>NC_140023.1:19393418-19948418 GCF_964263955.1 Coregonus lavaretus
CCCCACTGTATGTATGTATGTGTGTGTGTATATATATATATATATATATATATATGCAAAAAAAAAACATATGGGGAATGGAAGTGATGCAGACAATTACATTGATGGAAATTACAATCTATCTGCAATATTAAAGCTGATCTACCCCCTAAAAAAAAAAAAACACACACACACACACCTGTCAATCACACCAGTTTGATGGGAGAGATATTTCCTGAGTGGCGCAGTGGTCTAAGGCACTGCATCGCAGTGCTAGCTGTGCCACTGGAGATCCTGGTTCGAGTCCAGGTTCTGTCGCAGCTGGCCGCGACCGGGAGACCCATGGGCGGCGCACAATTGGTCGTCCAAGGTAGGGGAGGGTTTGGCCGGCAGGGATGTGGGTTTGTTTACCACGGGGGGCCAGTATGAAAAAAACAAAAAAAACATGTATGCATTCACTAACTGTAAGTCGCTCTGGATAAGAGCATCTGCTAAATGACTAAAATGTCAAATGTAAATGTAATAAATATGTCTATAAGATCAGGAATCCAGGTTGATGGATGAGGACTCTGTCTCTTGCAAGGCATCAATCATTATTAATACACAGCCCTTAGAATAGGATAGGATTGATTTCACTTGACTATTCATTTAATAGACTCATTGACTCTCCCTCAGGCCTTGTGTACTAGCATCGCTGGTCTCCTCCTAATTACTCTCCAGCTGTCTTCTGTCTTGACGATGGTGGGGGGAGGGGAGGAGACAGGAGAGAGGAGGGTGGTGGTGGGGGGTTGGTGGATGGGGTATCCCCCAACCTGGCCCTGCAGAGGGAGGCCAGATCCTACACCATCTTGTGTGTGTTTGAGCTGGCGGGTAATGGGCCGTGAAACTGGACCATGTGTTGCTGACACAGGATCAGGCCTCCCCTGGGACGCCTCGCACCCCCAAACATAACCCTGCCCCTCACCCATCCTCCAGTCAGTACACAGGCTGACCCTACACAGTACATCTTACAGAAGTGCTTAGAAGGACTGAGTTTATTCATTAAATTAAACCCCATACAAAGAGAAGTGCATTTATCTAATCTTCTCTCCAAAATGGCATGGTATTGTTTCTGTTATCATCAATTAGAATCTTGAATGTATTGACTCAAATACTCATCATTCACTTTACTTATTATACTCATATGAGTGTGTTTCCTACAGTGTGTTGCATCATAGTGTCCATACTGGTGTTTATAGTGTGCCCAGCGTGTGTTCCGGCTCTCTGCATGAGGACCGTTAATCAATGGTTTATCTCACCGAGACGCCTACTCCCTGTCCTGTGAGCTCCCTCTTCACTCCTTATCCAATTAGGCTGTCTAGTTAACGGGGTGAGGGGGGGTGGTGGTGGTGAGATAGGGTTAGCCAGGAATCTGCCCTCCCTAATCCTCCCTTTTGTCCTCCCTCGGATCAGACTCTTAACCCCTGTTTGTCTGTCTGTGGAGCAGTCATACTCCCTTGTTCAACCACTCCCCCTCCCCTAAACTCATCTCCCCTTAACTCAAACTAAAATCAAAGTTTATTGTAAGTCGCTCTGGATAAGAGCGTCTGCTAAATGACTAAAATGTAAATGTATTGGTCGTGTACACAGATTTGCAGATGTTATCGCAGGTGCAGCAAAATGCTTGTGTTTCTAGCTTCAACAGTGCAGTAATACATAGCAATAAAAAACGATACACAAACAATCCCCCCCAAAAATAAGAAAAATAAAGAAATTAAAATATATCCAGAGTTCGTAATATAAATATACACATTGGTGTGTGTATAGGCAGTATGGACAGTATATGAATAGAAAAGGTGTGTACAGCAGTAGTTATTTAGGATGAGCCATGACTAGAATACAGTATATACATACAGTGCATTTGGAAAGTATTCAGACCCCTTGACTTTTTAAACATTTTGTTAAGTTACAGCCTTATTCTAAAATAGATTAAATTGTTAGTTTTTTCTCATCAATCTACATACAATACCCCATAATGACAAAGCAAAAACGTTTTTTTATTTTATTTAGCAAATGTATTAAACATAAAAAACGGAAATATCACATTTACATAAGTATTCAGACCCTTTACTCAGTACTTTGTTGAAGCACCTTTGGCAGCGATTACAGCCTCAAGTCTTCTTGGGTATGACGCTACAAGCACACCTGTATTTGGGGAGTTTCTCCCATTCTTCTCTGCAGATCCTCTCAAGCTCTGTCAGGTTGGATGGGCCACTCAAGGACATTCAGAGAATCCACTCCTGCATTGTCTTGGCTGTGTGCTTAGGGTTGTTGTCCTGTTGGAAGGTGAACCTTCGCCCCAGTCTGAGGTCCTGAGCTCTCTGGAGCAGGTTTTCCTCAAGGATCTCTCTGTACTTTGCTCCGTTCATCTTTCCCTCGATCCTGACTAGTCTCCTAGTCCCTGCCACTGAAAAACATCCCCACAGCATGATGCTGCCACCACCATGCTTCACCGTAGGGATGATGCCAGGTTCCTTCAGACATGACGCTTGGCATTCAGGCCAAAGAGTTCAATCTTGGTTTCATCAGACCAGAGATTCTTGTTTCTCATGGTCTGAGAGTCCTTTAGGTGCCTTTTGTCAAACTCCAAGCGGGCTGTCATGTGCCTTTTTAATGAGGAGTGGCTTCCGTCTGGCCACTCTACCATAAAGGCCTGATTGATGGAGTGCTGCAGAGATGGTTGTCCTTCTGGAAGGTTCTCCCATCTCCACAGAGGAACTCTGGAGCTCTTTCAGAGTGACCATCGTGTTCTTGGTCACCTCCCTGAACAAAGCCCTTCTCCCCCGATTGCTCAGTTTGGCCGGGCGGCCAGCTCTAGGAAGAGTCATTTAAGAATGATGGAGGCCACTGTGTTCTTGGGGACCTTCAATGCTACAGAAATTGTTTTGTACCCTTCCCCAGATCTGTGCCTCGACACAATCCTGTCTCGGAGCACTACGGACAATTCCTTCTACCTCATGGCTTGGTTTTTGGTCTGGCATGCACTGTCAACTGTGGGACCTTGTGTAGACAGGTGTGTGCCTTTCCAAATCATGTCCAATCAATTGAATTTACCACAGGTGGACTCCAATCAAGTTGTAGAAACATTTCAAGGATGATCAATTGATACAGGATGCACCTGAGCTCAATTTCGAGTCTCATAGCAAATACTTATGTAAATAAGTTATTTATGTTTTTTATTTTTAATAAATTTGCAAAAATAATACCATTATGGGGTATTGTGAGTAGATTGATGAGGGAAAAAAATAATTTTATCAATTTTAGAATACGGCTGTAACGTAACAAAATGTAGGAAAAGTCAAGGGATCTGAACACTTTCCGAATGCACTGTATAAAATGGGTGAAACAGTATGCAAACTTTATTTAAGTGACCATGACTCTACACTGAGTGGACAAAACATTAAGAACACCTTCCTAATATTGAGTTACCCCCCCCCCCCAACCCACCCCTTGCCTTCAGCCTCAATTCGTCGGGGCATGGACTATACAAGGTGTCGAAAGCGTTCCATAGGGATGCTGGCCCATTTTGATTCCAATGCTTCCCACAGTTGTCAAGTTGGCTGGATGTCTTTGGGTGGTGGACTATCCTTGACACACACGGGAAACTGTTGAGCGCGAAACATCCAACAGTGTTACAGTTCTTGACACAAACCGGTGTGCTTGGCACCTACTACCATAAACCGTTCAAAGGCACATCAATCTTTTGTCTTCCCCATTCACCCTCTGAGTGGCACACAAACATGATCCATGTCGCAATTGTGTCAAGGATTGAAGGATTTAACAGTTGACATCAATAAGGGATTATAACTTTCACCTGGATTCACCTGGTCAGTCTATGTCATGGAAAGAGCATAATGTTTTGTACACTCAGTGTATATGTTGTAGTTGTCCCTTCTGAATGTGCTCTCTCCTGCTCCCTGTAGGCCAGAATCCCCTGCGTGAGGCCTACTCTATGTCCTGCATCGCCAACGGCAGCTCCAGCAGTCGCAAGCCCAGCCATAGAGACCGAGATAGCTCCACAGTGTCCGTCGCCAGGAAGGAGACCTTCTCCTCAGCAGCCAAGAGGTACTGTACAACACACAAACACACACACACATTTACACACACACACACACACATTTACACACACACACACACACACTTCAAAACAGTCATTGCTCAACTCTAGACCTGCTCATATCAGATGGGCAGCCATTTATGCAGAGCCTGTGTTGACATGATGTTTTGCTCTGAAATGCCACATTCATCTCATTTGTCAACCTGTTTAATGTTGATCACGTGTTTAACTTTCTACCTTCCAGCTTGCAGTGTTTCAACAGAATAAAGCCTATACATTTACCCTGGTTCTTTCAGGACAATATATGTTATAGGAGGATAACACATGTTGTGATGGGGTACCTGTCACAGTCTGTATGTACACCTATGGCTAAGCATTGCTGAGCACTTCCACAATGATTCACTAGACATTAATCAAATATACAGAGTCAGCTATTCACTGCCTATGGAGGAGGTCGGGGCTTTGCAGGTCTCGCTGTAGGTAGAAGTTGCTTGTATAGGCACAGCTATAGGATCAGCTTGTCCTCTTATATACCTTTCTGTCCCCCTGTCTTCACTGGTTGTGTCCCCCTGTCCCCCCTGTCTCCACTGGTTGTGTCCCCCTGTTTGGTTAACCCCCTGGTTGTCTCCACAGCGGTCAGACAGCAGAGAGGAAAAAGGACACGCCTCAGATGGAGGGCATCAAGGAGAAGCAGGAGGGGCCCTCCCAGCCCAACCAGGCTAACGATAAAGCCCCCCCAGCCAGCCCCCTGCAGCCCTCGCCGTCCCCCTCCAGCTCCAGCCACCCCCTCTCCCCACACCCTCCTCAGTCCCAAAGGCAGGCCCCGGAGAGCAAGGGCACCTCCCCAGCCAAAAGGTTCCGCCGACGCACACTTTGATCTTCGATGCCCCCACCCCTACCAACGCAATGCCCTGCCGACACTCTTAATGCTCTTAACCCTAGCTTAGCTTACCTTTCACTGGGGGAAGGGATGGCTTCTTAGATCACTCACATTTGAACCGATTTCGGTTATTAACCTCCTCTATCTCCATCTCTCACCTGTACGTTCAGCTATCTTTCCATGTACAGACTCAGCCACTGCAGACCTTCGCTTCTCAAACGGCTCTCAACACTACTTACTTTTTCTTTTAGACTACTTCTAGCCCAGCCCTTTCATTCAGATGAGAGGAAAATAGAAGAGAGAAGAGGAATGGTTTGCAGATGTCCCTTCTCCACTCATCCACAACAGTGTGAGCCCTCTCACTATATCGTTAGGAATAGGAGAGGCCCTATCTGTCATGTACCAGCTGTGCTTCGTACCAGTCAGGATACACACACACCAGCCTTTGACACACGCGACACACAAGCTCCAGCCCCAGACCGACTGCACTCACTAATCAAAGCATTGGTCAGCCTCACACTCATGACTCATAGCACAGATCAACATAAATTATTCTACGAAACATTGAAAACCAATTACGTTTTACAAAGAGCACCCCGTGAACCCATCCCTGCCCATTAGACTGGGCAAGTATCAGGTTATTAGTCAGGGCCGCTGACATGACAAGCACATTTGCTGGAAAACTCATCTGCCAGCAATTGTGCGTGTGTCCACCCAATATGAAATCGGCCAGGCTTCTAAGCAGCGCAGTGCACATTCGGGGCTCTTGCTGGGCAAGAGAGGCATGAGTATTATAGGGTGATTTTACCTCTTAAATGGTCCCTTTCCAATCCAATCAGAGGAATGGATAGCATAGGAGTCTCAAGTGGGCTTCAATTCACACTCACTTAGCTAGAATAAAGCCTTGAGATTTGAGATGCAGTGAGTGCACCATTAAGGGCTTTTAACCAACAGACACACGTTACATATGTGCTGTATAGCAATGATACTATACCACTCATCTACCGTTTATGGACCCCTCCTTTTAGTTACCACTCCTTCCATCTGTCACCCCTACCACTCTCTCTCTCTCTTCCCCCATATCTATTGACTTACCCTCTCCTGCACACACACACCCCTTTAGAGTGAAGCGTTTCAGCTCTGCCCCCAGTTCCATCTGTGGGAGTGTTAGCTTTCCTCTCACTCACCCCTGACTCCTCTCCTGGGGCCCCTCAGGCTGGTGCTGCGCTCTGTGCGTTTGGCCCTGTGTGTGCTCTTCTTGCCCACCCCAGGCCTCTGTGTGTGTATGTATGTTCGCGTGCGCATATGTGTTTTTGGTGGGGTTATGGATCACTTCTGTTTAGTCTAGATTGTTTTTTTCCCGCCAAATTCCATGCAGGCAGTTAGAATAAGCAGAGGATGTCTAGGTGTCTCTCCCTCTCCATGGTCCTCTGTAGCTCTGTTGGTAGAGCATGGCGCTTGTAACGCCAGGGTAGTGGGTTCGATTCCTGGGACCACCCGTACGTAAAATGTATTCACACATGACTGTAAGTCGCTTTGGATAAAAGCTTCTGCTAAATGACATGTATTATATCGTAGATAAGGACAGAGTACAGACTCTGTAAAAGTAGTAGTGTAACACATCATTAAACCACCCCTCCCCCAACAGTCTGCCACACTACCATCTACCCCTCAGCATCACCACTGCCCCCTGGAGGTTGAACAGACGCCATGCAGAAGTGATCCAAAACTTTACGTCTCGCAAATAACCCTTCCTCCTCACAGCTTCGCATGAGGAGTGTTATTCTTCACGCTCCTCTCTCTCTAGCCATTCTCCAAACCTTCCATTCTCCACTGTCACCCAACCTCCTCTTCTCTAACTTTATACTTGCAGTGTGGCTCTTAACTCTTCGGCCTTCTCTGTCTCCTGAAGCCTGGGGCTTGAGCTGTACGGCCAGCCCATGTGTACTAACCTATGATTGGGGTGGGCTTTCCCCTGTGTGCCCGGCTACAGCAGCATGCATTGATTCTAGTGCTGAGGGGTTGCGTAATGCGTACTACTCACCTGGGTGCCTCTTTGAGGCACCATATCTCTTTGTTTGTGTGTGTGGTGTTTCAGGTCCAGATTAACCCAACAGGAGGGTTGCCATGAGTGAAATAAATGTGCATTAAGGGTATAGAGTTTTCAGGTTGTCAGGTTACATGGTGGCCTGGTCAAGTTCAAACTCTGGGCCGTAAGTATAATGTATACTGCAAATAATAATACAGTTACACACTTCAATGCACTTTTTCAATTTTAACATATAGAAAATGAGTAGTAGTAGCCAATTCAAACCAGTCTCCATTATCACCATGGCACTCCTCCATACCCCTGCTTTCTTTCTGTCTAGCTAACTCTCTTTCTCTCTTCCTCTCTTGATCTATCTCTGTGGTATAAAACTAACTGTTTCTCTTTATGTGCACGCTGTGCGTTCCTCTGTGTGTGTAGGGGTCACAGTGCGAAGCGGGGCACAGGGATGGAACGTTCTCAGAGCAGTACGTGGGAGAGTGGTGAGGAGAGCAGGAACAAGCTGGTGAAGGCTGCCTCCACCTCCAAACTGCTGGCCAAGGTGGTGAAGAACGCAGACAAGTGAGTGGCTGATGGGACACACTTCACAAGTCTTATACAACGTAAACATATGTGTGGCAGTGTAATCCAAATACAGTGATACATCAGAATTTAATTCCGGTTATGTTTGTTTATGGGGTATATGAGAGTACTGTACCTTTGAGACATTACACTATCCTAGAATCACTATGACAACCCCTTAATTCCCTATATTGTATTCATCCAAAGTCCCTCCCTAATAATAGGATTCATCCAAAGTCTCTCTCTAATATAGGATGCTGCTAAATTGGCCCAACTGTCAGACTGTCAACCTTCACTTGTTTTTGTAGTCTCAAGTCACAGTCTGACCTAATTGCTATTTCTCCATTCTCTTCCAGGCATAAAGACCCAGTGATCAGCCAAGGTGAATACACTCCCATATCGTTTACTGTCTTTTCTATGTAAACCATCCACCACCACATAATGAAATCACTAGACCTATGTACTGTAGTATAGCCACATAATTGGCACTTTTGGAACAATTGGAACTTTGTACAATATAATACAATGTAACCTAAAGTATGTTCTCATTAGGCTTTATGAAAATGCTACACTGTACTATTTCTGTCTTAGAGTGCCTCTAGGTAAGAGAAGAGGTGTATTTCAAAGCGTCTTGTGGTTCCTTCCAACATATCCTTATCCTATTGTGTAGACCCAACTAGTCACCGTTGTCTTCTTCAGATCATGCTAGCTCTTCTCCCTGTGTACTGTCATTGTGTGTGTGTGTTGAGTGATGTTGTTTCTGTCTCATGACCAGCCAAAATGTCAACCCGTGAGAAAAACAGCCAAGCTGGTAAGTTGTCAACAGAGAGCGAGCGCTAGCAGCCTTGGAACGAGCCCTTCTCCACTCTCCGCTTTTTCGGCTGATTTATCTCTTCATCTATCTTTCTTTGCCACTCCCTTTATCACGTCAAGCACAGACATGATCTTTCGCTCCCCTCTGCACCCTCGCTCTCCTATTTCTCTCCATCTCTCTCTGTCCTCTATCACTATTTCACTCCCCCATACTTTCTCACCCTCCTCCATGCCATTGTCCTCAGGCGATGCCCAGCCTAAATAAAGGGCATAGCTTTGCCAGGATGCCACGCCCCACCGTGCCCCGTTGTCACTTAACATAGTGTCGTCTGGCTAAAAGTGTCCTTCTCTTGGCTCAGGCGGGTCATGTGAGGAATGTGGTTGGGCCTGAGATGGCTGGACCGGGCCCTAGCTAACTCGATTAGCTCTACAGACAGACAGACCGACCGACACTTAGGACTAAAATTCAGCTAATTCAGCCTTTTCCCGGCATTAATTGTCACAGATATAATGAGGAAAACATCAGTTAGTAAATAAGAATATTGCAGACCATGGCTACACTTATTAGTGTCCCCAAGGCAGTATGTAGGCCTTCCCTTGGTACCAGTAAATGGTAGCTAATCCTAACTACATAATTCCTGTGATGGATTCTGAAAATCCAGTGTGGGGTCTACTGTATGCTTCCCCTCAATTTGTGATAAAGGGATGAAAGCCCTCACTATTTTATGAGCAATGTTGAAATTCTGTTCCCCTCCACCAAATCTCCCTCTCCCCCTCATCTTCTCACTAGGAGAGTAGAGCCCTAACCCCACAGAGCTGGGAGACTGACGAGGGAAACAAACACATTCCACTGATCCCAGTCTACCACAAATCTTACCTCCCCCCTCTTTTTTGTTCTCTATTCCCCCTCCTCTTTTCTTTATTCTACCCCTATCACGTTTTCTTATTTCAGCCGGGTTTGGGGTTGCTGACTCACTGCTTCGCGCCGGTGCACGGCACCCAACGCTTCTCTGTCTGTCTGTCCATGTCTGTCTCTTCGTCTGTCTATACAGCGTCTCATCCCTCGATGAGTGGAAAGCATGTGCAGCACACTAACTGAACAGTAGAAAATAATAATGCAAAAAAAATCTACTGAACTCATAAGGCTTTTCTAAGCTTTTTGAGGTGTTTATGTAAAAAAAGTGTTCATGTGCAAAAGTGTTCTCACACCAAGTGATTATGTGTGCCGGTGGGGAGGGTGCTGAGCAGTCAGACTGCAGAAATACTTCTGTTAATGGACTAAACTCATGTCATGCACTCTCTGACTCATGACACACTCTCTGACTCATGACATATTAACCTTTATTACCTCAACAGGGTTTTCTTTGGTGAGAAAAAGACCACCCCAACCTGGGTTCAAATACTTATTTGAGTGTTTGGTCTAGCCTGTCTGAATACTTCAAAAGTATTTTTTATCATTTCAGATAGTATTTGAACCCAGGTCTAATATGTATACCTGTGCTGGAACTGTATGTTGAATGTGTGTGCTAAAGCAAGGGCTTAGTATCAACAGGTTTCCTCTGTATTTTAACAAGTCAAAATGGCGATCGTGATGTAGCAAGCTAACGACTTTCTTTTGTCTGTCTCCTCAACAGAGGGAGACTACATCAAGATGTTCATGCGAGGTCGACCCATCACCATGTTCATCCCCGCGGACGTGGAGAACTATGATGACGTGCGCACAGAGCTGCCTCCAGAGAGACTCAAACTGGAGTGGGTGTATCCTTTCGCTCTCAGCAGGGCCTGGTCCCAAACGCTCTCTCCGTATGTCCCTGACCTCAGTCCCTCTGTTGTCTATCTGTGGATCAAAGCAAAATGGTGGATGACTTCTAGGTCTTCATTTACACCTTTCCAGTTGTTTTCACATTGCAGATGAAGGAACGGATACTAGTAGAATGTGCCAATTATACTATTAAGATGGACCGTTTGAGGTCTCTTGTGTTTCTCTCAATGGGTTTCCTTCTGTGTGTTCTGTTGTGTTTCCTTGACTCCCTATGCCAGGTATGGCTACAGGGGGAAAGACTGCAGAGCCAACGTGTACCTGCTCCCTACAGGGGAGAGTGTTTACTTTATTGCCTCTGTGGTAGTGCTCTTCAACTATGAGGAGAGGACACAGCGCCACTACCTCGGCCACACAGACAGTGTCAAATGGTGAGCTGGTATCCTGTTCTACATGATGTTATTTCCTTTTTTTTTTCTCACACAAAATGGTGAGTTGGTGGGAACTGGGAGTTTTGGGCTGGCTTGGTTGTGTTGTATGGCAATGAATTCATACAGTAGCCTACACGCTATCATGGGCTGTGTATTCTGGAGACAGTAGATAAAATATACAGATACAGAAGGTAAAATAATATGTCCCCCAGGGTCTGAATACTGTATAAACACTTCACACAAAACTTTTAATGCGGATTAAGCAAATGCTTGTCACAGACACAATGGTTCCTACACTAACCACTGTGTAGCTGACACGTCCAGTTCAACTGTCTCCGGGTTCCATCCTCTCAGGAGCCTCTTAAAATAAACAGACTATGCAAATGAGATGTAAATGTCTGTCCGGGTGGTAGAGAAGTGGGAGAGTCAAATGAGTCTGTGTGATAGCGGAGCGCTGACAGACCTGTTTTTGTTTGAAACTATATGCCTCACTTCCTCCCATCAGGCTGTGGGCCAGACATGCACACAGGCCTGCTCAGTCAAACAGCTACCTCTCATCTAACTCATTTTACACCTGACCTTATCACTACTGATTGTTGCTGACTGTAGGTGTTTTCAATAGGGAGGTAGTTTCCCACACACAACAATTTTTTAATTGGTTTTTGATCTCATTCTCTCTCTGTCTATTTCTGTCTCTCTTTCTGTGTCTCTCTCAGCCTTGCTGTTCACCCTGATAAGATCCGCATTGCCACGGGACAGATTGCAGGAGTGGATAAGGACGGGCGGGTGAGTCACTCTCCCACCTCCTCACCCATTCCTCACCCCCTCACTTTCACCCCTTCACTTTCTGCTAGCTAAATCCTTTAATAATATGATCGGCAGTGTGACATTTCATGTTTGTGCAACCTGTTTTCTTCCCCATCATACATCCACACAGGCGCACACACACCTGGGCAAGTCACAGGGCTTCAAATGTCAGCTATGTAACACCAAGGGGTTTTCCACCCAAAAACTATATTTTGTTATTTGTTTCATTAGTCCATTGTTGACATAGTCCCAAAATGTTTTGGTTGTCAGCAATTAAGTTAAGATATGTAACTTTCAAAATACAAAAATACAGAAATCATCGTATGATCTAAAACGCAGCATCATATGATGCAAAATGCATCATACGGGGATGATTTCTGTATTTTGAAAGTTACATATATTGATTGCAGACAACCAAAGCATTTTGGGACTATGTCAACAATGGTCTAATGAAACAAATACCAAAAGATCGTTTTTGGGTAGAGTTTTCCTTTAAGTAGTCTTATACCAGCCTGCCGAATACAGAACGACATGTCTATCTGTGGTTATGTTTAAAAGCATAATCCTTGTTTGCACAATGTCTTTTCTTGTGTACAGTATGAGTATTTCTGCTTGCGTTGCACAATCAGGCTCACTCATGTCTTTGACAGGCAGACCCAGACACAGGTGCTCCATATTTACTCAAGAATAGCAATAATCCATACTCTAATGCAACTCATTATATTTAAGCTCTCTGGGTGTAAACATGCCAAACTGGCTCTAACCTTCCTCAAATGATTCCGTAGAAGAGGATACTGCCTGTCAGTCAGCCAGATCCTGCACAACTCACTGACTATACCTGTTGAATGCTTTCTCAAATCTTTAAAATGGCTTCCTTTCCTCACCTCCTTCAACTTTTCCTTAATTACCACTGATCTTAGAGGATATGATAGGTAAAAAGCAATTCAAATCAAATCATAATGTATTTGCCACATGTGCCGAATACAACAGCTGTAGACCTTACAGTGAAATGCTTACTTACAAGCCCTTAACCAACAATGCAGTTTTTAAGAAAATAAAAAAAGTGTTAAGTAAAAAATAGATAAGTAAAAAATATAAATAGCAAATCATTAAAGAGCAGCAGTAAAATAAAATAACAGTAGGGAGGCTATGTACAGGGGGTACCGGTACAGAGTCAATGTGCGGGGGCACCGGTTAGTCGAGGTAATTGAGGTAATATGTACATGTGGGTAGAGTTAAAGTGACTATGCATAGATAATAAACAGAGTAGCAGCAGCGTAAAAGAGGGGGTGGGGGGGCAATGTAAATAGTCCAGGTAGCCATGATTAGCTGTTCAGGAGTCTTATGGCTTGGGGGTAGAAGCTGTTATGGGGGTAGAAGCTGTTAAGAACCTTTTGGACCTAGACTTGTCGCTCCGGTACCGCTTGCCGAGCAGAGAGAACAGTCTATATCTAGGGAGTCTGGAGTCTTTGACAATTTTTAGGGCCTTCCTCTGACGCCGCCTGGTATAGATGTCCTGGATGGCAGGAAGCTTGGCCCCAGTGATGTACTGGGCCGTACGCACTACCCTCTGAAGTGCCTTGCGGTTGGAGGCCAAGCAGTTGCCATACCAGGCGGTAATGCAACCAGTCAGGATGCTCTCGATGGTGCAGCTGTAGAACTTTTTGAGGATCTGAGGACCCATGCCAAATGTTTTCAGTCTCCTGAGGGGGAATAGGCTTTGTCGTGCCCTCTTCACGACTGTCTTGGTGTGTTTGGACCATGATAGTTTGTTGGTGATGTGGACACCAAGGAACTTGAAGCTCTCAACCTGTTCCACTACAGCCCCGTTGATGAGAATGGGGGCGTGCTCAGTCACAATCATCTCCTTTGTCTTGATCACGTCGAGGGAGAGGTTGTTATCCTGGCACCACACAGCCAGGTCTCTGATCTCCTCCCTATAGGCTGTCTCATCTTTGTCAGTGATCAGGCCTACCACTGTTGTGTCGTCGGCAAACTTAATGATGGTGTTGGAGTCGTGCCTGACCATGCAGTCATTAGTGAACAGGGAGTACAGGAGGGGACTGAGCACGCACCCCTGAGGGGCCCCCGTGTTGAGGATCAGCGTGGCAGATGTTTTGTTACCTACCCTTGCCACCTGGGGACGGCCCATCAGGAAGTCCAGGATCCAGTTGCAGAGGGAGGTGTTTAGTCCCAGGGTCCTTAGCTTATTGATGAGCTTTGAGGGCACTATGGTGTTGAACGCTGAGCTGTAGTCAATGAATAGCATTCTCACGTAGGTGTTCCTCTTGTCCAGGTGGGAAAGGGAAGTGTGGAGTGCAATAGAGATTGCATCAGCTATTGGAAGAATCCCAGAACATATTCCAGTCTGCGCTAGCAAAACAGTCCTGTAGCTTAGCATCTGCGTCATCTGACCACTTCCTTATTAACCGAGTCATTGGTGCTTCCTGCTTTAGTTTTTGATTATAAGCAGGATAGAGTTATGGTCAGATTTGCCAAATGGAGGGCGAGGGAGAGCTTTGTACGCGTCTCTGTGTGTGGAGTAAAGGTGGTCTAGAGTTTTTTTTCCTCTGGTTGCACATTTAACATGCTGGTAGAAGTTAGGTAGAACGGATTTAAGTTTGCCTGCATTAAAGGCCACTAGGAGCGCTGCCTCTGGATGAGCATTTCCTGTTTACTTATGGCCTTATACAGCTCATTGAGTGCAATCTTAATGCCAGCATTGGTTTGTGGTGGTAAATAGACAGCTACGAAAAATATAGATGAAAACTCTCTTGGTAAATAGTGTGGTCTACAGCTTATCATGAGATACTCTACCTCAGGCGAGCAAAACCTCGACTTCCTTAGTGTTAGAATTTAAGCACCAGCTGTTTTTACAAATATACACAGACCGCCACGTCTTACCGGAGTCCGCCATTCTATCCTGCCGATGTAGCATATATCCCGCCAGCTGTATGTTATCCATGTCGTCGTTCAGCCACGACTCAGTGAAACATTCGATATTACAGTTTTTAATGTCCCGTTGGTAGGATATCCTTGATCTTAGGTCGTCCCAATTTATTTTCAAATGATTGAACATTGGCTAATAGGATTGATGGAAGAGGCAGTTTACTCGCTCGCCATTGGATCCTTACAAGGCACCCCGACCTACGTCCACGATATCTCTGTCTCTTTCTCATGCGAATGACAGGGATTTGGGCCTTGTCTGTAGAATACCCTTCGCGTCCGACTTGTTAAAGAAAAAATCTTCGTCCAATACGAGGTGAGTAATCGCTGTCCTGATATCCAGAAGCTCTTTTTGGTCATAAGAGACGGTGGCAGAAACATTATGTACAGAATAAATTACAAATAACGCGAAAAAACACACATAATAGTACAATTGGTTAGAAGGCTGTAAAACGGCAGCCATCTTCTCCGGCGCCATAACCGCCGGAGTGGGAATCAATCCAGTTGGGTGGGAATCAATCCAGTTATTTTATCTACCAGTGCTTGTGAGGATAGGGCGACAAGGAAAGGAAGTTTTAAAGGATTAACAAGACCCAACCGAGACACAGATACACATGTTTCTGATTAGTGAATACAGTGAAAGCTGAGAGCTGGTCAAATGATGCGTTTTCCTCTCCTCATCTGCCACTGATTGTGAAGGGAAGGAATCAAGGAAAGATGCTGTCAAAAACAATATACTGTAAATGCAGCCATAGTGTCTGAGTTTGGCTAAACCGAGAGCTAGTTCAATGATGTGTGTGTTCTCTTCTTCTCCCCCTGCAGCCACTGCAGCCCCATGTGAGGGTGTGGGATTCGGTCAGCCTGTCCACCCTGCAGGTCATCGGCCTGGGCACCTTCGAGAGAGGGGTGGGCTCCCTGGCCTTCTCCAAAGCGGTGGGTACCCCTAGCACCACTCCTAACACCTCTAATGATATAATCCAGGATGTGTAGTAATTCATGTGAGACCCCACCCTGGGAAGTGTACAGATCCTACATATCATAGTTCACGTAATCACATCACAGCCAGTGGTTAGTGGGTCTAGATAAGATGTTCTAGACTCAGGTCTGGGGTTCTAGGTGCTGTGTGTTTCTGCACCGAGCCCTTTTGTGATCAGGCTAGTGGGTCAGAGTGGTGTCATTGTGGTGTTGAGTACCTCATAGGCTCTCTAATCAGTAGTTTACTGTTACTATTCACTCTGTCCTCAGTTAGCACATTCCAGAAGTCTGCTTTTACTGCCTGGCTCCCTTCACACGCGAACACGCACACACTCACACGCATACACTATGACCCATTTCCATACAAATGGACACACAAACACGCATTTTAGGTTAAGTGAAACATTATCCTCTTATGTTATCAGAGCTGAGCAGTGGATTTGCTTTATTAAAGAATAGTACATCTTGAATGAAGGGTATTATCATTGTATGTCGTTGCTGATACCATTATGCCAAATCTACTTAATGGCTAACCGCTTAGAAGTTTATTGGTCATTCCTACTAGCTTTATGGCAATTTATGCCACAGGTTGATTCATGTTTAGACTCTTCCATGCCCTCTCATCAACATGCAGTATAAAGTAGTTAATATGCACTATCAAAGAATAGCAGGCATAAACTGGAATTATATTATTATGTTATGCCAGATTTACTGAATTGCAGACAATAGGATCTATGTTTCATACAAGGTTTACTGACATGAAGACACCCTGTTTCCTCCTGGGTTTCTCCTACAGGACTCAGGTACACACCTGGCGGTGATTGATGATTGTAACGACCACATGTTGACTGTCTGGGATTGGCAGAAGAAATCCAAGATCGCTGAAATCAAGGTCAGAGATACATGGGGTGTTTTATACTGTGTAATTCTGCCTAAAATACATAAATAATTGCATTTGATGATTGGGTTATAAAATGAATCTTCTTTTTTAACTGTATATGATCTCTGTTTCACCTTCACTAGTCTACAAATGAGGTGGTGCTTGTGGTGGAGTTCCACCCTACTGATGCCAACACCATAGTAACCTGTGGCAAGTCCCACATCTTCTTCTGGACCTGGGCTGGCACCTCGCTGGCACGCAAGCAGGGCATCTTCGGGGTGAGGACACACACACCTTAATACTCTTTAAAAAGGACTTGTAAAGTACTTCACATGTTCAGTACTTAAAAGTGTGTAAAGATCTGCTTGAGCCAAGCAAAACAGAGAACTGCACTTAACGGTTGTTTTTACAGATTGGCAAGAACTGTGTCACCAAAGTGCCTTGAATAAGAAAATGATGTATCCCTTGCGTAGTATAACATTACCGTACATGTACAACGTCTCTTTCTCTAGTCTCCCTAAACACAAACACAACACAATTATTACGAAATAGCTCATTCAAATTATCTTCCTGCTCAGAAATACGAGAAACCCAAGTTTGTTCAGTGTCTGGCCTTCCTCAACAACGGGGACATCCTGACTGGAGACTCTGGAGGCATCATGTTGATATGGAGCAGGAGCACAGTGGAGCCGACCCCAGGGAAGGGACCCAAAGGTACACTATACACTTTATATACCTTCTAGCTTACACTACCTTAAAGGCCCAGTGCAGTCAAAAATGTGATTTTCCTGTGTTTTATAGATATTTCCACACTATGAGGTTGGAATAATACTGTGAAATTGTGAAAATTATGATAATGCCCTTTTAGTGTAAGAGTTGTTTGAAAAGGCTGCCTGAAAATTCAGACTGTTTTGGTGGGATGGAGTGTTGGCCTGCCTGGTGACATCACCCAGGTGGTAAATTAGTTAATAGACCAATAAGAAAGATGATTCCAATCCTCTCTGTCAGTAACAGCTAGTTTTCAGACCACTCCCAGACAGACCTAGCTTAATTCTTGCTTGAGAAATTGCTCTTTGCTAAGAAGCTATTTATGTTTATTTTTGATCATTTTAATAAATAAAATCACAGTAAGGTACTTAATTGTTACCCAGAAATGATTTGATATTGAGATAAAAATGGCTGCATTGGACCTTTAAACTCACAAACAGGCCCCTAGACCTAGTTGAGCCAGACCCAGGAAAAGGACCCAAAGATACACTACCTTATAATACCTTACACCATACACTGTACTTTATACCTCACACAGTCCCTACACCCGCCCGTATAGTGCTACTGATGGCACTTTTGGTTGGAGCATGGTGTTGCAACACCAGGATTGTAGGTTTGAGTCCCTCATGAGCCACGTATAGCCTACTGAATATTTGTGTTGAACTTAGTCACTTTGGTAAAACCATCTGCCAAAACCGTCTGACCATATCAGACATACCCAAATGAGTAATACAAAACAATTACCTTCCCAGTGAGTCTCAAAGACACAGAGGAGAGCAACTGAAAGAGGTGATTCGAGACCGGAGAAAAGAAAACAGCCTTGAAGGAGACACAGAAAGACACAGAAAGAGAAAGACGGGGAAGAAAAGTGGGGGAGAGAAGAAGAAGAGTGGGTGTGATTGTTGGCAGGCCAGAGTGCCTGGGGGAGGGAGGGTGTTGGGGTTTTGAGCAGTAATGGTTTTGGTTGGCATGCTACAGAACTGGAAGAGCAGAACTAGGGCCAGATGCCAGGGATAAACTGTTAATCTCTTTATTTACCTGCTCTGGTCTAGTTGCTCTGTTGAAGCTGGGGCTGTGCCACAGTGACGCTTGGTGGTTAGATGGTTGGAGTGCGTGTGTGTTAGTGTGTGTGTGTTCGTGTGTGTGTGTGCACATGCTTGAGCATGCGTGTGTGAATGCTTATGTGTGTGTGTGTGTGTGTGAAGTGTGTGTTTCCACATCTGTCTGAGCTCTGCTGGGATGAAGGTCATGCCAATGTGGGAGAGCAGAAGCGATACAGAGACAGAAACAATATCTGATGCACATTAATTCTACACATACCCTCCCTCTGCCACTCAATATTACCTCCATTGACAATTCCACTGCCTCAGGTTAAGTCTGACTAGCCTTGAGGAATGGCCCTCCCCTGCTGTGCATCTCTCTGTATTATCAGCATAGAATTTAGTATTATTACAGGAGGAGTGATAATCTGCAGGTACACTACATGACCAAAAGTATGTGGACACCTGCTCGTCGAACATCTCAATCCAAAGTCATGGGCATTAATATGGAGCTGGTCCCCCCTTTGCAGCTATAACAACCTCTACTCTTCTGGGAAGGCTTTCCACTAGATATTGGAACATTGCCAATGTTTGTCTATGGAGATTGCATGGCGGTGTGCTTGATTTTATACAACTGTCAGCAACTGGTGTGGCAGAAATAGCCGAATCCACTCATTCGAAGGGATGTCCACATACTTTTGTATATATAGTGTATGTGGAGAATGCACATACTCATTCAAACACAGCCTTCCATAGCCATCTTCTTAATCACACACACCCACTCTCGCACGCTAGCCGGTGCCGGTCATGGAATTTTGGATGGCGGTTATTGGCCAGCCAAATTACCACGGTTACCGTTATTATGGTTGGTCACCGTACTTTAAAAAAGCTGACTGCATGTGCAGTGCTGCTGCAGGGAGGGGGGTGTTGCCTAGGCAACCAAAGACTAATTTGCTACAACACCTTGCTTGTTTCAGCTAGGAGCAACAACGTTTTATCATGTTGTAAATAGTCAATTTTACTGCGGAAACGGACTCAACCGCATGAATGCCCGGCCGTCCCAGCTTCAGTCAGCTGTTCGTTCCACAATTTTTTTTAAACATTTAACGGTTATGACGGTTATTTTAGTTTAATGACGGTCTTCATCCATAATCGCCAGTTACACGATTATACTGTAATTGTGCCAGCCCTAACACACACACACACACTCTCTCTCATTTCCACCTCAAACGCTTCCCTGAGAGAACAACAAGAGCTGACCTCTACCGTGGCACATAAACCACATTAGCAAATGTCAAGTATTTGTTCTATCCTATTCCCAGAAATCTCCACTGTGAGCTGTTTTACGGCCTCACTCGCTCACCCTTTCTTATTCCTCTCTCCCTCTTCTTTCCTTCTGGGCAATTTTCCTTCTCATTCTCTCTCTCTCTCCTCCCCTTCCCTCTGTTCTTTCCCCCCATAGGTGCGTACCAGATCAGTCGTCAGATCAAGGCCCATGACGGCAGTGTGTTCACTCTGTGTCAGATGAGGAACGGGACCCTGCTGACCGGAGGGGGCAAGGACCACAAGATCATTCTGTGGGACCATGACCTCAACCCAGAGAGGGATATAGAGGTGCAATGGCCATACAGACACATATACAACAATACACCATGGATTATGCAAAAACATATACACTTACTTAGATACAGTATATCATATATGGCAAATAACACATGTTCAATATGATGATAAACCTATCATTCGATGTTGATCAGATTGCAACTGTTTGGGAAGATTTGTTATACATCTCAATGTATCTGTTCCACTGCAGGTCCCTGATCAATATGGAACCATTCGCGCTGTGGCCGAGGGCAAGGGGGAGCAGTTTTTGGTGGGCACTTCACGTAACTTCATCCTGAGGGGGACGTTTAATGATGGTTTCCAGGTGGAAGTGCAGGTGAGAAGTTTCACTCTTTGTCTCTCTCTTGCTCGCTCTTGCTCTCTCTCTCTCTCTCTCTCTCTCTCTCTCTCTCTCTCTCGTTTTTTCTCTCTCTCTCTGTCTCTCTATCTCTCACTGCTGACTAGCTGACCACCACCACTAAATATTCCTGGTGTGGCGCATCTGAAACATCCAGGGGGGTTGTTCCTCCGGCATGTGAAAGGGGCAGACTAAATAGGCATCTTAGGACTGCAGGGGCCTGCTATACCAGCTCTGTTTTAGGGATGCCAGTGTCAGCCCCCTCACTAGCTGCTTTCCCAATCGTTTCCTCTCTGTGAGGGAGAGCAGAGCAGGCAAGACGCTGCTATTTTCCAGAGAGCTGTGTTGTATGACTGCAGTAATTTTCCCAGTGATTTGAACGCTATATAAACAGCCGGGCGGAGGTATTTATCCCCTCTTTTGAGGATGCCCAACTGATCCCACCCCCCTCTTATGTCCCTCTTTGAGGCACACTACCCCCGTGTGAAGGAGGTCATCAGAGCTTGTGGGGGTGTTTCCAATGGCTCAGTTGGTTGGAGCATGGTATTTGCATTGCAAACACCAGAGTTCTGGGTTTTGATTCTCACATTAAATGGGCAACATACAGAATATGTGTTAACTACTCAGTAAGTTGTGTTAAGTACTTAGTCACTTTGGTCAAAATGAAAACATATCCCCATCTGCATCATTTTCTAACCTCGGACCTTTCGCCCCAGGGTCACATAGACGAGCTATGGGGGCTGGCGTCGCACCCCTTCAAGGACCTGTTCCTAACCTGTGCTCAGGACAGGCAGGTGTGCCTGTGGAACTCTGTGGACCACTCCCTTGAATGGACCAGGCTCCTGGATGTAAGAACTAATACCTCCCTTTCTGAACTATTCTATACAGCAGATTAAGAATACACGCTCATTCACTACCCTTTTGATTTTATTCACAGACATAATTGAAATGTTGATCCAAGTTTTCCATTGAGATCAATGCATGCAAACAAATCTCAAGATAGGAATCAGGCCTTACATTTCAAACATACATTTATTTTGTGTATCTCTCTCTCCCTTGCTCTTTCTTTCTCTCAGGAGCATGGCCACTGTGCAGACTTTCACCCCAGTGGTGCTGTTGTGGCCATCGGTACTCACTCAGGAAAGTAAGTTCAGCTTAACCCTATCTCTAACTCTGAAGCACATTAGTGTCTATCTGTCCCATCTCTCATAGATTCCTCCTGTATTCTTATGAATCCTCTTGTGTTGTTCTCTCCACTCCCTTGTGTCCCAGGTGGTACGCTCTGGATGCAGAGACCAGAGACCTGGTGGCCATTCACACAGACGGCAACGAGCAGCTGTCAGTCATGCGCTTCTCTGTAGGTGGGTGGAGCTGATCTTACACCCTATCCAAACTGTATAATTGGATTTAATGGAAGAATTGTTAATCCAATAAACGCTTAGGGAGGATAATATAATGTACCACAATCCTGTTCACTCCCTCCTCAGATGGCACCCTGCTGGCAGTGGGATCACATGACAACTTCATTTACCTCCACACCGTGTCGGAGAAAGGCCGGAAGTACACCAGATGCGGGAAGTGCATTGTGAGTACAGCACCATTTGTGTGTGTGTGTCTCTGTCTCTGTGGATGTGTGTCTGTGTGTGTATGCCTATGTGCATGTGTGAAGATAATTTTCTCAGAGGCAGTGTCTTTGTCTACTGAATGTATATTTGACCTCCTAAGTGAGCCTGTGAGGAGAGGAAAGGGAGTAGTTCAGTACCCAGCATGGGAGAGGCCTTTAGCTTAGAAATATAGCCATAGTAAAGGCATTTCATCAAAGTGAGTTATGCAGACTGCTGTGGTGTGTTGAATGGTGTGTGTGTGTGTGTGTGTGTGTGTGTGTGTGTGTGTGTGTGTGAATGTCTGTTGAGAGATTAGTGTATGTGGGGCCCTGGGGAGTGCTGTCTCCCTGCAGCTGGAGAGATGGATATGATCAGTGCTTTCACAGTGTATTAATCACAGGGAAAAGCAACAGGAGAGAAACCGAGAGGGAGAGACGGTATGAATTATTAATACATTTTGTATTGTATTACCATTGGGTTGTTCCTTTTATGCCAATGAAGCTTATTTGAATTGACTTGAATTGATTTTAAATTAGAGAGAGAAAGAGCAAGACAAACACAGAGAGAAAGATGGGACCCCTTTAGGATAGAGGTAAATGTATACGTAGTGTGAACAGTAGGTCAACTCTACAGTGGAATGGACCCCATAGGGGTCTCTTTTCATCCATCTCACTCGTTCTCTATCTCTTCTCTTCTCTTCTTTTCTCTTCTCTTCTCTTCTCTTCTCTTCTCTTCTCTTCTCTTCTCTTCTCCTCTCCTCTCCTCTCCTCTCCTCTCCTCTCCTCTCCTCTCCTCTCCTCTCCTCTCCTCTCCTCTCCTCTCCTCTCCTCTCCTCTCCTCTCCTCTCCTCTCCTCTCCTCTCCTCTCCTCTCCTCTCCTCTCTTCTCTTCTCTTCTCTTCTCTTCTCTTCTCTTCTCTTCTCTTCTCTTCTCTTCTCTTCTCTTCTCTTCTCTTCTCTTCTCTTCTCTTCTCTTCTCTTCTCTTCTCTTCTCTTCTCTTCTCTTCTCTTCTCTTCTCTTCTCTTCTCTTCTCTTCTCTTCTCTTCTCTTCTCTTCTCTTCTCTTCTCTTCTCTTCTCTTCTCTTCTCTTCTCTTCTCTCTATCATTTCCCCCCTCCATGCCTGTGGAGTTCTGGTCATCTGTGTGTTGGATGCCAATGGCTAGGACCACGGTGCTCAGGTTGTGGTCACGGTCATTGCTTCTGGTGCTTGACCACTATGGTCTTGGTGTGGGTTCCATACTGTGGGATGAAAGGTTACCAGTGTTAACCCCCAGGCAATTTACCGTACATGGCCTCGCAGCCACAGCAGTGCATGCGGTATAGTGCTTTGTGTTGGGTAGTTTAATAACAGATCAGAGATCAGAATTCGCATTTTAGATTGCTGAAAAACAAGCATTAGAGAGTATTAAAGCCAGATTCTCATTTGGTAAGGTTAAAAGGCTCAGGGCTCCAGAGGGAATAAAGACATTGTGGGAAGGTTGGTTTGAGGTTTTATTGGCGTTGGCAAAGGACTGGGCCCCTGTCTGTAAGCACAGCTCCACAGCAAAGCAGCGAGACACACACTGATATACAGTGTAAGTATATAGATATGTTATTTATAGGGATTTTTAGGGACACATGCAAATATGTATATGTGTCCTCTTGTTCATATAAGGAAGTACCTAGGATTGTGCGTATAATTAGGGAAATGCATAAAGACAGAAATACATCTACTTTGTGTGCGTGTTTCGTTCAGTATGGGATTCAGATTTGTATGTGTGAGAAAGTGAGCTCAGCAGCTGTGGTGTGACTAGCCTTAACTTGGCAGGATGTCAGAGACGTGTGTGTGTGTGTGTGTATGATTCCATGTTGTGTATATGATATGATTGCGTGTGTGTATGGGTCTGTGTGTTGGATGGAAGCCTGCAGACCTGAAGGAAATCAAACAAAGTGCCAAGATAGGCAAACAGATTCCCTCCCTGACTGAGTGTGGGGGAGGTCAGACACACACACGCACACAGTGTCTCCTCCTATAGGCTGAGATGGAAGACTGGAGCTCGCTCCCAGGATAGTGGACTTAACAGCTGCGTGGGCTAGTTTTTATAAAGGCAAAAATCTCCTATGAAATGATTAGCAAAACTAAGCTAGCTGTACTGTACATGTCTCTCGCTCCATTCAAGTACCATTAACTGTTTCATCTCTCCTCCTAAATCACATACCCAGCCTTCTCACTCTATGTGGTTAACAGGGACATTCCAGCTACATCACACATCTTGACTGGTCCCCCGACAACAAGTTCATCATGTCCAACTCAGGAGACTACGAGATCCTCTACTGTACGTAAACACACCTTCAAATGAGTGTAATGCCTTAGTAAGATTGCAGCAACAGCTAAATAACTGATCCATGAAGGGATGTTTAGCAATCAGACTATTTTTTCATTTACTTTTAAAAATTATAATTGGGCTACTCCAACATATAGCTCATGAAAGTCATACCTTTTTGCGTAACACTGCTGTTGTGAAATATTCCCTTAACCTATGCCCTGGTTCTATCCTCTTTGCAGGGGACATTCCAAACGGCTGCAAGTACATCCGTAACCGCTCCGAGTGTAAGGACATCGACTGGGCCACCTACACCTGTGTGCTGGGCTACCATGTCTTCGGTCAGTACCTACTTAGGCAATAGGGATGTGGTGGGAATACTTTGGCACTGTTCTTGGCTGTGCTATGCTGGATCTGTGTGTGTGTGTGTGTGTGTGTGTGTGTGTTTTATTTTCACTGCTGTGGGTGTGAGACCTACTACTGAACAGAAAGTGTGGTTTGGGACTCACTAGCACTCTGACAGACTTTCTACCGTTCCCTCTTTCTTTCTTATCCCTCCCTCATGTCACGGTTGAGTGTAGATGTGGTGTGGAATCAAGCGCAGGACACACAGAGGCTTCGTACTGACGTCTTTAGTGAAGACAAAAAGAACAAGCCAAAACACGGCTACATACAACCTGGCAGGCAAGCGAACTTTACGCACACCGGTATAGTACAAACAAAAGGCACACAATGTGCGGAACTCTCTTCAAAAACAATACAGAGAGATAAACGAACTAGCATCCCACAATGACAACGAACAATTACACACAACACATGACAAAACCCAAGAGAACTTATAGGACGCATAATTAACACTAACAAGGAACAGGTGTAACAAAACAGACAAAACCAAACACACATCGAAACATAGAACGGTGGCAGCTAGTACTCCGGAGACGACGACCGCCGAAGCATGCCCGAACAAGGAGAAGGAGCAGCCTCGGCCGAAACCGTGACAGTACCCCCCCGTGCGCCGACCCCAGCCTCGAGGACGACCAGGAAGACGCGGAGCAGGGCGCGTGGGATGACCACGATGGAACTCGGTCAGAAGAGACGGGTCTAGGATGTCCCTCCTCGGCACCCAGCACCGCTCCTCCGGGCCGTACCCCTCCCACTCCACGAGATATTGGAGACCCCCCATCCGGCGTCTCGAATCCAGGATGGACCGAACAGTGTACGCCGGAGCCCCCTCGATGTCCAGCGGGGGCGGAGGAGTCTCTTCTATCTCATAGTCCTGGAGTGGACCAGCTACCACCGGCCTGAGGAGAGACACATGGAACGAGGGGTTAATATTCTTGTAATCAATTGGCAGTTGTAACCTGTAACACACCTCGTTCAATCTCCTCAGGACTTTAAAAGGCCCCACAAACCGCCGACCCAGCTTCCGGCAGGGCAGGCGGAGGGGCAGGTTTCTGGTCGAGAGCCAGACTCGAT
Organism: Coregonus lavaretus; assembly: GCF_964263955.1. Classification (NCBI taxonomy): domain Eukaryota; kingdom Metazoa; phylum Chordata; class Actinopteri; order Salmoniformes; family Salmonidae; genus Coregonus; species Coregonus lavaretus. Next base: position 19,418,744 of record NC_140023.1, read on the forward strand.
CTCCAGGTGCGTACACCGGCCCCTCACTGCGGTAGAGATCGGCGCTCGTCTTATGTCGACGGATGGCCCGCTGCAGATGGACGTGTGCAGCGTTCCACGTCTCCTCCGAGCGCCGCACCCACTCATCCACCGCAGGGGCCTCGATCTGGCTCTGATGCCAAGGTGCCAGAGCCGGCTGGTACCCTAACACACACTGGAAAGGAGTTAGTTTAGTGGAGGAGTGGCGGAGAGAGTTCTGTGCCATCTCGGCCCAGGGAACATACCTCGCCCACTCCTCTGGCCGGCCCTGGCAATACGACCTCAGAAACCTACCCACATCCTGGTTTACACGTTCAACATGCCCATTGCTCTCCGGGTGGTAACCCGAGGTAAGGCTCACCGAAACCCCTAAACGCTCCATGAACGCTCTCCAGACTCTGGAGGTAAACTGGGGGCCTCGATCAGACACTATATCCTCGGGTACCCCGTAATGCCGGAAGACGTGGGTGAATAGAGCCTCAGCGGTCTGTAGGGCAGTAGGAAGACCCGGCATGGGAAGGAGACGACAGGCCTTCGAGAACCGATCCACAACGACCAGGATGGTGGTATTCCCCTGTGAGGGAGGAAGGTCTGTAACAAAATCCACCGAGAGGTGAGACCAGGGTCGTTGTGGAACGGGCAGGGGTTGTAACTTACCCCTGGGCAAGTGTCTGGGCGCCTTACACTGGGCACACACCGAGCAGGAGGAGACATAAACCCTCACATCCCTGGCTAACGTTGGCCACCAGTACTTTGTGCTAAGGCAGTGCACTGTCCGGCCAATACCTGGATGCCCAGAGGAGGGTGACGTGTGAGCCCAATAAATGAGTCGATCCCGAACCTCGAGCGGAACGTACGTCCGACCCACCGGACACTGTGGAGGGCTAGGGTCGGTGCGTAACGCCCGCTCGATCTCCGTATCGACCTCCCACACCACCGGTGCCACCAGACAAGACTTAGGTAGTATGGGAGTGGGCTCAACGGACCTCCCCTCTGTGTCATACCGCCGAGACAGGGCGTCTGCCTTTCCGTTCTGGGACCCAGGGATGTAAGTGATCTTAAACACGAACCGGGCTAGAAACATAGTCCACCGAGCCTGGCGAGGATTTAGTCTCCTAGCTGCCCGAATGTATTCCAGGTTACGGTGGTCAGTCAAAATGAGAAAAGGGTGTTGAGCCCCCTCAAGCCAATGCCTCCACACCTTTAGGGCCTGTACCACGGCTAACAACTCCCTGTCCCCTACGTCATAATTTCGCTCCGCCGGACTGAGCTTTTTCGAGTAAAAAGCATAGGGGCGGAGTTTAGGTGGTGTGCCGGACCGTTGCGAGAGAACGGCCCCGATACCGGCTTCTGACGCGTCCACCTCCACTTGGAAGGGTAAAGCGGGATCCGGATGCGCCAGCACCGGAGCCGAAGTAAACAGGTCCTTCAGTCTCCCAAAAGCCCTGTTTGCCTCAGCTGACCACCGCAAGCGCACCGGACCCCCCTTCAGAAGGGACGTTATGGGAGCTGCCACCTGTCCAAAACCCTGGATAAACCTCCGGTAGTAATTCGCAAAGCCCAAGAACTGCTGCACCTCTTTAACCGTGGTTGGGGTTTGCCAATTACGCACGGCTGACACACGGTCAACCTCCATCTTCACCCCTGACGCGGACAACTGATAACCCAAAAAGGAGACCGACTCCTGGAAGAACAGACATTTCTCTGCCTTGACATACAGGTCATGCTCCAACAGCCTCCTCAACACTCGGCGCACCAGGGCTACATGCTCGGCTCGGGTAGAACTGTACACCAGAATATCGTCTATGTACACGACCACTCCCTGCCCCTGCATGTCCCGGAAAATCTCATCCACAAAGGATTGGAAGACTGATGGAGCATTCATTAACCCGTATGGCATGACGAGATACTCGTAATGACCCGAGGTAGTACTAAATGCTGTCTTCCATTCATCGCCCTCTCTAATGCGCACCAAGTTGTATGCGCTCCTGAGGTCCAATTTTGTGAAGAACCGTGCCCCGTGTAATGACTCCGTCATAGTCGCAATCAGAGGGAGTGGATAACTATATTTCACAGTAATCTGATTGAGACCGCGGTAATCAATACACGGGCGCAGACCTCCATCTTTTTTCTTCACAAAAAAGAAGCTCGAGGACGCAGGGGAAGTGAAGGGCCGTATGTATCCCTGTCTCAGAGACTCGGCAATGTATGTCTCCGCCCTCTTCTCCTCTTGTGACAAAGTATACACATGGCTCCGCGGGAGCGCAGCTCCTGCCTGGAGGTCTATCGCACAATCCCCCTGTCTGTGAGGTGGCAATCGCGCCGCCCTCGCCTTGCTAAACACGAGTGCTAAATCCTCATACTCGGGGGGGAACGTGCATTGCGGGCATTTGGTTTGGACTCTCCACCGAGGTCGCCCCTACGGAAACACCCAGACATAGCCCCACACACTGGGCAGACCACCCCTTAAGAGCCTTCTCTCGCCACGAAATGGTAGGATCATGAGTAATCAACCAGGGAAGCCCCAGCACCACCGGATACGCAGGAGAGTCGATCAGGTATAGCTGAATCGTCTCCTCATGACCCCCCTGCGTCTCCATCCTAAGTGGCACTGTGACCTCCCTAATCAACCCGGATCCTAACGGACGGCTATCTAGGGCATGTACAGGGAAGGGATTATTAACCGGAAGGAGAGGGATCCCTAACTCTATACAAAATTTACGATCTACAAAATTCCCAGCTGCGCCTGAATCTACTAGCGCCTTATGCTGGGAATGAGGTGCAACCTGTGGAAAACAAACAGGTATGGTTATGTGCACGACAGAAAGCTCTGGGTAAGTGGGGCGCCTACTCACCTGGGAGGACTCCCCAATGTGTGGCCTGCCGTCTCGTCCTCCAGGAGACCCTCCCCAGCACCTAGCCGCGGTGTGCCCTCCACAGCCACAGTTGGTGCAGGGGACGGCCCCCCTCGGGCTCCTTCTCCTCCGTTCTCTAGCGCCAGCACCCCCGAGCTCCATAGGACTCGGCTCGGAGGTGCTGGAGGGTGGAATGGGCGACCCCCACCCAGGATGTCCGCGGGTGGCGAGCAGGGTGTCTAGCCGAATGGCCATGTCAACCAACTGGTCAAACGTAAGAGTGGTGTCCCTGCACGCCAACTCTCTACGGACGTCCTCCCGGAGGCTGCAGCGGAAGTGATCTATGAGGGCCCGTTCATTCCTCCCTGCATCTGCCGCTAGAGTCCGGAACTCCAGTGCAAACTCTTGAGCGCTCCTCATCCCCTGCCGGAGGTAGAATAGACGCTCCCCCGCCGCCTTCCCCTCAGGTGGATGGTCGAACACTGCCCGGAAGCGGCGGGAGAACTCCGCATAGGTGATCGTTGCGGCGTCTATCCTCCTCCATTCGGCGTTGGCCCACTCCAACGCCTTGCTGGTGAGACAGGAGATGAGGGCGGAAACGCTCTCGTGTCCCGAGGGCGCCGGGTGTACGGTGGCGAGGTAGAGTTCGACTTGCAACAGGAAACCCTGACACCCGGCAGCGGTGCCGTCGTACGCCCTCGGGAGCGAGAGCCGAATCCCACTGGGTTCCGGAAGTTGGACAGGTGGACTGACCGATGGTGATGGTGTGGTAGGTGGGGGCGTGGGTACCCCGCTGGTCTCCCATCGATGGAGGGTGTTCATCACCCTATCCAGAGCGTGCCCGATCTGGTTGATCCTGTCCTCCTGTCCACGAAGGCGCTCCTCAATAATCTCGGTAGGTGCGGCTGCTCCTGCTGATTCCATGGTGAATGGTGTGTAATTCTGTCACGGTTGAGTGTAGATGTGGTGAGGAATCAAGCGCAGGACACACAGAGGCTTCGTACTGACGTCTTTAGTGAAGACAAAAAGAACAAGCCAAAACACGGCTACATACAACCTGGCAGGCAAGCGAACTTTACGCACACCGGTATAGTACAAACAAAAGGCACACAATGTGCGGAACTCTCTTCAAAAACAATACAGAGATATAAACGAACTAGCATCCCACAATGACAACGAACAATTACACACAACACATGACAAAACCCAAGAGAACTTATAGGACGCATAATTAACACTAACAAGGAACAGGTGTAACAAAACAGACAAAACCAAACACACATCGAAACATAGAACGGTGGCAGCTAGTACTCCGGAGACGACGACCGCCGAAGCCTGCCCGAACAAGGAGAAGGAGCAGCCTCGGCCGAAACCGTGACACCTCATTCATCCTGTCTTTCTCTACTCTCTTTCTCATTCTGTTTTTTTTTCCGTCATACACAAGCTTGTAACAGTGAATAACAGCAAATGAATGTCCTTCCATTTGAACCCAGAATTGACCCCGCTGGGCTTTTACTACTGGTTTTGTCCCACTGCAGTATGGTGTGTCATGTGTCATGTGGTATCTGCAGTGCTTCCCCATATCTTTCTCTATCTCTGTCTTTCTTTGTCTCGCTCCCTCTTTCTTTTTTCCGCTCTGTCCATCTCTTTCTATCACTCCCCCTTTCAGGCCCAGAAAAATAGAGCCCCACATCAGCCCCGAACTCCACATATTTTAGCTCTTTAGGAGGCTGGACATTTTTTTAACTCTTGACTTTCAGCCAGTAGATTGTCCCTCGCTGAGGCTGGAACTGATAAGACCAATGAGAATAGAGATTGCATATGTGTGTGAAGTGATCACTATTTATTTCTATATGCTTATGTGCATACATGTATTATTACACACACCTGTGAGAGAGAGAAGGTAAGATAGGGAGAGTGTATTGTGCATGTTAGTGTGTATGGAAATGTTGGACTCACTAAGTCGCTCTGAATAAGAGCGTCTGCTAAATGACTAAAATGTAAATGTAAATGTATGGAGAGATGGATGAAGTCTCCTATAGTGTTGCCCTGCCCCCTGGTGTTATGCTTTTCACATGGCTTCATGTACTTTAACATGTGGATAGTACACTAAATCAAATCAAATTGGTTGTGCACTCATATTTTGCAGAAGTTATGTTATCACGGGTGTTGTGAAATGTTTATGTTCCTACAACAGTGCAGTAATACCTAACAATACAAAACAATACAAAACAATACACGCAAATCCCAAAAATATAAAGAAAGGAATGAAGAAATATACAGATATTCGAATGAGCAATGTCAGTCCTGAATATGAATATAAATATATATATGGTGTGTATAGACATTATGGTTGACTCCCGGGTGGTAGCCGGCTAGTAACAGTGACTAAAGTTTAGGGCAGGGTTCACTGCTATGATAGCGGGGCAAAACAACCAATGTGTGTGTATGTGTGTCTTCCAGGAGTGTGGCCTGAGGGTTCCGATGGTACAGACATCAACGCCCTGATCAGGTCCCACAACAGGAAGGTGATCGCTCTGGCTGATGACTTCTGCAAAGTGCACCTCTTCCAGTACCCCTGCGCCAGACCCAAGGTAAGTCAGCCCTGGCCCCTAAGCACCAGCAGAATCCCCTTACTGAACACTGCTCAATGATACCATCCTGGTATTGAGTGTATATATCTGTGGAGGCTGCTGAGGGGAGTACTGTTCATAATAATGGCTGGAACAGAGGGAATGAAATGGCATCAAACACATGGAAACCATGATTTTTATGTATTTTATACCATTACCACAAGCCCGTTCTCCACAATTAAGGTGCCACCAACCTCCTGTGATATATATACTGTATATAGTATAACATACTGTAACATTAGCTTCAAATCCTAATATAATGTGTTCATGTGTCTCCTTCCTCCACAGGCACCTAGTCACAAATACAGCGCCCACAGCAGTCACGTGACCAATGTGACCTTCATGCACAACGACAGTCACCTGGTGTCCACGGGCGGGAAGGATACCAGTGTCATGCAGTGGCGTCTGGTGGAGAAGACCCCCTCATTGGTCCCCAGCGACTCCTCCCTCTCTCTAGGGGAGGGGCTCCTACATAACTCCACCCCCCGTGCCGCCATCCCAGCGGTGCCCCTGACACCCACCCCCACCGAGCCGGCCGCGACGCCAACCGCAACCCCAACCCCGCCCACTGTCCTCGACCTGACCTCTGACCCCCCAGCGGCGCACTGCGAGGGAGTGGCCATTGTCACACCTCCCCCCACACCCACCTCCCCCACGACCAACGGACGGCAGGAGAGCTCTCCCGAAACCCCTCCCCCTGCCGAGCTAACCCCGCCCCCCTCTGACAGCACGCTGAGCCTCAAGGACAGCCTGGACCCCAGCGACGACACGGCCACACCTAGCGACGAGGGCCGCCCTTTCACCCCACCCTCGTAAAGAGCCTCAGTTGTGATGCAGCCCAGCGCTCTCTCCTGCTCAGCACTCCCCCCTGGAGGCACCTCGATGTCACTGCGTCTCTCAGGAGGTGCGCAGCAGGGTTCCATATCTGTTCAGGTTTCTTTAGTTTTTCTTTTTAGTTTATTTTCATGCTCGTCTTTGTGTTTCGTTTTGATGTCTGTGTGTTAATTGGATAAGAATGGAGGGTGTAAGTGAGACAAGGCAGTCATATTAGTAGCTTATGTTGTTGTTTTTAAACATTGTCACTCGACATCGTGAGAGTGTGAGGAGAGAATGTTGGGGTTGTTCTGGTTCATACGGTTAATTTGTGTCTGCAGATGAAAGCTCTAGCTAATGCCAGGCAGGTACCCCTGGCTAATGCTCACTCCTCAGTCCAGCCCTTTGTCAATATTGATCATATATCGAAGCTATGTTGCCATAGAAACTTATACTCACCCAATCCTTACTCGATAATGCAACAACCTGCAATAACACACCGTAGCATAATTTGCGACCACACACAACCAGTAACACCTACCATCACATGCAGCTGATGAAAACATACTCCATCACGCTGGGCTTTCAAACAGGTGTGTGTGTGTAAGGCCTGACATGCGTGCAGACTGCATTTCCATGGAAATAAACTGTTCTCTCTGCCAGGAAACTCATCCAGCCAGCCTCGTAATGGCAAAAAAGATTAGTAATGATTCATAGGATATCCTGTGGCCATGGACACAATGACCACACTGAACCACCAGCGACCAGTACCCAGCGTACTCTCTCACCTGCTCGCCCTACAATAACATGCTACCATTTTTAGTGTTTCTTTTAATTTCCCTTTGGGATTTATATTTTTTAAAATCTTATTCTGGGGACTGTTCCTTTTCTGCTCTATGGACTGAGATGTTTTTAAGAAAAAAGAAAGAAGATAATAAAAATTTAAAAAAGTATTTAAGTGTGTGCGAGCCGCCGTTTACACATTTGTGTCATTCCAGAGGAGGGTGTGCCCAGCTTTCTCCGCCCTCACCCCCATCCCCCCCTTCTGCAGAAATCAGGACCGGATCACGCTCACAGGAATACACAGCCAGCAGTGGGAGGGAGAGAGCCTCCTCAGTCTTCTACACAGCCCTCTCTGTCTCCCTTCGGTGGAAATGCGCTGGTACATTTAGAGAGAGAGAGAGACTTCTGTTTATCAGCTGGAAGTGGAGGATAGAGAATTGAGAGATTTGCTTTTTAATTGTCCGTCTATGACTAGGGAGAGAAAGTGGAGTAGTAAAGATGTTGCTAGTTGTACAGGATTGAATAATGGAAGTATTTTTCCAGGTTAGTCAGTATCAGAAGGAAGAGAGAGGACTGTGTAAAAAGGTATGTGGTGTAGATAAAGCAAGTTTTAGGCCCTCTCTGTCAGAGAAAGGTGAGTGGGGAACTGTGTAGGTAAAGTGCATGTCAGTGATAGTGTACTAAGGTTGGTATGTGGCATTGACAGGGTTATAGTGATGAGGTAAAGACATTGGTAATCATAGTGAAAGACTGCATGAGGGCATGGTTGTATCAATGTTATACTAATGTTATTCTAGCGTTGTCCTCAAATATGTAGACTTCCAGCTGGTCCACAAAGAACCTCTTTCTCTTTTTATAATATTTTCATTTTCAGATTTTTTTTGCTTTCGCAAATCAACTGCTTTTTTCCTCCTTGGGAATGCTTTATTGTAGGTAGATTTTGTCTGTAGTTTTCCTGTAGTTCTGTAGTTATAATGAACATGGGATTTCCTTCCCAGAATTATCTGTTTCTGAGTGCATGGAACGTGAACACACTTTTTGAACCCTGTACAATATCTCTCATGACCTCAGCACACCCCTCCTACAATGACAGTTGTCAATCTATAAACTAACTCATACCCTATGATATCTGGAGGCTTTCCAGAACGCTACAAACCAGTTTTCAGGGGGGCATGTGGTCTTGCTAGATCTTCCCCTCCCATACTCATCCATTTTGTACATTCAGGTGTGGCTACTTTATGTATATAATGGTATGCCTGTGTGTATATATCTAGTCTCTTCATCTTGAGATATAGATAGACCCTCTGAACAATTTTTCATTGCTTTCTTTTACCACTAGGAGGCCCACTCCTCCAGCTCTTCTACAGGCCAAGCATGTACAATACAGTGTGAAATAATGGCTCTTTGCGTCCTCATAATGTGCTCTTCTTACCATGACAGGTTGTTATGGTGGGACAGTGAACTGGTTTTCTGGGGGTGTCACTCCTCTTGTTATTACAGTGTATTCATGGCCACTCACCTCGCCCCATGTAGGCTTGGTAGTGGTCTGCCAATCGGAGGCCTACAGCCGATATGTACTTTGAATGTTGCTCTGACGAATGGCCTTGCCATAATGTCCACATTGAGAGGGGATCGGGTGTGGGGGTTCGGTAGGTTTTGCCGAAGGTTTTTTAAGGTAGGGAGGATTAGTAAAGTGTGGAAGATATGGACACCAGGGCATCCTATGTACTGGGTCCTGACAAGGATCTAAGATTTTTAAGAGGTAGAGGGTCATCCATCTTTTTAGGGTAACTTTTTCAGAAGGGCTTGTATAGAATCATGTTTTTGAGTTAGATGGGCTAGTATCCAAAACACACAAAGGAAAAGGGAAGGAGAGAAGTGAGTTGAAACACAAAGCTCCTTGACTGGTCTGAAACCTCAGCCCTGTGAATGTATGTCTATATGTCCTGGGGCGGGGATGGGGGAGGAAGGGAGATGGGTACACAGGGGTTGTCTCACCAACACTCCTGGAACAAAACGGCTGGCACACCGGGTTGGAATGGGGGAGGGCATAAAGGGGGGGGAGGGCATAAAGGGGGGGGAGGGCATAAAGGGGGGGGAGGGCATAAAGGGGGAGGAGGGGAGGACACAGACATGTACAACTTTTTGTGATATTCAGAATAAACATGGTTATGACCATCCATGGTGACAGTGATACTGATGATGACAATAATGTTAAAATGATTTGATGTTGATGAGATATAACTGACAAAAAAAGATGAAAAAACATGTTTCACTTGACAATGTTTGAGACGATCTGTCTCTCATGCATTCCTGTTAGTAGACAGAAAAATACTGAATATTAAAAAAAAAATGAAAATAAACATTTTAAAACAGAGAAAAGCTTTTGTGTTTGAGTATTTCCACTGATCTCTGTGTTGATCTTGGTCTGGATGTTTTGTGTTATAAAAGGGGTTAGCTTCAATACATAATTCCAGTTTACATTTAGTCAGAGTTGTGTTTTCAGGATCAGTGAATTGTTGTCGGAGCTTGACGAAGTCCACGTTTAATCCTTCCTCAAACATCTCTATGTCCCAGGGACATAGAGATGTTTGAGGAAGGATTAAACGTGGACTTTGTCAAGCTCCGACAACAACTCACTGAAAACACAACTGTGACCGAGATTGTCTGGTGTTTTGTATTGATCTGAGCCCTCTGATACCTGTCCTGTGTGCGTATCCATGTGTGTGTTTGTCTATGTCTGTATAGTCGAGGGGTTATTCATTTCACTGTCTTCCCTAGTGAATTCTGGATGTTTCTGTGTCTAGTTGGGTCCGTACAGTGAACAGAGTTCTCTGGCCTTGGTATTAGACTCTGTGGGTAAACAGTGAATAGAGGTCTCTGGCTGTGGTATTAGACTCTGTAGGGAAACAGAGGAGTGGTGCCATTCTGATTCAGCTGGTCAGGAGCTTCTTGCTGACTGACTGCCACACAGATAAAAAGACCCACAGACTGCCAGGCATCCCACACAGAGTAAATTCTGTCTGTCTGTCTGTCTGTCTGTACCGCAGTAAAGGGAAGGATGCAAGAGTGTCCCAATGAGCAGCATGATTCAGCATGCCACATTTGAAAGAATAACTTGCATGCTTACAAAACAAAACATTGATGAAATGATGTATACTATAACCGCATTTCAGACACGAGATAGGTGGTTAAAATTTCGTAAGACTTTATTTCATGTGACTTTACATCAAATCAAAGTTATTTATATACTTTTGTATATAGTTATTTATACAAACACATTCAATCACCAAGTGCTAAACAGCAACTTGGAGCGTAAGCCCTCAAGTTACTGTCAGCTGATATCACAGATCCTTTCCCCATCTGTCCCTCTCTTCTTCTTCTGCCTGTGCTGGGTTAGTGTCCCCTGGAATCAGTTCTAGGCATTGCAGCGGTCCTGATTGCAGCACTTCCAGCCTGGTCGAGAGCAAAACTCCAGCCTAGCACAGCCCTTCTCCCCAGTCTCTGTAGAGGAGATACAGAACATTAGAAGATGTAGTAGTATCAAGGCCTTTATCAGAAGATGAAGTAGGATTATGGTCTCAATCAGAAGATGAAGTAGGATTATGGTCTCAATCAGAAGATGAAGTAGGATTATGGTCTAAATCAGAAGATGAAATAGGATTATGGTCTAAATCAGAAGATGAAGTAGGATCAAGGCCTTTATCAGAAGATGAAGTAGGATTATGGTCTCAATCAGAAGATGAAGTAGGATCAAGGCCTTTATCAGAAGATGAAGTAGGATTATGGTCTCAATCAGAAGATGAAGTAGGATCAAGGCCTTTATCAGAAGATGAAGTAGGATTATGGTCTCAATCAGAAGATGAAGTAGGATCAAGGCCTTTATCAGAAGATGAAGTAGGATTATGGTCTCAATCAGAAGATGAAGTAGGATCAAGGCCTTTATCAGAAGATGAAGTAGGATTATGGTCTAAATCAGAAGATGAAGTAGGATCAAGGATTTTATCATAAGATGTAGGATCAAGGATTTTATTATCACAAACTGTTTTATTCATTAAGACTTATTGTTAGGCTACGTATTTGATCACTTATGTTTTTGTATCCCAATTTAATAATTAATTATTGTGTCACTGATTTTGTTTAGGTCAGAAGTCCATGAGAATTGAATGTTGCCCTTTTGAAGGTCCAAACATTGTATTTACTGTTGTATTATGCAATCCAACGTCATTATGGACATATCTTACAGTTAATGTCATCAATCTACCAATTGATCTAAAGAACCAGCCTTGCCAAGAACAAGTAATATTGCTCAGTTCTGGTGTCACGACTTCGGCTGAGGCTGCCTCCCCTCCTTGTTCGGGCAGGCTTCGGCGTTCGTCGTCACTGGAGTACTAACCACTGCCGCCCCAATCATCATCACAATTGTCTTGTCAATCACACACACCTGGTTCTAATCCCCTAATTAGTCTGTGTGTAAGTGTTCCCTCTGCCCCCTTGTCCTTGTGGGTGATTGTTATTGTGAGAGTATGTAGCTCGGTGGAGCTACTCATAACATTGTGTTGCCAGGGTAGATTTTCCCCCTGTGCCTATGTATTATTGGATTCCGTTACAGTGTATTTGCCAGGGATGTTTGTTTCCCCTGTGCCTGTTTCGTTGATCGCTATTGGAGCGCATTTGTGTGTCAACAAAGGAATGAACTCTGTATTCGGTGATTACCCTCCTGCGCCTGACTCCTTTCAGCACATTCACCATACCTGGGCTGTATCTGAAAACTTTACTAGCTGTCAAATCCTTGCTTCCTCCGTCCTTATTTTCCTAATTCCTCGCCTCCCTCTCAAAATGTTATTGGTGAAGGAAGTCAGTGGGAGGGCCCTTTTATCCCCTCCTCTAATGAGCTTATGAGAGAGAGATGAACAATTGAGGAGACAAGGATTTGACAGCTAGTAAGATTGTCAGACACAGCCCTTGTGTAGCAGAGCCAAATGAAGGACTATGATACTCACTCCTGGTGTAGCAGGCCTGCTTTATTTTGCTTGAGCAATTTAGGAGCTGGTTCCTCAGCATGAGGAAGTCCTCACCGTAACACTCAATGTTGTAATCAGCTATGACAAGGGAAGAGAGGGAAGAGTGTCAGGGTTATGTCTTATCAATGACTACAGTATATTTAGGCTGGTTCAAAGATCACAGGAGACAAAGATCACAACAAACATAATGATGTGATCTGAGGAAGATTTCAATCTCTTGCCAGCACTGTTATGAATGATGCAGAGCAGGAATTCAGTAATGTGAGTGTACATGCGCATGTGTGTGTGTGGGAGCTGCTGTGTGTATGTGTGTGTTTGGATCATGTGTTAGGCCTCAAAATACAGAAGAAAGGAGACCTAAGGGAGTGTAAAAACTACCTCAGGATAATGTTGGACAACACCAGGAAAAGTGTTCAATCACATCCTTCTATAGGATGGTGGTGGATAAAAAACTGAGAACATTAGGCCTGTTTGAGAAGTGGAAGATCTTTCGGAGATCAAATTGCCATCCTCAGGATTATCATCAAACAGTCCATAAATTGGAACTTCGAGAAAGCCTTTGACATACAGTACCAGTCAAAGGTTTGGACACACCTACTCATTCAAGGGTTTTTCTTTATTTTTACTATTTTCTACATTGTAGAATAATAGTGAAGACATCAAAACTATGAAATAACACATATGGAATCATGTAGTAACCAAAAAAGTGTTAATCAAATCAAAATATATTTTATATTTTAGATTCTTCAAATAGCCACCCTTTGCCTTGATGAAAGCTTTGCACACTCTTGGCATTCTCTCAACCAGCTTCACCTGGAATTCTTATAACTGTAAAATAAATATGATCATACCTGGTGATGGTACAAAATTGGCACCATTTCATATAACTGACAACAGAGAGTGTTCTGCCGAGCGACCTCTGAGCGACGCAGAGATGCCATTCAAATGCCTGCTGACTCGTTACAACTTCAGCTTTACGCACAAAGTGATCGTCCCTCTGTGACCATGAGAAAGGGGTCTTGTTTCAATTATGCAAAATTATTTATATTATTTTCATGTTGAGAGCTCTAAATCCATCTGATTTCAAGCGGAGCTGCGAGGTTCACAGCCAGAGGAAATTGATCCTTTCTCTGGATCGGCTCGAAAATGTTGTATGTCGCTCCTTATGCAAATGAGGTGTCAGATTTCACATACTGCATCTCAGCTGAGAGCGGCATGTGAAGTGGGACAACCAAAGATTTCACGGAGTGCACAGCAATGGATGTTGCGCCATTCACAGTGCGCTCTGTACACAAAAATGTAGGTCGGAACCGGTCAAGAACCGCTCAAACTCTCCTAAATAGGGGACTTTACACCTAAGAGGTTTTAAAAAGTACAAACATTCACCAACCAATGCCTCAGAAGCTTACTTGGAATCCATTGGTCAGATACCATCAGCAACATCTGACTGTGGGAGATAAACTTTTTGAAGTACAAATTAAGAGGAGGAAGTGGTGCTTGTTAGGCCACACTCTAAGAAGAAACATGCATCACGTGGACCACCAAACAGACTCTTACCTTTAGCCCACAAGTTAAACGCAAGCGAGAAAGGCCTAAGACCACCTTTATCTACTGCTCCACCTGCATCTTCACAGAGTAAGAAATGAAGATAGAGCAACTGACATGGCAACAATAACTCGAACAACTGGCTAAGGATGGAAGGGTTTGGAAGCAGTTTGTCTATGAGATAGAAGGGGTTGGAAGCAGTTCGTTGATGACCTATGTTCGGAAAGGAACTCAAAGCACTAAGTGAAGTAAGTAAGTGTAACTTACCTGTGCACAGAGGGAGCAGCAGAAGCAGGACCAGGTAGGCTCTCATTGTTGGTCTCAGTCGAGGACTTCTCTCAGCAATAGATAAGTCTGAGGTTAAAAGTGTTTTAAGGGGCAGAGAGCGCCTCTGCTTTTATACTGTGTTGTGTGCTCAGACAGGAACACATACACCCACACAATGACAGGCACGGCATACACTCAGTGTTTGCCAAGGATTGGATAAGGGAGGTGGATTTCAGCATTAAAGAATGGTGTCTAAAATGTGTTCCATGTAAGGAAAGGGTATGTCATCACATGACTGTCACATTATCAGTTGGAGGCTTAGAGCACTCAAATAAGACTTCACCTCTGTTGGCTGACCAAGCTCATTGTTGACAAGAAACACTTTATTAATAACGTTCATGAATAAACTATTAATAAATCATGAATAAATCATGCTATTCATAAAGATATACGTTTTTAATTGTAAAATGTTGACACATTTATAAGCATTTATAAGCACGATAATTCATAAGCATTTAGAACCAGTCTTACAGAATATTAACAAAAATGCTGAGTAATGATCACCTTTTCTGTTTAATTTCTGTTATCATTTGACACAAATCAAGAAAATATTACATATGATATTATATAGGATAATAATTGTTCCATTCACATATATATATATATAAAAAACATCCATATATATATAGAAAATATACATCCATTGTGTTAATAATAGATTGTGAGACATTTGGATGCATTAGCAATGTCTCGTCTAAAAAATACATATTGTAATCTACAAAACCTTATCACCAACATCATGAACCAATGACACTTTGGCAGGGCATATCTTTAGTGGCTCAGCATTGCGGCCGCTGTCACTCACACAGGGACAGAAGTAGGGCAACAATGGCTCTTTAAACTTGTCCCTGAATGTATAGATGAGTGACATGTCAGTGGGGTCATAGAAAGTCACCTCTCCCGCGTCATAATCCAGACACACTCTGACCCTCCTGGGCCTCCTCTTCAGTGTGAGACGGGTCCAGGGCATGGTGCAGGCGCTGTACTGGCCGCCGTCCCTCAGGGACAGTGCCCAGAACCCATGGGCAGGGTTCACACTCAGGACCCCCTTCCTACGCACACTCTGTCTTAGGACCCCCAGGTCCCATCTGGTCTTGCCCGCCACCTCCACCTCCCAACAGAGACTGCCGGAGCTGAAGGGGTCGGCCCCCAGCACGCAAACACATGTGTCACAGCGCTCTGGGTTGTTGGGGACGTGAGGCTTCTCTCCACTGACGCACACACTGGTCAGGTCGTCTGAGAGAGAGAGCCATGGGGCCGCAGTGTTGGGGTCCAGAGTCACTGGGGCTGGGGGGAAACACAAACAGGTATGACTACAACGCTATATAACAATTTATATTTTAAAGTATGGTTCTCTGAGCATCTAGTGATCTGATAACCATTAATTTGCTCTGGTCTAGTACTCACTGTATTGCACCTTCTCCTGCATATTCTCCCAGATCTTGAACCTCAGGTTGCCCAGGTGTTGGGCCACGTCTATCAATGCCCCTAATACAGGTTCTGGATCCTGCAATGTATAGTTGGCCCTGAAGCAAAAATACAGATAGAGTGGCTGTTGTAGTAAAGGACTATAACCTAAAAGCAGGCAGAATGTGTTTGAAAAAGTAGTACTGTACCTTGCTTTGTTGTTCTTGTAAGCCTGGGGAAAGAACATAGTGTGAGATAAAATGACCAAATTAGGAAATCAAATGTATTTTAGAATGTGTATGCTAAAAGTAAGTGTCTCTGACCTGGACAAATGGAAGATCGTTGGCCTCTATATCCTGTTCTATCTCTCTGATGTTGCTGGTCAGGGAGGTCATCTTCTTGGCCAGGTGTTCAATCTTCTCTGCCATTATAACTGTCTTCATCTCCACCTCCTCAGAGAGGGCAGACAGCCGAACAACTTCCTCCAGATTCAGAAAGTGATGCAGCTCCTCAAATTCATCTCTTATCTTCCTTTCTGTTTGCTTGGCCTGGCTCTAGGGGTCGACAGGTCAAAGGGTCAGTGGGTGAGTTCTCATGCTGTCTGATATAATATGGAAATGGTTTCATGGCGCAAAACTGTTAAAAAAGGCTAGGAGGCCAAATTGTTGACAATAAAGTAAACTTTATTTCTCCTTATAATTGTTTGTTCCATGGTACTTACCTTGATGTGTTCTGCTGTTTTGATGCATTCCTCCTTTAACTTTTGGAATGTCTCCAACTTCCTCCTCAGAGGGATGATATATGCTTTCACTTCCTCCTGGCCACATACCAGAGGGAAATCTCAATTGCATTTCCTTGACTCCTCATGTCCTCTCTCCTCACTTCCTTCTCAAAACCCACTGGATGAGAAAGTCAGAGGTCCCTCCACTCTGACCTTCTCCTCCAATGGGTTTTGAGAAGGAGGTGATGAGATAGGACGAGAGGAGTCAAGGAGTTTAGGCCACAAACAGTTTCAGGAATTGAGGCGTCTGTGTGCTATTAGACAGACTCTATTATACATTGTAGAATAATAGTGAAGACATCAAAACTATGAAATAACACATATGGAATCATGTAGTAACCAAAAAGTGTTAAACAAATTAAAATATGTTATATTTCAGATTCTTCAAATATCCACCCTTTGCCTTGATGACAGCTTTGCACACTATTGGCATTCTCTCAACCAGCTTCACCTGGAATGCTTTTCCAACAGTCTTGAAGGAGTTCTCACATATGATGAGCACTTGTTAGCTGCATTTCCTTCACTCTGTGGTCTGACTCATCCCAAACCATCTCAATTTGGTTGAGGTCGGGGGATTGTGGAAGCCAGGTCATCTGATGCAGCACTCCATCACTCTCCTTCTTGGTAAAATAGATAGCCCTTACACAGCCTGGAGGTGTGTTGGGTCAATGTCCTGTTGAAAAACAAATGACAGTCCCACTAAGCCCAAACCAGATGGGATGGTGTATCACCGCAGAATACTGTGGTAGCCATGCTGGTTAAGTGTACCTTGAATTCTAAATAAATCACAGACAGTGTCACCAGCAAAGCACCATAACACCTCCTCCTCCATGCTTTAAGGTGGGAAATACACGTGCGGAGATCATCCGTTCACCCACACCGCGTCTCACAAAGACACGATGGTTGGAACCAAAAATCTCATATTTGGACTCCAGACCAAAGGACACATTTCCACCAGTCTAATGTCCATTGCTCGTGTCTCTTGGCCCAAGCAAGTCTCTTCTTATTATTGGTGACCTTTAGTAGTGGTTTCTTTGCAGCAATTCGGCCATGAAGGCCTGATTCACACAGTCTCCTCTGAACAGTTGATGTTGAGATGTGTCTGTTACTTAAACTCTGTGAAGCATTTATTTGGGCTGCAATTACTGAGGCTTGTAACTCTAATGAATTTATCCTCTGCAGCAGAGGTAACTCTGGGTCTTCCTTTCCTGTGGTGGTCCTCATGAGAGCCAGTTTCATCATAGCGCTTGATGGTTTCTGCGACTGCACTTGAAGAAACTGTAAAAGTTCTTGAAATGTTCCGTATTGACTGACCTTCATGTCTTAAAGTAATGATGTGGACTGTCATTTCTCTTTGCCTATTTGAGCTGTTCTTGCCATAATATGGACTTGGTCTTTTACCAAATAGGAATATCTTCTGTATACCCCCCTTACCTTGTCACAACACAACTGATTGGCTCAAACGCATTAAGACGGAAATAAATTCCACATATTAACTTTTAAAGAAGGCACACCTGTTAATTGAAATGCATTCCAGGTGACTTCCTCGTGAAGCTGGTTGAGAGAATGCCAAGAGTGTGCAAAGCTGTCAAGGCAAAGGGTGGGTATTTGAAGAATATCAAATATAAAATATATTTTGATTTGTTTAACACTTTTTTGGTTACTACATGATTCCATATGTGTCATTTCATAGTTTTGATAAAGAAAAACCCTTGAATTAGTAGGTGTTCCAAAACATTTGACTGGTAGTGTATAATATTTGTTCTGCCCATGACGAAACCGCGTTGAATGATTCTCAGAAACTGCAAAGCCGACATTCCTGCTGAACTCATGAGCTCATCTAATGCACAGATAAGAAAATGAAAAAGAACAACATATTGCCAAATAACAAAACTAAGCAAACAGAACTATAGTTTCAGTGGACTGAATAATCCCAATAAGGTGGAATTTTACATAACATTTATGTAATTTAGCAGACGCTATTATCCAGAGTGACTTACAGTAGTGTGTGCATGTATTTCCATACTTGTCCTCCATGGGAATCAAACCCACAACCCTGGCGTTGTCAGCACCGTGCTCTACGAACTGAGCCACACGGGCTCATCTGTCTAGCATAAATGACTTACAGTCACAGTAATTGGAACACTACAGTAAAACAGTAAACAGACTAATTACTGTAACACTACCAGACCAGCCTAGCGAAGTGACATACAGTCACTGGCCCTGAAATGACATACAGTTCTAGCCATACCTTGAGTTCCTGAGCAGCCTCGTCCACAGGGCAGAGCTGGTGGCTCCTGTGTCTCCTGGAGGTCTGACACACCGCACACAGAGCCTCCTGGTCCTCCACACAGAACAACAACAACCTCTTCCCGTGGAGACTGCACCTTTCATCTCCATCCTGTACCAACCCACTCCTCCCTCCTGACTCCCTCCTTCCCTGGCTCTCCTTCTCCCCCTCTCTCGTCTCCTCCTGCTTGGCGGTACTGTGGCTCCTCTCCCTCACAAAGGCCTCCACGATGTTCCTCAGAGCCAGGTTACTGGGTGGAGTGGTGGTTAGGGAATGGTGGCGGCAGACGGGGCACTTTTTGATGACCTGAGTGTTCCAGAAGTTGTCCAGGCAGCTCCTGCAGAAGCTGTGGCTGCAGCCCAGCACCACAGGGTCAGTGAAAACATCGCAGCACACAGGGCAGGACATGTCGTCCTCCAGGGTCCAGGTGGCAGCCATGACGGAGAGATGTGTGCTTGTTCTGAGCTGGTGTACCTACCGTAAGGTGGCTGGGCTAGGGACTGATGACGCTGTCTGGAATGCTGACAAACTTGTCCAGTGTTTGGGTGTTGACTTGCTTCACTTAAAGACTGAGGCATGGAATCAAAGTAAACAAAATATGTACTTTTATTGAACATGACACCAAGAAGTAGGGAATTCAATTATGACTCTTGCTCTCAATAAATTAATTAACAGTTCCGAAATACACATTGGTTTCACAGACATCACTGTCATCACTGGAGTTCAGGATATTCACCTCAATAGACAAAACAATAGACAGAAAAAATCAATACACAGGAGTCACTGTGACAGACTTTACCAATACAGATCCTTCAGTATGTGATCATAAAATAGAACCACCAGATTATATCCTTAGTGAACAGGTGCCACAGTCACAGACACCTTCTCAGGGCAGATCCTCAGCACTCCAGGGTTAGTGCCATCAGAGTTCAGACAGGGAGAGAAGTAGGGGAACAGTCTCTCTGTGAACCTGTGTTCAAACATATAGATGAGTGACATGTCACTGGAGTCATGGGAAGAGAGCTCTCCTTTCTCATAGTCCAGCTTGACCATGATCCTCTTAGGCTTCCTCTTCAGAACCAAAGGGGTACCCAGGGGGGCAGTTCCAGCACTATACTGCTCCCCATTCCACAACCCCATCGCCCAGATCCCGCCCTCTGTGCTGACCATCACATTGCCCTTCCGGGCTACATTATCTTTAGCCACACCCAGAGTCCAGGCCTTCTTAGGCCCCACCTCCACCTCCCAGCTGTGAATGCCTGAGCAGAAACCCACAGAGCCTAGCACGCTCACTGAGCTGTCGAATCGCTCAGCGTTATCAGGCACAGGCTGGGACACCCATCTGTCACTCACCTCCAGGAGGACCCCAGAGATCAGTAGATCAGCGTGGGCTGAATTCACATCCAGAGTCACATGGGCTGGGACAGAAGGAGTGGTCAGGTTAGATGGCCACCGGGTTAGATACATGGATATTAGTGCAATGTATTGCTGGCTGTATGAACAGAACATGAGTCAGCAGTTTGTCACTGGGTCAGAAATCAGAACATTGGTCAGCAGTTCATTTTTTGGCAATCAGAACATGAGTCAGCAGTTTGTATTTCAGCAATCATAACATGACTGAGCAGTTTGTCAATGAGTCCGTCATAGTGGTGGTAAAAGTACCCAATTGACATACTTGAGTAAAAGTAAAGATACCTTAATAGAAAATGGCTCTGTTAAAAGTGAAAGTCACCCAGTAAAATACTACTTCAGTAAAAGTCTAGAAGTATTTGGTTTTAAATATACTTAAGTATCAAAAGTAAATGTATTTGCTCAAATATACTTAAGTATCAAAAGTAAAAATGTAAATCATTGCAAATTCCTTATATTAAGCCAACCAGACGGCACAATTTTATTGTTTCTTTTAATTTACGGATAGCCAGGGGCACACTCCAACACTCCAGCATTTGTGTTTAGTGAGTCCGCAGTAGGGATGACCAGGGATGTGCTCTTGATTAGTGTGTGAATTGGACCATTTTCCTGTCCTGCTAAGCATTCCAAATGTAACGAGTACTTTTGGTTGTCAGGGAAAATGTATGGAGTAAAAAGTACATTATTTTCTTTAGGAATGTAGTGAAGTAAAAGTTGTCAAAAATATAAATAGTAAAGTACAGATACCCAAAAAAAACGACTTAAGTTATACTTTAAAGTATTTTTACTTAAGTACTTTACACCACTGGTCAGTCAGGAATCTGAACTTGAGTCAGCTTTTTGTCAATAATCAGTCAGAAATCAGAACATTAATCAGGTTTTTGTGAGGAATCAGATTGGCTCAGAAAAGTTACATTTTGTTGTTGCTTCACTCAGGATTCAAGGCTATGGAAGAGTGCGTAGAGACTGGAGCCTGGATATTGGACTGTAATGTTTAGAAACTGATCATTGTGCTGCGTCATGGAAGCAAGTCAATAATGAACCTCAAATATGTGGCCTGTTGCTTATAAAATCTGTGTACTCACTGTATTGCACCATTTTCTGCATTTTCTCCCAGACCTTGAACCTCGGGTTCCCCAGGTGTTGGGCCACGTCTATCAGTGTCCCTGATAAAGGCTCTGGATCCTGCAGTGTACTGAAATGACATACAGTACAGACAGTTTGTGTCAATAATGTTGGAGACTGATCAAATATTTGACTTATGATGATCGTAATGTTGCATACCTGTCTTTCAAGTCCTTGTATATCTGAAACAAGAACACACGTGGTTCTCAGTTTTAAAAAATAACATCATTGTTTGAGAATGCCTCAGTACATCTAACAGTTGTACCATGAATATAGAGTGTTGTTAAAATATGTGAGATGAACCTGCAGGAATGAGACATCATCTGTTTTCATCCTGTTCTGTATGTCTGAGATTCTCTCAGAGAGGGAGTTAATGTCGCTAGTGAGGTTAATATCACTCTTGATATGTCCTGCTGTGGTCTGGGCCTGGGTCTGGCAGAGGGAACAGTACAATAAGATAGACATGTACCTATGTAGTATCTGTGTAATATCTTTGGATTGTCTTTGTAATATTGTGTTATTTAGCTAGTGACATACCTTGATGTATTGTGCTGCATGCTCTCTTGAGGCTCTTGATTGTTTTATGTCCAGTTCCAGTTTCTCAGGAAGGTTGTAGAGCAATGAAGTGAGTTCCCTCTAGGTAGATAATAGAAAAGAGTGGGGATAGTGGTGGAGAGATAAGGAGGGGTTACAGTAGAAAAAAGGAAGGAAATAAAATGAGTTTCTCAACTATTCTGTGTTTACAGTATATTGAGTTCCAAAGGGAACTCAGTTAGCAAGGGGAAAAGACTGCAAGTAGATGTGTATTCCTGCTAGCACAGTACCTTATGCCATTGTGCTTCCTCCTTCACTGACAGGTATTTATGCTTGGCATGCAGCTCGGTCTCCACACACACAGCACAAACAAGTTTCTCACACTCCTCACAAAAAAACCTGAGCTTCTTGTTATGTGTGGCAAACACCACAAGACCCACTGCTCTCCCCTCACTCCCCTCCTTCTCCTCTCTCTGCAGGTAGGCCTCCACTATGTTCCTCAGATTCATGTTGGACATGGAGGGCTGTAAATCGTCCATGGAATGCCTTCGCCTGCAGACAGGGCATTCGCACTGCTTTTGTTGTATCCATGTTGGTGTTTCCAGGCAGCTGCGGCAGAAGCTGTGTTGGCACTTCAGACTCACAGGGTCCTGGAAGAATTCAAAGCAGATGGGACAGCTGAGCTCGTCCTCCAGAGCTGCTGTAGGTCCCTGCTGGGCCATCCTCTTCCTCAGGTAAAGTCAGGTAAAGGCCTTTCTCTTCAGAATGCAGTATGAACTAGCGACTGTACATTTGTACATGCGTCATTACAACCGTGACCTTTCTGCCTTTCAATCTCTTCTTCACCAACCCACTACACGGAATGTAGGAATGTGCTTGATTACCTATTAACATTTAGGCCGTACCTGTGATCAAAGTGTATCGCAGTTATCCAATTCATTCCAAGGCAGAGGTCACGTAAGTTAGCAATGAAGTCATTCCTTTGGCACATGTTGCTGTATCTCAAGTACTGTTAATGTCTCTGTCATTCAACAACAAAACCCCAACAGAAACAGCCACACTAGGTGTCATATACAACAGATCCAAGAAACTGAACAAAGCATTGTAGATGCCTGGTATCTGCAGTCTTGTAAGAATGTTTGATGAAAAAAAGGTACTAGGACTAATAACTGATTGGCACTGATTAACCAATAATAACTGATTGGCACTGATTAACCAATAATAACTGATTGGACACTGAGGTGGTAACAGCCAGTCTGCCACACTGTCAAATCAACTTCAAAAAGCTTCTACTCTGAGAGGTGATTCTGGTCTGTTGTGATCGGCTATAACGCATGGATTTTGAGAGCAGAACCAGTTAAATAACTTTTACATTTTACATTTACATTTGAGTCATTTAGCAGACACTCTTATCCAGAGCGACTTACAGTTAGTGAGTGCATACATTTTTCATCCTTTTGCATCTTGTAACGCAGCACCATCTGAACTGCAACCCGACATAACAAGCCCTGTCAGGCTCAGAGTAGCCTCACAAGTCAGCAGACCCTCAGCTGGTGACTATTATATAAAATGATTCTGTTGTGACATTCAGTTGTGAAAGCTGCCAAAAGGGGGGGGTAAAGCACTGCTGTGGCTGCTGTATTGTAGTCAGTCACAACGGATGATGCCTGGGGCCCATACTTAAGAGACTTTTAAGTGAATATTGATTATTTGGCAAATGAAATCCCATGCTACATGTTAGGGCACAGTTCTAGGCAGACGAGAGAGCATCTAATCAAATAAAGTGTTTTACACAATACTGTGTCTAGTCACATAATTATTTTAAATAGGATACCTAGATTGCATTAGAACATTTTATCACAGGCTCTTTCTTCTTCTGTCTAACTGTCTTCCAACTACTCTTTTTCTTTATCTCTCACCCAAATGCTTTTCTTTTCCATTCTCTGACACTGACACCTAATTGTAACAGTCTGAAATACCCATTTATCCATTTCACCCCTGAGTCATTTTCTGTCCCTAAGTGATCCAGACATAAGTTTTTTCGCCAAACTTTATGCATGTTCATTCCACTACCACTATCACTCAAATTGTATTTTTATTTCCATTTGTCACCATTAGAGGGGTCAGTTCCTTTGTGTCCATCTTCATTGTGATGTACATTCTACTTGTAAGCCTATTATTAGTTGACCTTTGATCCCTTTGGTAATGTTAGTGCTCTAAAGGTGTGATTCATCATTACTTGTTGAAGAGGATTTGACATTAGCAGTTCGATTGAGATCATGATAGGATCCTGTTTTGGGACACAGGAGACTAGTGGTCAGAAGTATAGAAGTCATTAAGCAACTAATATCTGTGTCTGTCCCCATTCTGATCAGACAGACATATTGATGAGTCTAGGCCATTGTCTCATGTCAGAAAGCGTGAAGGCCGTCTGCACTGATCTGTCTGATAGTTCGCAAACACTCATGTGATAGCTAAAAAGAAGTTAGGCTACAATATACTGTCCTATCATGAAAAAAATGTTACCAAGGTGAGCAAGTCTTAGCTACCTAATTCTATATCAAGTAAGGTGTTTTGTGGTGGTAGAATCAGCATTTATGAAATGTGAAATGTGCACGAAAATGTCTGCTTGCTGTCTGAACCAGTCTCAAATCAATCCATATGAAATGAAAAGCAGGGATGCTAACAATGCCAGTTCACACACTCAATGCTTAATACTAGCTAGGTGAAGTTCTAGCTAATGCACAAATGAGTTTTCATTATATCTGTTCTGCCATGAGTAGTGAGCCGAGTTCTACAGCACAGCTGACTGCTTTCTGCAACGTTATCGCGTTGGTCAAATGTGACAAAGTAGCGAGGCACAGTGCCAGCTTTTAGAGTCAGATACATGCAGATTTTTCTAACAGTCCCCAAACTTTGGTGCCGTACAACTTCATCAACAAGCTGGCAAACTAGCTACCGTATGGCCATTCAAACAAGCTTGCACTAGGGTGCTAGCTGTAGCAAATTTGCTCAAGTGATTGAGCATGGTTTGTCGTGTTAGCCAATGCGTCATAGCTACCGAGAACAGAGTGATTTTCAGAATTAGGAACTAGTGTTATGCCGATGAGATCTGTGAAAGAGGACATGACTGACTGGGTGTTTTCGGTCGGAGTTCTGAGAATTAAACATAAATTCTATTCGTTTTCTACTGGCTCTATGTTAGGCTTTGCTCTTAGTGTGCTCTCTCTCTCTTTCTCTCATTAGTGGCACTGCTAGATAGTGAAGCTACACTCAGCAACAGCTGTGTGTGTGTGTGTGCGCGCATGTATGCGTGTGTTTGTGTGTGTCTGTGTATCTGTGTCTGTGTGTGCATGTTCGCTTGCGTGTATGAGCATGTCTTGTTTAGTTGTGTGTGTGCTTCTGTGTTTTAGCCGACGTGTGGGTCTGGGGATTTTTTTTGGTTTGAAAATGAGTGGAGAATAACGGAGTGGAGCTTTCTTCCGTACGGTGGCCAGGAGACAGACAAATTGCTCATGTGAGAGAGATGGGGAACAATGAATAGTGCTCCTGGGCACACTGGGAACACTGGGCAGTCTCAGTACTGACTCACAAAAGAGGGAGGACTAATGGAGAGTTTTAGGGAGAGAATGACTGTGGTCTTTCTCATTTGTGCTCTGTTTCTCCTCTGAATCAGTGAAGCATGTCTGTCCCCGACAGAGGCCTGTGAATGCAGCCCAGCATTAAGCACCATTGGCCTCCTATAACAAGCTAACACATGCTGTTTGGGAATAACTATTGAGCTGCTCATGTCCCCCACTCACTTCGAATCCATAACTGTTACCTGAGTTCCTTTGTCATGTATTGGCACAACCAGCTGTCTCCAAGTACATTTATTTCAAGGACATTTATTACTTTTGTGTTGATGACTTGAATCCCCTCGGTTTCAGAGTTGAATGTAACTGGTTATTGTTCAAAAGTTTATATTGCTGAAGCAATAATTAGAGTTAGTAAACTCAGATATGGTCTTCTGGAAGGCTTTGTACTGTCTGGTAGGAGAGGCTATATAAATGACTATATAAATAGATTGCAATCTCTTTATCAATGCAAAGCTGATTATTTATGTACTCATGGGATACAGGCTACATTACTGATTCCTAACCCTTGTTGTGAGGCACTGGCTTTGGTGTGTCACTGCACAATAGACTGCCACCAATCTCAATTTCTGACCCTGTTCTTTGAAGGGCTGCAGCCAACCAACCAACCAGTAGAGCATAGGTATCTCTGAAGTCCAACTAACACACAACCCCTCTGTCACATAGTCATAAAATCTGATTTTAAACCTAACACTAACCTTAACCCTAACCTTAACCACACTGCTAACCCTAATGCCTAACGCTAACCTTAAATAAAGACCAAAAAGCTTTTTTCTTTAATGCATTTTTACAATACAGTGCCTTCAGAAAGTATTCATACCCTTTGACTTAATACACATTTTGTTGTGTTACAGCCAGAATTTGAAATGGATTAAATTGAGATTTTTTGTCACTGGCCTACACACAATAATACCCCATAATGTCAAAGTGGAATTATGTCTTTCGAAATTTGTACAAATTAATAACAAATTAAAAGCTGATATGTCTTGAGTCAATAAGTATTCTAACCCTTTGTTATGGCAAGCCTAAATAAGTTCAGGAGCAAAAATGTTCTTAACAAGTCACATAAGTTGCATGGACTCACTCTGTGTGCAATAATAGTGTTTAACATGAATTTTGAATGACTACCTCATCTCTGTACCCAACACATACAATTATCTGTAAGGTCCCTCAGTCGAGCAGTGAATTTCAAACAAATGTACTTTGAAACAAAAGTATACACCTCACACACATGGTTATGGCCTTAAAAAAAGAAGACACCTGTACCATGTCAGATATAACGTTGAAATGTATTGAATTTTGAGGTTGCACCCCAATATTACACTTTATATACATCACAGAAGACTGAAATATAACAAAATCGTTTGAGATAGATACACTGGAATTTCAGAGTTTTTGTAAAGAATAATTAATAACGTATATTAATAATATTAATAACGTTCCACCCATGAGGCCACTAGAGGGCAATTTGGTCATTTGATTGCAGTAAAGGGCTACAACAGTTACAGAGTTGAGGGCGGATCAACAACATTGTAGTTACTCCACAATACTAACCTAATTGACAGAGTGAAAAGAAGGAAGCCTGTACAGAATAAAAATATTCCAAAACATGCATCCTGTTTGCAACAAGGCACTAAAGTAATACTGCAAAAAATATGGCAAAGCAATTAAGTTTTTGTCTTGAATACAAAGTGTTATGTTTGGGGCAAATCCAATACAACACCGTACCAAGCTTGTAATCGTTAATGACTGGGAAGTTTTTCAGAATAAAAAAGAAATGGAATGATGCTAAACACAGGCAAGATCCTAGAGGAAAACCTGGTTCAGTCTTCTTTCCACCAGACACTGAGAGATGAATTCACCTTTCAGCAGGACAATAACCTAAAACACAATACCAAATCTACACTGGAGTTGCATACCAAGAAGACAGTGAATGTTCCTGATTAGCCGTTACAGTTTTGACTTAAATCTACTTGAAAATCTATGGAAAGACCTCAAATTGTTTGCCTACCAATGATCAACAACCAATTTGACAGAGTTTGAAGAATTTTGAAAAGAATAAATGGGCAAATGTTGCACAATCCAGGTGTGGAAACCTCTTAGAGACTTACACAGAAAGACTCACAGCTGTAATCGCTGCCAAAGGTGTTTCTACAAAGTACTGACTCAGGGGTGCGAATTCTTATGTGAATTAGATATTTCTGTATTTCATTTTTTTTTTATGCTACAAATTATTTTTAAACATATTTTCACTTAGTCATTATGGGGTATTGTGTGTAGATGGGTAGAGAAAAAACAACAATTTAATCCATGTTGAATTCAAAACTAAATGTGTAACAAGTCAAAGGGTATGAAAAATGTATGCACTCATTAACTGTAAGTCACTCTGAATAAGAGCGTCTGCTAAATGACTAAAATTTAAAATGTAAATGTATGAATACTTGCTGAAGGCACTGTATAGACAATTTAGACTTTGCAGTTGGCCCATCTAGTGGAAATCGCTCAGTTCTGCCTCCAGGGCAAGATTCATGACAATAAATGTCAACCTGCCACATGTTCCCACTAGCCATTAATCACTAAGAAACCCCACTGACCAACTGCTGTGTACACTGTGCTTTTCCCATCATACTGAACCCACTCCAACACACACACATCAAAAAACCCACATTCACAAAGCAATAAAGAATCATGATAATAATAATAAATCAGACCAAGTCCCTGGTCCTTTGCCACTGTGCTGTGGACGTGGCACAGCAGAGTCCATGATTAATATCACATTTCAATAGAATATCAGCCCAACCATATTTAATACTCTCAGCAGGCCAGTAATAGAACCGGCATTAAGTGAAAGGCTTGTATTCTTTCTCAGCCTGTGAATCTGGCTAGAGGTTTATTAACATGTTGAAATGAATTGTGACCATGGGTGAAAGGCTGGGCAGGACACTCACTAATAGATGGAGATTACCAACATCTGGGGGAGAGAAGAGACAAACAATGGAGAGAATTTCAATAGCAGCTCATGCCCGAACCACAAACCCCCGGATCTTATGAACAGAGACCATGAATAATTCACAGTGAAATATGAGGTTATATTTTATTGAAAAGCTTTAAGTTTAGCCAAGACTGGGCTATGCATCATTCACAGTTGCCAGGGTTGAGAGCCGTGAAGTGGAGCAGAACTGGCCACTGGATATAAAGTGTAATAAAGCTTTGATGCATTGCTGTTGCTCTACCTGTTGTTGGTTTTGGTACAGCACATACATTACAGTTCATAGAAGGAGCAGTCTCCACGTTACACAGTTACAAAGCTTCAGATTCGATAATATTCGATTATAGCAGTAAGAAAACATGTGTTTGATATGATAAGTATATCTCCATGGCCTAGGGTGGTCTAGTGGTTACTGCCGCTGCCTTCAGAGCACCCATGTATGCCAAAGCTGACGTGGGTTTGAATCCGGCCCACGCCCTACTAGCTAACCGTCTCTCTTCCTTACTTTCCTGTCTCTCTTCACTGTTTGTATATCTTTAAAGGTCCAATGCAGCTATTTTTATCTCAACAGCAAATCATTTTTGGGTAATATTAAGTACTTTAATGTGATCGTTTTCATTTAAAATGGTAAAAAATAAACAAAAATAGCTTCTTAACGAAGAACAATTTCACAAGCAAGAATTTAGCTAGGACTGTTATTAAAACTAGCTGTTATTGGCTGAGAGGTTTGGAACTCTCTTTTTTATTGGTCTATTAACTAATTTACCGCCTGGTAATGTCACCAGGCAGGTCAAAACTCCATCCCACCAAAACAGGCTGACATTTCAGGTGGTCTTTTCAAATAGCTCTTACACTAAAATGACATTATCATAATTTTCACAATTTCACAGTATTATTCCAACATCATAGTGTGGAAAGATGTATAAAACACAGGAAAACCTAGTGTTTGACTGCACTGGGCCTTTAAGAAATGTTGGTATATATTTCACTGTGACACTCAGAGCTGGGATATCCTTGCGTCAGCCAGAGTTCCTCGACGCAGTTGAGTTGTGGGTGTGTCAGAAATATTTGAGATATTTTGACAGCGGGAATTATGGGCGCAACACTTGGGCCACATTCAGTTGACAAAAGTTGTTGAACGTTTCAGATAGAAATGCCATGAATAGAGCCGGCATGATTCCTTGTTCTACATGTCATAGAGGCATGTTTGTTCTACATAACATATTTTTATCTGAACGTTCCAAAACGTTGTGTCCTGCTGAACGTGCTCCTGGCGTTAGCGTATAGAGGCAGGCGTTCTATGAATAAATACGTTGTAGGTGTAACGAGGGCCAATGAAAACCTGCTTCAATGTTTTTTATGTGGTTGCTGTGTATTTATGGTGTTTGATGTAACAATGTCATAAACTCAGGCAGGAGAGCATGGATGTTTGTCATATCTGTTGAAGATAGGCCTACTAGTTTATTAAATAGCATACAGTAACCCTATAATAGGCCTAGTTATAACCAGTTTTTCATATGTAAAAAAGTAATTGGCTTCAACATCGGAATATTAGCGAACACATTGCATTCACATTTCGGTATAGCTTAAATTGCATTGCGTGTCCGAGCCATGGACATTAGGCCTACCAAACGTTATAATAAGATTAGACTACCTTCACTGTTGATATGGCATGTATGGCGAAATTGGCACTTTGGTGCACGTTGTTAAGGACACACCTCATATATTGCCACCCCTCCCACCTCAGCGGTAAAATACCAATCCTGGTGCAAGGGTCGGAAAATTGCAGAGCGCTGCCTTTAACAAGTCGAAATTGCCAATGAGCGTGCGTTTGACAATTGCGCTTAACGCCAGTCGAAAATAGAACCCTCAGAGTGACTGTGGTAAGGATAGAAACCATGACAAAGAGAGAAGAGAAATAGAGAATGGGATTCTGTGCATATCAGTCTCTAGAGCAAGTGTAAATCCCCTGAACTTCATTCTGCCTCGCTTTCCAAATGGACAACTACAGTATTCTTGCTGTTAGACAGCTGTTGTTTACCGACAGTTCAATAAAGTGGTTCAATAAGTAACTTTCTCAACCATTCAATGTAAAAAAAAATCAAAAACATACCTGAAGTTAGGCTATTTATTCATGAATTGATTTACTTTTAATTTAAGACAGGTTACATTCCTATTCTAGCGACAAGTGTCATAGAATCTTGAGGGATCGTTAATACATTTATATATACAGTACTAGTCAAAAGTTTGGACACACCTACTCATTTTTTTTGGTACTATTTTCTATATTGTAAAATAATAGTGAAGACATCAAAACTATGAAATAACAGGTATGGAATCATGTAGTAACCAAAAAAGTGTTAAACAAATCAAAATGTATTTTAGATTTTAGATTCTTCAAAGTAGCCACCCTTTGCCTTGATGACAACTTTGCACACTCTTGGCATTCTCTCAACCAGCTTCATGAGGTTGTCATTCTAGTAACTATCTGTTGATATGCTTTGGGACTATCCAAATAAAGTTGAGCTTAGTGGACAGTCTACAGACTACCTATTTCACATTCAAATGTGAATCAACTGTGTTCAGTGCATTCACTAACACTCTAGTAACCCTCTGTAGATATGCATTGGGACTATTAAATACAGTGAAAGACTGTTTAGTTAAGTTAATATACAATAATCACTCAACACATCCAAATGTGCAACTGTTGTTGGGATGACTGAAATTACCTTTGACAGTGGCGCACCGGGGGAAATAAATCAAGTGGGAAAGAAACAATCAATATTTTAATCTCTGTGACCTTTACTTGAATATCACCCACTATCTTTTATGGTGTTAAGGACTACTTTTTTCCTATTGGAAATAAAAAGTAATCATATTGGATCCTATAAGATTGTCGCAGTCCTATAGGATTTTGTATAACCTCTATCCGAATCCTATTGGAATCCTATTGGACTACTCTTTTTCCTATTGGAAATCAAAAGTAATCTGATTGGATCCTATAGGTTTTGTAGGATTTTGTCACTCCAATCAGAATCCTATTTAAACTTTTTTTCTTAATTGAACCCGTTGAATTATAGTTTGTTGTCCTTAGTTCCAGTATAATACAACAACATTAATTACAATATTTTCGTTGATTGTAAACAACGGTTCTATATTCATTTATGTTTTATTCACCTGTAAGAAAGCCTGTCCCTTTAACCTTTAAGAGTGACTGATGACGTCAAAGCTAGCACATCGCAGCGTTAATTAGCCTCACTCCCAAGCTCAGTTTGCCAACTGCAGAGAATCTCCGGTTTTCTAACATTATTATTCTAACTGTTGTATCCTTTACTGTGCATGAATACAATAAATGTGCGTACAGTATTTGTTTCATGTTTCCTGACGAAGTTGTCAATGTCTTAGTCATATTTTCGTAATTATACAGCATTTTATACACTCGTTTTGATGCTAGCAAAGAAACTAATAGTAGCCACATTTTGCCTGTCAGCTGACTAGCTAGCTAGCTAAGTTGTATGTCGTGTTTTAGTCACTGTATTGTTATAGCAGATGATACATGTTTTTTTTCTTGTTTGTTATTGCTAAATGCAGTATATGTGCCTTATTATGGTCAATATATATCAATCACATCACGTTTTTGGACTCATTCATTCAATGTTACCAAATAAAGTAGAATACTATTGGAGATTGATGTTGAAAGTTCCATTTATATTCCTAAAACATACTGTAAGTTGAAAATAATGCTGTTGCTGCTTCCCATTGACAATAATTTTTGATAAATAGTCCAATGTCAAAGCAACATTTTGAATTGTCCAAATCAATAATCAATAAACAGTTTGTGATATTGCAAACCTAAACATAAAATGTACTACCTACACATGCATGTGCCACAATAGTAATCATATAACTTTTTATTTTTTATTTTTACAACCACTAAACTGCATAGGAACCAACAACCCTGTTGTTTTGACAAGTGGCAATTATTCACTCTTATTGATTAGGTGAAAATCAGGTTGTATGGGCTGTTGATACTAGCACAATTCAAAAACCACATGGAAACTGTAAATATTGTTTACATCACTTATTAGAGGACAACCTGCTGAAGACAACCAGAGAAACACAACACTTATTTGTCAATCACTCATATTGATATCATGCTGAAATCAATAGAATGAGAGGGGGGAGTCGGTTGCACCTTCTGTTCAAACTAACTTTACTAAAAAAATACATGAAATCTGGGAATAATATGTATATCACTGGTTAGAGGACAACTTGTAGAAGACAGCCAGCTACATTTTGGATTGGTGCATTTTGTTTCAAGTGGGTCGCCAATGCAGAAAGGTAAACGCAACACTATTTTGTTAATCACTCATATTAATATACATTTGAAATCAATGGAGCGGGGGCAAACGTTTGGGGTGTATGCACTTTTTAAACTAACACTATTCAAAGGCCACATAAATAAATGTAATACATTTGCAAGAAAATCTAAAATCCTGTTTTCGATTGACTATTTTAGAATAAGGCTGTAACGTAAAGAAAATGTGGAAAAAATCAAGGGGTCTGAATACTTTCCGAATGCACTGTATTTCTCACTAGTTTAACCATTTACAGAGTAAAAAAAATATTTGATACACAATTGAATTGGGCGCTCTAGAAAGAGCTCCCATACTGACTGTCCAGCAGCCCGTTCATTCGCCCTACCTACTCTTATAACCTGTCAAGCCATAGTAATGATATTATTCTATTCGTTGTTATTTCAGACCACAGTGTATGGACACTACAATTGGATAAATACAGCTTTATTGGACAATCTCACAGCTAAATATCACACAGAAACCTGCACATTTATGTTAAACTGCAATCAAGATTAAAGACCAGTAAACTGAGGAACAGCCTCTCTCCCGTGTCTCTGAAGCACAATCTCCATATCTTTACCTGCTCACACCAGTGATAATTCCCTGAGGTTCTCAACCTCTTACATTTTACATTTTAGTCATTTAGCAGACGCTCTTATCCAGAGCGACTTACAGTTAGTGAGTGCATACATTTTTCATACTGGTCCCCCGTGGGAATTGAACCCACAATCCATGCTCTACCAACTGAGCTACTGGACTCTTCAACCCATAATCACAATATGGGAGTGATTCAAGGCTGCAAGTTAATCAGATTTTGGGAACCAGTCCTATTGGACTCCTATGGAATTCTATCCTATAGGATTGTATCTTATAAGATCTTATAGGATTCCAATACAATAATCCAATAAAACAATTATATTAGATAGGTTCCAAAATCTGATAGGATTTTCTATAGGATTTTCTTTATTGGAATCCTATAGGATTTTATTACTAGGGCAAACTGCAAATTGGCTCTAGGGTCACAGGATTAAGAGCCACTTGTTAAGGAAAATGGCCTGACGTTATTATCGCTGAGAGACGAGGGTGGAGGAGTGTGAAGATTCTCTCTGATCCCCCAAGTGTGTCTCTCCCACCTCCAAGTATCCATGGTGCCCCGCGGGGGAATGGTAAGCCACCGACCATGGAGACTTAATGCGGCCCACACATGTGGGTGGTCATAGAAGATGTTTGGGGGTGTGAGAGAAGGAGCGGAGGGTTAGACACAGAGGATAATTAATTAACACTTGAAAATGCAATGTTGGATCCACCTCATCTCTCAAACAAGTGAAGGAGAGAGAAATAGAGAGATGGGAAGAGAAAGAAGGAGGGAGGGAGAGGTAGAGCAGAATAGTTATCTCTTGGGAGATGTGGTGCGTGACAGACAATGGACAGCGAGCACTTTAAAAAATCCTCA
Organism: Coregonus lavaretus; assembly: GCF_964263955.1. Lineage (NCBI taxonomy): Eukaryota > Metazoa > Chordata > Actinopteri > Salmoniformes > Salmonidae > Coregonus > Coregonus lavaretus. The sequence goes on from NC_140023.1 coordinate 19,452,724, forward strand.
TGTTTATCTTTTATGCAAAGACACTAGCAAGACGCGACGCACAATTGGCCCAGCGTCGTCCAGGGTAGGGGAGGGAATGGCCGGCAGGGATGTAGCTCAGTTGATAGAGCATGGCGTTTGCAAAAAATATGTATTCACTAATTGTAAGTCGCTCTGGATAAGAGCGTCTGCTAAATGACTAAAATGTAAATGTAATAAGCCTCAATAGAGAGGTAGTCAAGGTTAGAGGTTGTCTTTGTGTTTGTCCATGTCGCTATGCTAGCCACTCAGTTTGAATAGAGTGACAGTGAACAGGATGGTATCTAATTGTTTTAGTTTGTTTTCTGACGAAGTGACCCGTGATGTGTTTGATGAATTGCCTTGTCACAAACTTCAGGTACCCTGTCAACAGCCTTGGCTTTATGTTCACCACTGATAAGCAATGATAAATGATCTGTGTGTACACTTGAGCCATGGAGAACTGCATCATTGCATTCTATGGTTGTCCTTGTTCAGACTGTGCTGGCTCACTGTGAGAAATGTTTGTTTGTGTGTTTGTTCAGACTATAAGTAATTGCTCAATGTATGGGATTTAAACTACTGTGGCTAGGTGGATGAATATAGATTTCAGGACAGCACCTTCCCTTCAATAAGAGTAGATTTTCTGACTCACCAGAAAAAGTTAACAAATTTTATTCAAGGGATGTTGCTGTCTAGAGCACTTTCTTTATTCACCTAGCTAGCTACAGTAGTTTATATTCTGAGCACCCCATATCAACTGCTCGGTGACATTTCAGCAGCTCGTCTTTGCTGAAATCCATGGCTCATCCAGACAAGCACACATACACTGAGTATACAAAACATTAGGAACACCTTCCTTGTCACGATCGTCTTGAAAAGTAGCGGGCCAAGGCGCAGCGTGAGATGCGTACATATTTATTTTATTGTACACCACAGCGAACACAACACCAAACGAAACGTGAAGTCCTTCGACACAAACACAAATCAAAAGGAACAAGAAACCACAAACACAAAGTGAAAGACAGACAGTTAAATATGGCTCCCAATCAGAGACAACCAGCTGACACTCGTTGCCTCTGATTGGGAGTCACTCAAGCCAACCTAGAAATACAAACATAGAATATAACACCCTGGCTCAACATACGAGAGTCCCCAGAGCCAGGGCGTGACAGTACCCCCCCCCAAAGGCGCGGACTCCGGCCGCGCCAACCAAACACAACAGGGGAGGGACCGGGTGGGCACTCCGCCTCGGCGGTGGATCCGGCTCCGGGCATGACTCCCACTCCCTCTCTAACCCCCCAAAGCGCCCCTGATCCGGTCTGGCCCTGCTGGCCGGAGCTGGACTGAACACTGGTGGAGCAGGAACGGATCGGACCGGGCTGACGATGCGCACCCCTGGCTTGGTGCGTGGAGTAGCAACTGGCCGGACCGGGCTGACGATACGTACCCCTGACTTGGTGCGTGGAGCAGGAATGGACCGGACCGGGCTGACGAAGCGCACCCCTGGCTTGGTGCGTGGAGTAGCCACTGGCCGAACCGGGCTGACGATACGCACCCCTGGCTTGGTGCGGGGAACAGGCGCGGGCCGTGCTGGACTGACGACGCACACCACTGGCCTGATGTGGAGAGCAGGAGCGGGCCGGACAGGGCTGACGAAACGCACCACAGACTTGGTGCGGGGAGCAGGAATGGGCCGGACTGGGCTGGCGACGCGCACCACAGACTTGGTGCGGAGAGCAGGAACAGGCCGGACAGGGCTGACGAAACGCACCACAGACTTGGTGCGGGGAGCAGGAATGGGCCGGACTGGGCTGGCGACACGCACCACAGACTTGGTGCGGAGAGCAGGAACGGGCCGAACAGGGCTGACGAAACGCACCACAGACTTGGTGCGGGGAGCAGGAACAGGCCGGACAGGGCTGACGAAACGCACGACAGACTTGGTGCGGGGAGCAGGAACAGGCCGGGCCGGGCTGGCGACGCGCACCATAGGCTTGGTGCGGGGAGCAGGAACAGGCCGGGCCGGGCTGACGACACGCACCACAGGCTCGATGCGAGGAACAGGAACAGGCCGGACCGTACTGGGGACACACACCACTGGCCCTACGCAGGGATCAGGAACGGGCCGGACCGGACTGGTAACACACCCCAGTACCTCTCGCCGTGCCTCCACACTTTCCCTCTCCTCTGTGACCAGTGGCCCCCTTAACCTGGCGGCCTTCTCTGCCAACCCTCTGCACCACTCTATCCCGTACTCCTGCTGCCCCGTCGTCCACGGCGTGAGCCCCCCCCTAAAAATTTTCTGGGCTTGTCTCTCCCCCGTGGACCAGGCCTCCATGGTTCTCGTCCAATTCTCTCTCCACTTCTCGTAATTCCAGCCTTTCTCCTCATCACGCTGCTTGACCCAGTCGTGGTGGTTTCTTCTGTCACGATCGTCTTGAAAAGTAGCGGGCCAAGGCGCAGCGTGAGATGCGTACATATTTATTTTATTGTACACCACAGCGAACACAACACCAAACGAAACGTGAAGTCCTTCGACACAAACACAAATCAAAAGGAACAAGAAACCACAAACACAAAGTGAAAGACAGACAGTTAAATATGGCTCCCAATCAGAGACAACCAGCTGACACTCGTTGCCTCTGATTGGGAGTCACTCAAGCCAACCTAGAAATACAAACATAGAATATAACACCCTGGCTCAACATACGAGAGTCCCCAGAGCCAGGGCGTGACATTCCTAATATTGAGTGCCCTCCCTTTTGCCCTCAGAACAGCCTCATTTCGTCAGGGCATGGACTCTACAAGGTGTCTAAAGTGTTCCACAGGGATGCTGGCCCATGTTGACTCCGATGCTTCCCACAGTTGTGTCAAGTTGGCTGGTTGTTCTTTACATTTACATTTACGTCATATAGCAGACGCTCTTATCCAGAGCGACTTACAAATTGGTGCATTCACCTTATGATAGCCAGTGGGACAACCACTTTACCACTTTACCATTTATTTATTTTTTAAATTATTATTATTATTATTATTATTATTATTATTATTATTATTATTTTATATATTTTGTGGGGGTGGGGTGGGGGGGGGGGTAGAAGGATTACTTTTATACTATCCCAGGTATTCCTTAAAGAGGTAGGGTTTCAAGTGTCTCCGGAAGGTGGTCAGTGACTCCGCTGTCCTGGCGTCGTGAGGGAGATTGTTCCACCATTGGGGTGCCAGAGCAGCGAACAGTTTTGACTGGGCTGAGCGGGAACTGTGCTTCCGCAGAGGTAGGGGGACCAGCAGGCCAGAGGTGGAAGAACGCAATGTCCTCGTTTGGGTGTAGAGACTGATCAGAGCCTGAAGGTAAGGAGGTGCCGTTCCCCTCACAGCTCCATAGGCAAGCACCATGGTCTTGTAGCAGATGCGAGCTTCAACTGGAAGCCAGTGGAGTGCGCGGAGGAGCGGGGTGACGTGAGAGAACTTGGGAAGGTTGAACACCAGACAGGCTGCAGCGTTCTGGATGAGTTGTAGGGGTTTAATGGCACAGGCAGGGAGCCCAGCCAACAGCGAGTTGCAGTAATCCAGACGGGAGATGACAAGTGCCTGGATTAGGACCTGTGCCGCTTCCTGTGTAAGGTAGGGTCGTACTCTGCGAATGTTGTAGAGCATGAACATACAGGATCGGGTCACCGCTTTGATGTTAGCAGAGAACGACAGGGTGTTGTCCAGGGTCACGCCAAGGTTCTTTGCACTCTGGGAGGAGGACACAATGGAGTTGTCAACCGTGATGGCGAGATCATGGAGCGGGCAGTCCTTCCCTGGGAAGAAGAGCAGCTCCGTCTTGCCGAGGTTCAGCTTGAGGTGGTGATCCAACATCCACACTGATATGTCTGCCAGACATGCAGAGATGCGATTCGCCACCTGGTTATCAGAAGGGGGAAAGGAGAAGATTAATTGTGTGTCGTCTGCGTAGCAATGATAGGAGAGCCCATGTGAGGATATGACAGAGCCAAGTGACTTGGTGTATAGAGAGAATAGGAGAGGGCCTAGAACTGAGCCCTGGGGGACACCAGTGGTGAGAGAACGTGGTGCGGAGACAGATTCTCGCCACGCCACCTGGTAGGAGCGACCTGTCAGGTAGGACGCAATCCAAGAGTGAGCCGCGCCGGAGATGCCCAACTCGGAGAGGGTGGAGAGGAGGATCTGATGGTTCACAGTATCAAAGGCAGCAGATAGGTTTAGAAGGATGAGAGCAGAGGAGAGAGAGTTAGCTTTAGCAGTGCGGAGAGCCTCCGTGACACAGAGAAGAGCAGTCTCAGTTGAATGACCAGTCTTGAAACCTGACTGGTTTGGATCAAGAAGGTCATTCTGTGAGAGATAGCAGGAGAGTTGGCTATAGACGACACGCTCAAGAGTTTTGGAGAGAAAAGAAAGAAGGGATACTGGTCTGTAGTTGTTGACATCGGAGGGATCGAGTGTAGGTTTTTTGAGGAGGGGTGCAACACTCGCTTTCTTGAAGATGGAAGGGACATAGCCAGCGGACAAGGATGAGTTGATGAGCGAGGTGAGGTAAGGGAGAAGGTCTCCGGAAATGGTCTGGAGAAGAGAGGAGGGGATAGGGTCAAGCGGGCAGGTTGTTGGGCGGCCGGCCATCACAAGTCGCAAGATTTCATCTGGAGAGAGAGGGGAGAAAGAAGTCAAAGTATAGGGTAGGGCAGTGTGAGCAGGACCAGCGGTGTCATTTGACTTAATAAATGAGGATCGGAGAATGTAGAGAGGAGGGAGTGGAAAGATGACAGGTCCGCAGGGAGTCTAGTTTTCTTCCATTTCCGCTCAGCTGCCCGGAGCCCTGTTCTGTGAGCTCGCAATGAATCGCCAAGCCATGGAGCAGGAGGGGAGGACCGAGCCGGCCGGGAGGATAGGATTTAGCAGAGGGAAGAGATGATAGGATGGAAGAGGAGAGAGTAGTGGGAGAGAGAGAGCGAAGGTTGCGACGGCACATTACCATCTGAGTAGAGAGAAAAGGATACGAAGTAGGATACGGAGAGCGAGAGAGAAAAGGATACGAAGTAGTGGTCGGAGACTTGGAGGGGAGTTGCAGTGAGATTAGTAGAAGAACAGCATCTAGTAAAGATGAGGTCAAGCGTATTGCCTGCCTTGTGAGTAGCGGGGGACGGTGTGAGGTTGAGGTCAAAAGAGGAAAGGAGTGGAAAGAAGGAGGCAGAGAGAAATGAGTCAAAGGCAGAGGTTAAAGTCACCCAGAACTGTGAGGGGTGAGCCATCCTCAGGAAAGGAACTTATCAAGACGTCAAGCTCATTGATGAACTCTTCAAGGGAACCTGGAGGGCGATAAATGACAAGGATGTTAAGCTTGAATGGGCTAGTGACTGTGACAGCATGGAATTCAAATGAGGAGATAGACAGATGGGTCAGGGGGAAAAGAGAGAATGTCCACTTGGGAGAGATGAGGATTCCTGTGCCACCGCCGCGCTGACCAGATGCTTTCGGGGTATGCGAGAACACATGATCAGACGAGGAAAGAGCAGTAGGAGTAGCAGTGTTTTCTGTGGTAATCCATGTTTCCGTCAGCGCCAAGAAGTCGAGGGACTGGAGGGTGGCATAGGCTGAGATGAGCTCTGCCTTGTTGGCCGCAGAACGGCAGTTCCAAAGTGTCAAGGCTGAGGTGTATGTGGTGTGGGAGTCAGGCGCAGGACACCGAAGCTTAGTCCAACAAAGTTTACTTTGTGAAACCACAAGGCAAAGATACAATGATCGGCCTCAAAACAAAACAGAGGCGAGCAATTACGCTAACTATGCGTAAAACAATAAAACAACAAAACAGAGAAAAAACACGCAGCACTACGGACAGGCGAAAAACAACACACAACCTAACCAATACAAAACAGGCAACTTATAGAACACGTAATCAGACACAAACGGACACAGGTGTAATAGACAGACAAAAGCAATCAACCATAGAAACATTCAACGGTGGCAGCTAGTACTCCGGGGACGACGAACGCCGAAGCCTGCCCGAACTAGGGGGAGGGGCAGCCTCGGCAGAATCCGTGACAGTACCCCCCCCCTTTACGCGCGGCTCCAGCCGTGCGCCGACCCCGGCCTCGGGGACGGCCAGGAGGACGCGGACCCGGGCGCGTGGGATGCCCACGGTGGAACTCAGTCAGGAGGGATGGATCTAGGATGTCCCTCCTAGGCACCCAGCACCGTTCCTCCGGACCGTACCCCTCCCACTCCACGAGATACTGGAGACCACTCATCCGGCGCCTCGAGTCCAAGATGGTCCGGACCCTGTACGCCGGGGCCCCCTCGATGTCCAAAGGGGGCGGAGGGGTCTCTCCTATCTCATCTTCTTGGAGTGGGCCAGCTACCACCGGCCTGAGAAGAGACACATGGAACGAGGGGTTAATATTCTTGTAATCAATAGGCAGTTGTAACCTGTAACACACCTCGTTCAATCTTCTCAGGACTTTAAAGGGCCCCACAAACCGCCGACCCAGCTTCCGGCAGGGCAGGCGGAGGGGCAGGTTTCGAGTCGAGAGCCAGACTCGATCTCCCGGTGCGTATACCGGTCCCTCACTGCGGTGGCGATCGGCGCTCGCCTTTTGTCGACGAATGGCCCGCTGCAGATGGACATGGGCAGCGTCCCACGTCTCCTCCGAGCGCCGAATCCACTCATCCACCGCAGGGGCCTCGATCTGGCTCTCGTGCCATGGTGCCAGGACCGGCTGATACCCTAAAACACACTGGAAAGGTGTTAAATTGGTGGAGGAGTGGCGGAGAGAGTTCTGGGCCATCTCTGCCCAGGGGATATACCTAGACCACTCCTCCGGCCGGCCCTGGCAATAGGACCTCAGAAACCTACCCACATCCTGGTTGACTCGTTCAACCTGCCCATTGCTCTCTGGGTGGTACCCCGAGGTAAGGCTCACCGAGACCCCCAAGCGTTCCATGAACGCCCCCCAGACTCTGGAGGTGAACTGGGGACCTCGGTCAGACACAATATCCTCGGGGACCCCATAGTGCCGGAACACGTGGGTAAATAGGGCCTCAGCGGTTTGTAGGGCAGTAGGGAGACCCGGCATTGGGAGGAGACGACAGGCCTTGGAAAACCGATCCACAACGACCAAAATGGTGGTATTCCCCTGGGAGGGGGGTAGGTCGGTCACAAAATCCACCGAGAGGTGGGACCATGGTCGTTGTGGAACGGGCAGGGGATGTAACTTTCCCCTGGGCAAATGTCTAGGCGCCTTACACTGGGCGCACACCGAGCAGGAGGAGACATAAACCCTCACATCCCTAGCTAACGTTGGCCACCAGTATTTCACGCTAAGGCAGTGCACTGTCCGGCCAATACCTGGATGTCCAGAGGAGGGTGATGTATGAGCCCAATAAATAAGGCGGTCACGAACCTCGAGCGGAACGTACGTCCGCCCCACAGGACACTCGGGGGGAGTAGGGTCGGTACGCAGTGCCCGCTCGATCTCCGCATCGACCTCCCACACCACCGGAGCCACCAGACAAGACTCCGGCAGTATGGGAGTAGGCTCAATGGACCTCTCCTCTGTGTCATACCGCTGGGACAGGGCGTCTGCCTTACCGTTCTGGGACCCTGGGATGTATGTGATCTTAAAAACAAACCGGGTGAGGAACATGTTCCACCTAGCCTGACGAGGGTTCAATCTCCTAGCTGCCCGGATGTACTCCAGGTTACGGTGGTCAGTCAGAATGAGGAAAGGGTGTTGAGCCCCCTCAAGCCAATGCCTCCACACCTTTAGGGCCTGGACTACAGCTAACAGCTCCCTGTCCCCTACGTCATAATTACGCTCCGCCGAGCTGAGCTTCTTAGAATAGAACGCACAGGGGCGGAGCTTAGGTGGCGTGCCGGACCGTTGCGACAGGACTGCCCCAATACCGGCCTCGGACGCGTCTACCTCTACTTGGAATGGTAAAGAGGGATCCGGATGCGCCAGCACCGGAGCCGAGGTGAACAGGTTCTTCAGTTTGACAAATGCCCTGTCCGCCTCAGCTGACCACTGCAAACGAACCGGACCCCCCTTTAGCAGGGACGTAATGGGAGCTGCAACCTGTCCAAAGCCCCGGATAAACCTCCGGTAGTAATTAGCAAAACCCAAAAACTGCTGCACCTCTTTTACAGTGGTTGGAGTTTGCCAATTACGCACGGCCGACACACGGTCAACCTCTATCTTCACACCAGACGCGGACAACCGATAACCCAAAAAGGAGACGGACTCCTGGAAGAACAAGCATTTCTCTGCCTTGACATACAAGTCATGCTCCAACAGTCTCCTCAACACTCGGCGCACCAGGGCTACATGCTCGGCTCGTGTAGCAGAGTACACTAGGATGTCGTCGATGTATACTACCACACCCTGCCCATGCATGTCCCGGAAAATCTCGTCAACAAAGGATTGGAAGACTGAAGGAGCATTCATTAACCCGTATGGCATGACGAGATACTCGTAATGACCCGAGGTGGTGCTAAATGCTGTTTTCCATTCATCCCCCTCCCTAATGCGCACCAGATTGTACGCGCTCCTGAGATCCAACTTTGTGAAGAACCGCGCTCCGCGTGATGACTCTGTCATAGTCGCAATCAGTGGAAGAGGGTAACTGTACTTAACCGTGATCTGATTGAGACTACGGTAATCAATACACGGGCGCAAACCCCCGTCCTTCTTCTTCACAAAGAAGAAACTCGAGGAAACCGGGGAAGTGGAGGACCGTATGTATCCCTGTGCCAAGGACTCGGCTATGTAAGTCTCCATAGCCGCTGTTTCCTCTTGAGACAGGGGATACACACGGCTCCGCGGAAGTGCCGCTCCTGTTTGGAGATCTATCGCACAATCCCCCTGTCTATGAGGTGGTAGCCGTGTTGCCCTCGTTTTGCTGAACACAAGTGCTAAATCCTCATATTCAGGGGGAATGCGCATTGCGGGCACTTGGTTCGGACTCTCTACCGAGGTCGCCCCTAAGGAAACACCTAGACATCTCCCTACACACTGGGCAGACCACTCCATAAGAGCCCTCTGTTGCCACGCTATGGTAGGATCATGGGCGCTTAACCAGGGAAGCCCCAGCACCACGGGAGGAGAGTCAATCAGACAAAACTGAATGGTCTCCTCATGACCCCCCTGCGTCGTCATCTTAAGTGGTGCTGTGACTTCTCTGATCAACCCCGACCCCAACGGCCGGCTGTCTAGGGCATGAACAGGAAAGGGGGCTTCTAACCTATATTCCTAACCTATAACAAAATTCACGATCAACAAAATTCCCAGCTGCGCCTGAATCTACTAGCGCCTTATGCTGGGAATGAGGTGCCACCTGTGGAAATCTCACAGGTATACACATGTGACCAACAGAGAGCTCTGGGTAAGTGGGGCGCCTACTCACCTGAAATGACTCCCCAGTGCGTGACCTGTTGTCCCCTCTCCCAGGAGACCCTCCCCAGCACCTGGCCGCAGTGTGTCCTCCACGGCCACAGTTGGTGCAGGGGATGGTCCCCCTCGGGTTCTCTCTCCTCCTCTCTCTAGCGCCAGCACCTCCGAGCTCCATGGGAATCGGCTCGGAGGTGCTGGAGGGTGGAATGGACGACCCCCACTCGGGACGTCCGCGGGTAGCCAGCAGGGTGTCGAGACGGATGGAGATGTCCACCAACTGGTCGAAGGATAGGTTGGTGTCCCTGCAGGCCAGCTCACGACGAACGTCCTCTCGTAGGCTACACCGGTAATGGTCGATGAGGGCCCTCTCATTCCACCCCGCATCCGCCGCTAGAGTCCGGAACTCCAGGGCGAACTCCTGTGCGCTCCTCTTCCCCTGTCGGAGGTGGAACAGACGCTCCCCCGCCGCCTTCCCCTCAGGTGGATGATCGAACACAGCCCTGAAGCGGCGGGAGAACTCTGCGTAGGTGATGGTAGCGGCGTCTATTCCCCTCCATTCGGCGTTGGCCCACTCCAACGCCTTGCCGGATAGACAGGAGATGAGGGCGGAGACGCTCTCGTATCCCGAGGGCGCTGGGTGTATGGTGGCCAGGTAGAGTTCCACCTGCAGGAGGAACCCCTGACACCCGGCTGCAGAACCATCATATGCCCTCGGGAGCGAGAGCCGAATGCCACTGGGTTCCGGTGCTGGGAGAGGAGGACTGGCCGTTGGTGATGGTATGGTGTGAGAAGGCGTGGGCATCTCTCCCGTAACCAACCGGCGCAGAGTGTTGGACACCTCGTTCATGGCGGCCCCAAGTTGCCGGATCATGGTGTCTTGGTCGCTGATCCGATCCTCCAGCGACTTGGGTGCCGCCGCTGCTCCTGCTGACTCCATACTGGTGTTTTGTTCTGTCAAGGCTGAGGTGTATGTGGTGTGGGAGTCAGGCGCAGGACACCGAAGCTTAGTCCAACAAAGTTTACTTTGTGAAACCACAAGGCAAAGATACAATGATCGGCCTCAAAACAAAACAGAGGCGAGCAATTACGCAAACTATGCGTAAAACAATAAAACAACAAAACAGAGAAAAAACACGCAGCACTACGGACAGGCGAAAAACAACACACAACCTAACCAATACAAAACAGGCAACTTATAGAACACGTAATCAGACACAAACGGACACAGGTGTAATAGACAGACAAAAGCAATCAACCATAGAAACATTCAACGGTGGCAGCTAGTACTCCGGGGACGACGAACGCCGAAGCCTGCCCGAACTAGGGGGAGGAGCAGCCTCGGCAGAATCCGTGACACAAAGGCTACCAGAGACCTGGAACCCACGTGGGTCGTGCGCGCAGGGACCACCAGATTAGAGTGGCAGCAGCCACGCCGTGTGAAGCGTTTGTATGGCCTGTGCGGAGAGGAGAGAACAGGGATAGACAGACACATAGTTGACAGGCTACAGAAAAGGCTACAATAATGCAAAGGAGATCGGAATGAAATTAACTAAGCATCTGGGAAAGCGAGAGAGCGGGCCTCCCTCACGTTTCACTGAAACACTCAAATATAACTCTTCCAACTTCCACTTTAGATTAATAGACTTTAGTTAGTGTCTGGTCTGTTAGCGATGTTACCAAACAGACTAGTTCTGTCACTTACCTCTAGTTAGTGTCTGGTCTATTAGCGATGTTACCAAACAGACTACTTCTGCCTCTTGCCTCTAGTTAGCGTCTGGTCTGTTAGCGATGTTACCAAACAGACTAGTTCTGTCTCTTGCCTCTAGTTAGCGTCTGGTCTGTTAGCGATGTTACCAAACAGACTATTTCTGTCTCTTGCCTCTAGTTAGTGTCTGGTCTATTAGCGATGTTACCAAACAGATTAGTTCTGTCTCTTGCCTCTAGTTAGTGTCTGGTCAATTAGCAATGTTACCAAACAGGCTAGTTCTGTCTCTTACCTCTAGTTAGTGTCTGGTCTATTAGCGATGTTACCAAACAAACTAGTTCTGTCTCTTGCCTCTAGTTAGTATCTGGTCTATTACCACCTTTGGGTGGTGGACCATTCTTGATACACACAGGAAACTGTTGAGCGTGAAAGATCCAGCAGCATTGCAGTTTTTGACACACTCAAACCGGTGTGCCTGGCACCTACTACCATACCCTGTTCAAAAGCACTTAAATCATTTGTCTTGCCCATTCACCCTCTGAATTGCACACATGCACAACCCATGTCTCAATTGTTTAAAGGCTTAACAATCCTTCTTTATCTTTTCTCCTCCCCTTAATCTACACTGATTAAAGTGTATTTAACAGGTGACATCAATAAGGGATCATAGCTTTGACCTGGATTCACCTGGTCAGTCTGTCATGGAAAGAGCAGGTGTTCCTAATGTTTTGTGTATACACATATTTACTATCCCTATGTGTATACTTCCATAGTTCCCATGCAATATTTCTGCTTAATTGCAGGCATTCCCAGTCTCCAACATTAAAACAGAACACCATAACGGGAATATTACCTGAATTCCTCTCATAATAGTATATGGGGACTGTGTGTATATTTCACCACAGTGTAGGTCAGTGCCTAAGGGAGTCTGCATAAACACAGCATCATCATCAGTCCCATTCATACCCACAACCATTGACCCTTTGGTCCCAGACTGACAACAGATGGCAAGTCTCTGACGATGATGTCATTTCAGCTCGGGGAAATGACTGCCACTGTTTTATCCTAATTAGCTGGAATGGCCAATTCTTCACAGGCCAGTAATGAGATGAGCAATTAGCTTCTGTGGTTCCAACCGGAACAGAGAGTGGTGGTGGTGTTGAGGAAACATTATGGCATCCTCAGGGGGATTCCCCTCTGGCTCGGAGTCGCTGATGGGTGACATACTGTAATCATGAGGGTGGTAACCATGGCAGTGGAGTGTCCAGGAGGAGACACTGTAGTAATGGACATCCTGCTGTCTGTGAGGTTTTGCCCTACGTAGAGGGAAGGGTGTCCATTTCATTATGTCTTCAGAAAGGAGAGGAGGGTTGCCACAGAGATCCTCATCGTTATTGCTATATAATTTCAAGATTGTTCTATACATCAGTTGCGGTCTCTATAGCTTCAATATGAGGTCCTAAACCTAGCATGAATGTGCATCCTTGTAGCTGTGTGAGCTAATATAGTCAAAATGTTTGCCTTAGGGTAAGTTGAGCCAATGGCAAGTTGAGCAAATTAAAATGTTTTCTTCACAGGCGTAATGCAAAGCATTATCGCTGGGATATGAGGTAACAACAGGGCCTGTCTTATGTTAAAAGTTTTAAAAAACAAGTGTTTTTTAGGTGTTAAGTTTGTGTTAAAAAATGCTTAAAATTAATAAAAGACAAAAAAGTGATTATGTTGAATTGTGTTTGGGAAATAAAGATAGACATTGTTTTAAAAAGGCAGTGGTAATATTTCATTCAGTACAGAAATGTGTAGGCAACTTACCCTGTCCCGCGGCTCAATTTACCCCATAACCAGGGTAAGTTTTCCAAGAGACCACTTTTGTTGGACAAGCTATGTTTTCAAAACTGTAATGTTTACAATAATTCCGATTATTTCCAGGGATACACAACATTCTGAAATATATGTAGATATATTTGTTAGGAAGAATACTATGTTTCCCTTGACAGAGTGATGCTGAATGTAAAAAAGGGCTCAACTTACCCCATTCTCCCCTATTGTGCTTTTCTATGACTATGTTTCAATGACACTATAATTTACTCTGTCCGATCAGATCAGAAAACTGTAATGTCCTTAATGATGCAATTCATTTTGAAGCAATCACAATACATACAGATGAACACATATTTAAAAACAACATCAGAATAGCAAAGGATATTTACAAGCATAATGATGCCAACTTTTGCTCTATGTCTCTCCAAAACCCCTTTCTCAGATGAGTGATGGACAAACAACCACAGTACCTCCTCAGCCCAAATCTAGACTGATGGGAATTAAGTCCTTTCAGGGAGCAGTGAGCCGCCACTCTTTCCCGAGCACCAGCACTATGACAGAGGCAGACCTCCTGTTATGTGTGGATGACTACATCCGGCCATCAGTGACTGACTGTGTGTGTCTCTGTTTGCCTCTGAGAGTAACTCATCATCAGACTTAGAGAGAGGCGGAGTGAGGGGGAGTATGCCCTCTCCACTCCGACTCCTACAGCCCCAGTCTATTCCTGTGTCTCTGGATGCCTCTCACCAGCTGTCAATTCCATCCATAATGTGGAGCCCTGCTCTATTTATCTAAACCAGATCAGGCCTGATGATGAACCCACTCCCAGCTGTCCAGCCTGGCTAAACACAGCCCTGCTAAAGAAGAGGGGCTGCCAGAAACGCCTACCCACCATGATGGCCGGCCCTCAGTGTTGTTGTTGCACACATGGTTAGAGATGCTTGGGTGTATGATTGTGGTTGTAAGAGCATCAGAGATATTCAGCCATTAACGGCAGAAAAATTGATGTTTGTTTCTCCTATTCATGCACCTTGGTTGGTTGAACTCATGGACTGTGAGGTAGAGGCCGTATACCTTTCCCTCTGCACCGGTTACTTTGTAGGTTGGACAGTGTGTTGTTCAGTGTTCAGGGCTCAAAGGTAAACCGTGAATGTCTCACCACAATATCTCCCAGAGGGACTGGGTCCCAGACCTCTAACCTGCTGATACAGCCCAATAACACAGATACATGCTCCCAGGGCAGGGGTCACTGAGCTACAGGCGGGCGTGATGGAGGTGACAGCAGGTGAGTGGACCACACAACACGTCCGTCTCTCCAGGGGCCTTGCTCAGAGAGAGTCAATAGTTGCAGCTAACAGTAAACCTCTTTCTCTCTCTCTCTCCCTCTCGCTCTTTCCCTCTTCTTTGTTTGTAGCTACCGATTTGTGTCTATGTGCTATGTGTGTCTCAGCTGTATGTGGCAAGCAAGCTGTGTGTCTTAACTGTTCCCAACACAACAACAAGCCACTGTAATAAGCTAACCCAATGCTAATTGGCAAATTACAACGGCCAATTGCTAATTGTTTACTAATTAGCAGTGTCTCTTTATGTTTACAACTTAATTTAATGACCTGTATTGGCCCTGGTTTCCTGGCACCAACCATAATTGGATCCCCAATCAGGCATCTCAGCCTTGCAGTAACTATAGTGACACATTTACATCTGACTAACGTAACTTAACAATCCCAAGGTCTTCCCTATTAATTATTACAATTGTTACAATAATTGTTGACAATGCTGCTCATCATATAGCTGTGGCCATCGTTACTTTGTACAGTGGGCATTGTTATGTCCTTCGATTCAACCTATTGAATAGAAATGTATTTTCTTGTTTTCTCACAACTACCCCATTCTGTCTTCATCTGTCTTCATCTGTTTCACATGATTTCACAACAGCTGGTGCGCAATCTCTAATATTAAGGAAGTCTCGAGGTTCTGCTCGCCTGAGTTGGAATATCTCATGATAAGCTGTAGACCATATTATTTACCAAGATAATTTTCATCTATATTTTTCATAGCTGTCTATTTACCACCCCAAACCGATGCTGCACTAAGACCGCACTCAACAAGCTATATAGGGTCATAAGCCAACAAGAAAATGCTCATTCAGAGGCAGTGCTCCTAGTTGCCGGTGATTTTAATGCAGGAAAACTTAAATCCTTTTGACCTAATTTCTACCAACATGTCACCTGTGCAACTACATGGAAATAAACTCTAGATCACATTCACTCCACACAGAGAGACGTATACAAAGCTCGCCTTCCATTTGGCAAATCTGATCATAACTCTATCCTTCTGATTCCTGTTGACAAGCAAAAACTCAAACATGAAGTACCAGTGACACGCTCAATTCGGAAATGGTCCGATGAAGCGGATGCTAAGCTACAGGACTGATTTGCTAGCACAGACAGGAAAATATTCTGGGTTTCATCCAATGGCATTGAGGAGTTTACCACATCAGTCACCGGCTTCATTAATAAGTGCATCAATGATTTCATCCCCACAGTGACCATATGTACATATCCCAACCAGAAACCATGGATTAAAGGCAACATCCGCACTGAGCTAAAGACTAGAGCTGCCGCTTTCAAGGAGTGGGACACTAACCTGAACGCTTGTAGGAAATCCTGTTACGCCCTCTGATTAACAATCAAACAGGCAAAGCATCAATACAGGACTAAGATAGTCCTGTATTGATACAGGACTAAGATAGTCCTGTATCTGACGCTCGTCAGTTGTGGCAGGGCTTGCAAACTATCACAGATGTCAAAGGGAAACCCACCCATGAGCTGTCAGTGACACAGGCCTACCAGGTGAGCTAAATGCATTACATTTACATTTTAGTCATTTAGCAGACGCTCTTATCCAGAGCAACTTACAGTTAGTGAGTGCATACATTCTTTCTTTTTTTCATACTTGCCCCCCGTGGGAATCGAACCCACAACCCTGGCGTTGCAAACGCCATGCTCTACCAACTGAGCTACAGCCTTTTATGCTCTCTTCGAGGCAAGCAACACTGAACCATACTGAACTGTTCCGGACAACTGTGTGATCACACTCTCCGTAGCCGATGTGAGTAAGACCTTTAAACAGGTTAACATTCACAAGGCAGCAGGACCAGACGGATTACCAGGACATCTCATCTCTTCAGTAGGTCCTATGATTGAGTGTTGTCTGGCCCAGGGGTGCGAAGGTGAATGGCAAGGCACTGGAGTGACGAACCGCCCTTGCTGTCTCTGCCTGGCCGGCTCCCCTCTCTCCACTGGGATTCTCTGCTTCTGACCCTATTACGGGGGCTGAGTCACTGGCTTACTAGTGCTCTTCCATGCCATCCTTAGGAGGGGTGCATCACTTGAGTGGGTTGAGTCACAGACGTGATCTTTCTGTCCGGTTTTGCGCCCCCCCCCGGGCTCGTGCGGTGGAGGAGATCTTGGTGGGCTATACTCAGCCTTGTCTCAGGGTAGTAAATTGGTGGTCTGTTGATATCCCTCTAATGGTGTGGTGGCTGTGTTTTGGCAAAGTGGGTGGGGTTATATACTGCCTGGTTGGCCCTGTCCGGGGGTATCGTCGGACGGGGCCACAGTGTCCCCCGACACACCCCTGTCTCAGTCTCCAGTATTTATGCTGCAATAGTCCATGTGGCGGGGGGGCTAGGGTCAGCCTGTTATATCTGGTGTAATTATCCTGTCTTATCTGGTGTCCAGTGTGAATGTAAGTATGTTCCCTCTAATTCTCGCTCCCTATCTCCCTCCCCTCACGAAGGACCTGAGCCCTAGGATCATGCGTGAGGACTACCTGGCCTGATGACTCCTGGCTGTCCCCAGTCCACCTGGTTGTGCTGCTGCTCCAGTTTCAACTGTTCTGCCTGCGGCTAGGGAACCCTGACCTGTTCACCGGACCTGCTGTTTTTGACTCGCTCTCTCTCTCTACCGCACCTGCTGTCTCGACCTCTGAATGCTCGGCTATGAAAAGCCAACTGACATTTACTCCTGAGGTACTGAACTGTTGCACCCTCTACAACCACTGATTATTATTTGACCCTGTTGGTCATCTGTGAACGTTTGAACATCTTGAAGAACAATCTGGCATTAAATGGCCATGTACTCTTATAATCTCCACCCGGCACAGCCAGAAGAGGACTGGCCACCCCTCAGAGCCTGGTTCCTCTCTAGGTTTCTTCCTAGGTTCCTGCCTTTCTAGGGAGTTTTTCCTATCTGATAATAATAATAATATGCCATTTAGCAGACGCTTTTATCCAAAGCGACTTACAGTCATGTGCGCATACATTTTTACGTATGGGTGGTCCCGGGGATCGAACCCACTACCCTGGCGTTACAAGCGCCATGCTCTACCAATTGCATTGCTTGCTGTTTGGGGTTTTAGGCTGGGTTTCTGTACAGCGCTTTGTGACATCTGCTGATGTAAAAAGGGCTTTATAAATACATTTGATTGATATACCAGGCATTGTCAGAGGAAGGCCCTAAAAATTGTCAACGACTCCAGCCACCCAAGCCACAGACTGTTATTTCTGCTACCGCACGGCAAGTGGTAACAATGCACCAAGTCTTGAACCAACAGGACCCTGAACAGCTTCTACCCCCAAGCCATAAGACTTCTAAACAAGACTGCTAAATAGCTAATCGGACTACCTGCATTTACCCTTTTTTGCACTCCCAACACACACATACTACATTTAAGTCATTTAGCAGACGCTCTTATCCAGAACGACTTACAGTTAGTGAGTGCATACATTATATATATTTTAATACTGGCCCCCCGTGGGAATCGAACCCACAACCCTGGCATTGCAAACACCATGCTCTACCAACTGAGCTACATCCCTACATGCGCCCACACACACACACACTTTCACCCTTACCACTGCTACTGTCTTATCTATCCTGTTGCTTAGTCACTTTACCCCTACCTATATGTACAGTACATGGCTACCTCAATTACCTCGTAGCCTTGCACATCGACTCGGTACTGGTACTTCCTGTATATAGCCATGTTATTTTCTACTTCCTAAATATAGCCATATTATTTTTACTCTTTATGTTTATTCGTTATTCACTGTGTATTTATTCCTCTTTTATCTAATCTTTAACTCTACAGGACACCTGTTGTCTACGAAGCGTGACAAATTAAATTGAATTTGGCACAAAATCCATTTTCATTTTTTTTGTAGACAGTAGGATATTTTCTACCTGTCAATGGATGTCAAATGACTCCATTGTTGACCTGTCAAAGTCATTCAAAGAAAAGAAACTAACACAAAGCCACAATGGAGTTACAGTGAGTCATGTCACTTTTTCTCATCCTATCTCTTTTGTCATCAAACTGCAGTATTTTGTCTGAGGCATTTACACAGAGCTCTCTTCACTTTCATTTCATTTCCTCTCTCTCCCATCTGAAAATACTCTTGTTTGACTAGGGAGTTTCAATGATGACAGCCATTCAGTCAGTCACAGCAGACGTGTGGATATCTGATCCATTTGGACGGAAGTTGGTGTTGTGAGGTCAGTTTCCCCTCTCTCTGTCAGTCACAGACAGGGCCCCTGGAGACTAGGCCACCGAAGGTCACGCTGAGCATGATTGGCCTTTCACCTTCCATTCAACAGGAGTCCCATCAGCAGGCCAGAAATAACCAGGCCTGTAACCTCCATTTATTACATGATTCACTCTCTAGGAGGCATCCGGCTGCTGATTGGACAGAGAGAGAGGGATAGAGAGAGTTTGTGTGTATGTGTGTGTGTGCGTGTTTGTGAGTGTCTGTTTGTCTGTCTGTGTTTTTGCGTTTTCTACTATACAGATGTAGTATGTTGTTGTTGTTTTTATCGCACTGCTTTGCTTTATCTTGCTCAGGTCGCAGTTGTAAATGAGAACTTGTTCTCAGCTGGCTTACCTGGTTAAATAAAGGTGCATTTTCAAATTTTTTAAATAGGATCTTAATTTGACCCAACCCAATATCACAAATTATCGTGAGATAGACTATTTTTTCGTGTCCACCACACAATGTTGTATACAGTGCATTTCAATGACAGATAAAGGCAGGAGGTGTCACGACTTCCGCCGAGACTGCCTCCCCTCCTTGTTCGGACAGGTTTCGGCGTTCGTCGTCACCGGCTTACTAGCTACTGCTGCTCCCATTCTCATCACTCCACTTGTCTTGTCTTGTCAATCACACACACCTGGTGCTCGTAAGGTACTGGTCCAACTGCTGGAGAATGACCTTTATGCCAAGGCAGAAAAGTGTGAGTTTTACCAGCAGTCAGTCTCCTTCCTCGGATACCGCATTACTACCTCAGGTGTGGAGATGGAGGGAGATCGCATTTCAGCCGTGCGTAATTGGCAGACTCTAACCACGGTTAAGGAGGTGCAGCGCTTCCTTGGCTTTGCCAACTACTATCGGAGGTTTATCCGGGGCTTTGGCAAGATCGCAGCTCCCATTACCTCCTTGTTGAAGGGTGGGCCGTCCTGGCTCCGCTGGTCTGCTGAGGCTGACCTGGCCTTCAGTAAACTGCGGGGTCTGTTCACCTCAGCCCCGGTACTGGCCCACCCCGATCCATCACTACTGTTCGTAGTGGAGATGGATGCGTCCGAGGTAGGGATAGGCGCTGTCCTGTCTCAACGCTCAGGTATGCCACCCAAGCTCTGCCCCTGTGCCTTCTTTTCTAAGAAGCTCAGCTCGGCGGAGCAGAACTACGGCGTTGGTGATCGGGAGCTGCTGGCTGTTGTCTGAGCTTTGACCAGATGGAGGCATTGGCTCGAAGGGGCGAAACACCCTTTCCTCATCTTGACAGACCTCCATAACCTGGAGTACATCCGGGCAGCAAGGAGGCTGAATCCTTGCCAGGCCAGGTGGGCCCTCTTCTTCACCCGGTTTGATTTCAGACTATCATACATTTCGGGTACGAAGAACGTGAAGGCAGACGCACTGTCCCGGCTGTATGACACAGAGGAGAGGCCCAGAGACAACACCCCCATACTCCCGGCCTCCTGCATCGTGGCGCCGGTAGTGTGGGCGATGGACGCGGATATAGAGCGGGCATTACGCACAGATCCATCTCCACCTCAGTGTCCAGTTGGGCTGCGGTACGTGCCTGCTCTTATCTGTGATCGTTTGATCTACTGGGCACACACGTCAACCTCCTCTGGTCACCCAGGTATCGGTCGTCCAGTGCGCTGCCTGACCGATAAATACTGGTGGCCTACCTTGGCGCCCAGAGTAAGGCACCTCCCAGCGGGTAAGTTGCAACCATTACCAGTTCCACAACGACCATGGTCTCATCTAAGTATTTATTTTCTTACTGATCTTCCCCTCTCCCAAGGTAACACCACCATCCTGGTCGTTGTGGACCGCTTTTCGAAGTCCTGCCGCCTCCTTCCTCTGCCCGGTCTCCCCACGGCCCTGCAAACTGCGGAGGCCCTGTTTACTCATGTCTTCCGGCACTACAGGGTACCAGAGGATATAGTGTCCGACATAGGTCCCCAGTTCACGTCTAGGGTCTGGAAGGCGTTCATGGAACGTCTGGGGGTCTCGGTCAGCCTGACCTCTGGATTCCACCCCGAGAGTAATGGGCAGGTGGAAAGGGTTAATCAAGATGTGGGTAGGTTCCTGCGGACCTACTGCCAGGACCGGCCGGAGGAGTGGTCAGTGTTCTTGCCATGGGCAGAATATGCCCAGAACTGGGGGGGGGGGGTACTGTCACGACTTCCGCCAAGGCTGCCTCCCCCTCCTTGTTCGGGAAGGTTTCGGCGTTCGTCGTCACCATCTTACTAGCTACTGCCACTCCCATTCTCATCACTCCACTTGTCTTGTCTTGTCAGTCACACACACCTGGTGCTCATCCCATAATTAGTATGTGTGTAAGTGTTCCCTCTGCCCACTTGTCTTTGTGAGTGATTGTTCTATGTGGGAGGAGAGTAGCTCAGTTGAGATACTCTCTCATTTATTTTTGCCAGGGTTGATTTTCCCCTGTGTCATTATATTTATTGTATTTTCTGAGATTGTGTTTGGTCAGGGAGGATTGTTTCCCCTGTACCTGTTTCGATTGCCGTTGTAGGCGCATTGTATGTCTGGAAGGAATAAATCTGCATCCGGTTATTTTACTCCTGCGCCTGACGCCGTCCATCATTCACCACAGTAGGTTACTTAAGACAGAAACGATAGGAGGGAGGTTGGTTGGGCGTATAATCCAAAGGTCTAGTAACCCAAACATTGCGTGTTCGAATCACATGATGTACAACTTTAACATTCTAGTTAATTAGCAAGCATGTTAGCTAACCCTAACCCCTAGCCCTAACCTTAAAGTGGCAGTGCAGTTAAAAACGTGACTTACCGATCTTTTTTAAATTATATTTTCACACTGTGGTTGAAATAACACTGAAATTGAGAAAATTATGATAATGTATTTTTGTGTAAGAGCTGTTTTTTCCACCTGTTCAGGTGGGATGGGAATTTTGGCCCACATCATGACGTCACAATGTGATCTGATTTTAATAGACCAATGACTGTTCATCTGGGTAAGGGGGTGGGCTTTAGACCATCCTATCAGCTAATCAGGGCTGTGTATGTAAATATCTTCACATTTGTTTCCTATTGCCCACACGATCAGACTGAGCATTTCAAAGGCCAAAGGAGGCTCATGGAAATAAATGATTAAAACATGTATTTTGGAGTTATTTTCTTTAAATAAACACACACGGCCTGTTCACACCGCTATCATCCAGAAGGCGAGGTCAGTACAGGTGAATGAAAGCTGGGACCGAGAGACTGAAAAACAGCTTCTATCTCAAGGCCATCAGACTGTTAAATAGCCATCACTAGCCGGCTACCACCCGGTTACTCAACCCTGCACCTTAGAGGCTGCTGCCCTATATACAAATCACTGGCCACTTTAATAATGTTTACATACTGCTTTACTCATCTCATATACTGTATTCTATTCTACTGTATTTTAGTCAATGCCACTCCGACATTGCTCTCCCTAATATTTATATATTTCTTAATTCCATTTGTTTACTTTTAGATTTGTGTGTATTATTGTGAATTGTTAGATACTACTGCACTGTTGGAGCTAGGAACACAAGCATTTCACTACACCCGCAATAACATCTGCTAAATATGTGTATGTGACCAATAAAATTTGATTTGATTAGACATACAGCGATGATTTAAAAAATAAAATTACAAAGACTGCATGGGGGCTTTAACCCCTAGCCTAGCTAACATTAGCCACCAAGTTAAAGCTAACCTAGCTAATGTTAGCCACAACAAAACGTGTGGGGAAACCCACCAGACAGACACCCCCCTCACACTCTATAACCATATGCACAGCAACAACAAACACAACCTGTCTGAAGTGTGTGTGTGTGTGTGTGTGAGGCAGATGCTCCTGTCCGTCCATACCCAAAAGTAGGAATTGGTGAGGCAGAGGCATACTGATGTATTTATATGTATGGAGCAGAGACGGTGGCACATACAGTATGTCCAGAGACTACTACTGATATACTGTTGATTAGAGCGGGTGTTCTGACACACCCAGAGGCAGCCCTGGACAGCATGCCTCCTACTCTTTCAAAGGGCCTCCCTGCCTCTCTCTCTCTCTTTCTCTCTCTCTCTTTCTCTCTCTCTCTGACCGTTCTACTTCCCTAGAACTCTCCTTTCTCTCCTTTCTCTCTCTCTCTCTTTCCATATGAAATGTGAGGGAGAAAGAGAATAAAGGGAGACAGTATGTTTATGCAGCGAGCAGTATGATGATGAAATCGTCCTTTTCCCTCTCCAGACAGTCCCTCATTACTCCCCTCTTCACAGTCCAGAGAGCTCAGACTTTTTTTCTTCCTCCTTTTTTTTCTCTCTCTTCTTATTTCCCAATCCTATTGATACCGAGACGTAGCCAGGCTTTTTATCTGTAGCCTCGGTCTGGATGCCAAATACAAAAAATAATTGAGCTATTTTTTCAAATCATCCTCGCCATCGTAGCTTTGAGTATTTTATTTGGATCCCTTAGACATATGTTTACTCATCATATTGCAGCACTTGCTGTGCATTTCTATGCCTAACATCAGCCTCATGCATTAGCCTTTATTTCTGCTCTTTGATGAGTCCATGGCTGTTGACTGTGTGGAGATTGTGTGTTGAGTGTGTGTTCAGTGATGGGTTGTAGCATTGTCAGTCTCTTCCTGTCCCTCCGTGGATACATGAGACAGGCGATGGATCCATCACCATAGCGATGACACAGATGCAGGTCCTGTATATGCAGTAGTGACACAGAGGTTTCTGTCTACAGCAGCAGCATAGAGGGGCTGCCTCCACCTTAACAGCTCCCATTTTCTTAATCAAATCACAAGAAGCTTCGTTAAAAGAGCACACAGCTCTCAGTGTCTCTCTATCTCCTGGATTTAAGTTATTATTTCATGTTGTTGGGTGGCTAGAGAATTGTGTATTCTGTTCAACTTCCATGCACTTGTATTGGGGTTAAACAAGGTGATTAAAATGAGAAAACAATGTTGTTGCATAATTCTAGCCTTTCATTTCATGAGCAGTTGTAAAATGTCTGGTCTTATCCATGTCACTACTCCCTTGGTGCGTATTGTTTTGATTTGAAGAAATAAAGCAAGACGTCGACAAACACAATAAAATAAAGCTGTTTTCATTGCAATAAGCTCAACCTTCAGCCAGAACAGATCTCAGTTGTACTATGTGTTGTTCTTCCCTCTGGTAACATGATTTAATCAACCAAGCATTAAGTGGGATTAAAACACGAACTGTGGATGTTGTGATTGCGTATAAGTGGATTTGAGAGCTCTGTGAAATGGGGTGCATGAGGAGGGCGGGAGGTTAGAGTATTCAATCACAATCGATAAAGGAAACATGAGCTCTCTTCAGAGAGAGAGAGAAATCATGGAGTGTTGAGAGAATTAGATTATTTTAGGGACTGCTGAGTGAGTTTTGGGTCAGTGAGTTTTCTATCAACATATTGGCTGTTGTACTCGCGCTGCTAAAATCCTCGACCATTGATATTCAAACTTCCGGGATGGTTATAAGGCCCTCCCCCGCCCTCCTTTCGGGAAATCTGACCACGACTCCATTTTGCTTCTCCCTTCCTATAGGCAGAAACTCAAACAGGAAGTACCCGTGCTAAGGGCTATTCAACGCTGGTCTGACCAATCGGAATCCACGCTTCAAGATTGTTTTGATCACGCGGACTGGGATATGTTCCGGGTAGCTTCCGAAAATAATTTAGACGAATACACTGAAACAGTGACTCAGTTTATCAGGAAGTGTATAGGTGATGTTGTGCCCACTGTGACTATTAAAACCTACCCTAACCAGAAACCGTAGATAGACGGCAGCATTCGCGCAAATCTAAAAGCGCGAACCACCGCATTCAACCATGTCAAGGTGACTGGGAATATATCAGAATACAAACAGTGTAGCTACTCACTCCACAAGGCAATTAAACTGGCAAAACATCAGTATAGAGACAAAGTGGAATCACAATTCAACGGCTCAGACACGAGACGTATGTGGCAGGGTCTACAGACAATCACGGACTACAAAAAGAAAACCAGCCAAGTCGCTGACACCGACGTCTTGCTTCCAGACAAGCTAAACACCTTCTTCGCCCGCTTTGAGGAAAACACAGTGCCACTGACGAGGCCCACTACCAAGGACTGTGGCCTCTCCTTCTCCATGGCCGACGTGATCAAGACATTTAAGCAAATTAACCCCCGCAAGGCTGCCGGCCCAGACGGCATCCCTAGCCGCGTCCTCAGAGCATGCGCAGACCAGCTGGCTGGTGTGTTTATGGACATATTCATTCTCTCCCTTTCCCAGACTGCTGTTCCCACATGCTTCAAGATGGCAACCATTGTTCCTGTACCCAAGGAATCAAAGGTAACTGAACTAAATGACTATCGCCCCGTAGCACTCACCTCTGTAATCATGAAGTGCTTTGAGAGACTAGTCAAGGATCATATCACCTCTACCTTACCTGTCACACTAGACCCACTTCAATTTGCTTACTGCCCCAATAGATCCACAGACGATGCAATCACCATCACACTGCACACTGCCCTATCCCATCTGGACAAGAGGAATACCTATGTATAAACAGCGCCGGAAGAAGATGGCTGCCGTTTTACAGCCCTCTAACCAATTGTACTACTATGTGTGTTTTTCCGCGTTATTTGTAATTTATTTTGTACATAATGTTTCTGCCATCGTCTCTTATAACCAAAGAGAGCTTCTGGATATCAGGACAGCGATTACTCACCTCGCGTTGGACGAATACTTTTTCTTCAACGAGGCGTTCGCGAAGGATATTCTACAGACTCCCGACAAGGCCCAGATCCCCGTCATTCGCGTGAGGAAGAGACGGAGATATCGTGGACGCAGATCCGGGTGCCTTGTAAGGATCCGACGGCGAACGAGTAAACTGCCTCTCCCATCAATCCTATTAGCCAATGTTCAATCTTTTGAGAATAAAATTGACGATTTAAGATTACGGTTATCCTACCAACGGGACATTAAAAACTGTAATATCTTATGTTTCACGGAGTCGTGGCTGAACGACAACAATGACAACATTCAGCTAGCGGGCTATACGCTACATCGACAGGACAGAACTGCAGACTCTGGTAAGACAAAGGGTGGCGGTCTGTGTATATTTGTAAACAACAGCTGGTGCACAAAATCAAATACTAAGGAAGTCTCGAGGTTTTGCTCGCCTGAGGTAGAGTATCTTATGATAAGCTGTAGACCACACTATTTACCAAGAGAGTTTTCATCTACATTTTTCATAGCTGTCTATTTACCACCACAAACCAATGCTGGCATTAAGATTGCACTGAACGAGTTGTACAAGGCCATTAATCAACAGGAAAACGCTCATCCAGATGCAGCGCTCCTAGTAGCCGGGGACTTTAATGCAGGGAAACTTAAATCCGTTCTACCTCATTTCTACCAGCATGTTAAATGTGCAACCAGAGGGGAAAAAACTCTAGACCACCTTTACTCCACACACAAAGACGCATACAAAGCTCTCCCTCGCCCTCCATTTGGCAAATCTGACCATAACTCTATCCTCCTGATTCCTGCTTATAAGCAAAAACTGAAGCAGGAAGCACCAGTGATTCGGCTAATAAAAAAGTGGTCAGATGACGCAGATGCTAAGCTACAGGACTGTTTTGCTAGCACAGACTGGAACATGTTCCGGGATTCTTCAGACAGCATTGAGGAGTACACCACATCAGTCACTGGCTTCATCAATAAGTGCATCGATGATGTCGTCCCCACAGTGACCGTACGTACATACCCCAACCAGAAGCCATGGATTACAGGAAACATCCGCACTGAGCTAAAGGGTAGAGCTGCCGCTTTCAAGGAACGGGACTCTAACCCGGACGCTTATAAGAAATCCCGCTATGACCTCCGACGAACCATCAAACAGGCAAAGAGTCAATACAGGTCTAAGATTGAATCATACTACACTGGCTCTGACGCTCGTCGGATGTGGCAGGGCTTGAAAACTATTACAGACTACAAAGGGAAGCACAGCCACGAGCTGCCCAGTGACACAAGCCTACCAGACGAGCTAAACCACTTCTATGCTCGCTTCGAGGCAAGCAACACTGAAGCATGCACGAGAGCACCAGCTGTTCCGGACGACTATGTGATCACGCTCTCCGTAGCCGATGTGAGTAAGACTTTTAAGCAGGTCAACATTCACAAGGCCGCAGGGCCAGACGGATTACCAGGACGTGTACTCCGAGCATGTGCTGACCAACTGGCAAGTGTCTTCACTGACATTTTCAACATGTCCCTGACTGAGTCTGTAATACCAACATGTTTCAAGCAGACCACCATAGTCCCCGTGCCCAAGAACTCTAAGATAACCTGCCTAAATGACTACCGACCCGTAGCACTGACGTCTGTAGCCATGAAGTGCTTTGAAAGACTGGTCATGGCTCACATCAACAGCATAATCCCAGAAACCCTAGACCCACTCCAATTTGCATACCGCCCCAACAGATCCACAGATGATGCAATCTCTATCGCACTCCACACTGCCCTTTCCCACCTGGACAAGAGGAACACCTACGTGAGAATGCTATTCATTGACTACAGCTCAGCATTCAACACCATAGTGCCCTCTAAGCTCATCACTAAGCTAAGGATCCTGGGACTAAACACCTCCCTCTGCAACTGGATCCTGGACTTCCTGACGGGCCGCCCCCAGGTGGTAAGGGTAGGTAACAACACATCTGCCACACTGATCCTCAACACGGGGGCCCCTCAGGGGTGCGTGCTCAGTCCCCTCCTGTACTCTCTGTTCACCCATGACTGCATGGCCAGGCACGACTCCAACACCATCATTAAGTTTGCCGACGACACAACAGTGGTAGGCCTGATCACCGACAACGATGAGACAGCCTATAGGGAGGAGGTCAGAGATCTGGCCGTGTGGTGCCAGGACAACAACCTCTCCCTCAACGTGACCAAGACAAAGGAGATGATTGTGGACTACAGGAAAAAAAAGAGGACTGAGCACGCCCCCATTCTCATCGACGGGGCTGTAGTGGAACAGGTTGAGAGCTTCAAGTTCCTTGGTGTCCACATCACCAACGAACTATCATGGTCCAAACACACCAAGACAGTCGTGAAGAGGGCACGACAAAGCCTATTCCCCCTCAGGAGACTAAAAAGATTTGGCATGGGTCCTCA
Source organism: Coregonus lavaretus (assembly GCF_964263955.1). Classification (NCBI taxonomy): domain Eukaryota; kingdom Metazoa; phylum Chordata; class Actinopteri; order Salmoniformes; family Salmonidae; genus Coregonus; species Coregonus lavaretus. The sequence goes on from NC_140023.1 coordinate 19,480,427, forward strand.
GATCCTCAAAAAATTCTACAGCTGCACCATCGAGAGCATCCTGACTGGTTGCATCACCGCCTGGTATGGCAACTGCTTGGCCTCTGACCGCAAGGCACTACAGAGGGTAGTGAGTACGGCCCAGTACATCACTGGGGCAAAGCTCCCTGCCATCCAGGACCTCTATACCAGGCGGTGTCAGAGGAAGGCCCTCAAAATTGTCAAAGACTCCAGCCACCCTAGTCATAGACTGTTCTCTCTGCTACCGCACGGCAAGCGGTACCGGAGTGCCAAGTCTAGGTCCAAAAGACTTCTCAACAGCTTCTACCCCCAAGCCATAAGACTCCTGAACAGCTAATCATGGCTACCCGGACTATTTGCACTGCCCCCCCACCCCATCCTTTTTACGCTGCTGCTACTCTGTTAAGTATTTATGCATAGTCACTTTAACTCTACCCACATGTACATATTACCTCAACTACCTCAACTAGCCGGTGCCCCCGCACATTGACCATGCAACGGTACCCCCCTGTATATATAGCCTCCCTACTGTCACTTTATTTTACTGTATATATAGCCTCCCTACTGTTACTTTATTTTACTTCTGCTTTTTTTTTCTCAACACTTTTTTGTTGTTGTTTTATTCTTACTTTTCTGTTTAAAATAAATGCACTGTTGGTTAAGGGCTGTAAGTAAGCATTTCACTGTAATGTCTGCACCTGTTGTATTCGGCGCATGTGACCAATAAAATTTGATTTGATTTGATTTGATTTGTTCATTGACTATAGCTTAGCATTCAACACCATAGTACCCTCCAAGCTCATCATTAAGCTCGAGGCCCTGGGTCTGAACCCCGCCCTGTACAACTGGGTCCTGGACTTCCTGATGGGCCGCCCCCAGGTGGTGAAGGTAGGAAACCACATCTCCACTTCGCTGATCCTCAACACTGGGGCCCCACAAGGGTGCGTGCTCTGCCCCCTCCTGTACTCCCTGTTCACCCATTACTGCATGACTGCGTGTTCAAGCACGCCTCCAACTCAATCATTTACGTCATTTAGCAGACACTCTTCTCCAGAGCGACTTACAAATTGGTGCATTCAACTTATGATAGCCAGTGGGACAACCACTTTTTTTATGGGGGGGTGGGGGAGGGGGGGGGGGGGGGTAGAAGGATTACTGTTATACTATTCCAGGTATACCTTAAAGAGGTAGTGTTTCAAGTGTCTCCGGAAGGTGGTCAGGTGACTCCGCTGTCCTGGCGTCGTTGGGGAGCTTGTTCCACCATTGGGGTGCCAGTGGTGGAATCGTCAAGTTTGCAGACGACACAACAGTAGTAGGCATGATTACCAGCAATGACGAGACCGCCTACAGGAAGGTGAGGGCTCTGGGAGTGCGGTGCCAGGAAAATAACCTTTCACTCAACAGCAACAAAACAAAGGAGATGATCGTGGACTTCAGGAAACAGCAGAGGGTGCACCCCCCTATTCACATCGACGGGACCGCAGTGGAGAAGGTGGAAAGCTTCAAGTTCCTTTGCGTACACATCAACAAACTGAAATGGTCCAACCACGCAGACAGTGTGGTGAAGAAGGCGCAACAGAGCCTCTTCAACCTCAGGAGGCTGAAGAAATTCGGCTTAGCACCTAAAACCCTCACAAACTTTTACAGATGCATAATTGAGAGCATCCTGTCGGGCCGTATCACCACCTGGTACAGCAACTGCAATGCCCACAAACGCAGGGCTCTCCAGAGGGTGGTGCGGTCTGCCGAACGCATTACCGGGGGAAAACTACCCGCACTCCAAGACACATACAACACCCGATGTCACAGGAAGGCCAAAAAGATAATCAAGGACATCAACCACCCGAGCCACTGCCTGTTCACCCCGCTATCATCCAGAAGGCGAGGTCAGTACAGGTGCATCAAAGCTGGGACCGAGAGAATGAAAAACAGCTTCTATCTCAAGGCCATCAGACTGTTAAATAGCCATCACTACCACATTAGAGGCTGCTGCTGTCTATTGAAATCACTGGCCACTTTAAGAAATGGAACACTAGTCACTTTAATAATGTTTACATATCTTGCACTACTCATCTCATATGTATATACTGCATTCTATTCTATAATATTCTACTGTATCTTAGTCCATGCCGCACTGTCATTGCTTGTCCATATATGTATATTCCATTCCTTACTAGTTTTGTGTGTATTGGGTGTATGGTGTGAAATTGTTAGATATTATTGCACTGTCTGAGCTAGAAGCACAAGCATTATAACATCTGCTAAACACGAGTCAGTGACAAATAACATTTTATTTTATTTTATTTTATTTGAATACGCATATATTTAGAAGGCTTTCTTTCATTGATCCCTAATATTCTTAACCCGTTCTCTTAATATATTCTAGTCTGTCGACAAAATTCTAACTACTAGTTGCACCGTATTTAAAGGGACGGCTTAAGATAAATGTACTGAAAACCACATTGAATGAAAACTCCATGAGAAAATCTGTTGGCCTGCAAGTGGAAGGGTTTTCAGTGCAGAGCGTTATGCGACTGAAAAAGGTATGTCTGAATACCAAATACTGAGAAGTGCGTAGGAAAGGCATACACTACATGACCAAAAGTATGTGGACACCTGCTCGTCGAACATCTCATTCCAAAATCATGGGCATTCATATGGAGTTGGTCCCCCCTTTGCTTCTATAAGAGCAGGTGTCCTGGCTCGCAGTCGGTGTTCCAATTAATCCTAAAGGTGTTCGTTGGGGTTGAGGTCAGGGATCTGTGCAGGCCAGTCAAGTTCTTCCACACGATCTCGACTAACCATTTCTGTATGGACCTCGCTTTGTGCACAGGGGCATTGTCATGCTGAAACAGGAAAGGGCTTCCCCCAAACTGTTGCCACAAAGTTGGAAGCACAGAATCGTCTAGAATGTCATTGTATGCTGTAGCGTTAATATTTCCCTTCACTGCAACTAAGGGACCTAGCCCGAACCATGACAAATAGCCCCAGACCATTATTCCTCCTCCACCAAACTTTACAGTTGGCATTATGCATTGGGGCAGGTAGGGTTCTCCTGGCATCCGCCAAACCCAGGTTCGTCCATCGGACTGCCAGACGGTGAATTATGATTCATCCCTCCAGAGAACGCGTTTCCACTGCTCCAGAGTCCTATGACAGTGCCACGTTGAAAGTCACTGAGCTCTTCAGTAAGGCCATTCTACTGCCAATATTTGTCTATGGAGATTACATGGCTGTGTGCTCGATTCTATACACCTTTCAGCAACGGGTGTGGCTGAAATAGCCAAATCCACTCATTTGAAGGGGTGTCTACATACTTTTGTATATATCGTGTACATTCCTAAATCGGGATCGGGACCCTATTGCACAGCAATAGGCTTACTGTAGCCTACCCATAATGTCAAATATTTTAAATAGGCTACCTGTCTATTTACTTCTGAGCATGCTTTGCTATTGAATGAGCAATGGATAAATGGTAGTCTAATATTTGTTGTGTAGCGGGAATAAAGCAGTCATATCAGAAAAGGAGAGACATGTCCTGCAATATGATTATGATTTAAGCCTATAATATAAGTAAAATAAGCATATTAGGCAACATGCTGCTATGCAATTTACTTACCAACGGCAAATGCATCTGTTTTATCACTAAGCCTACATTTTAATGTTTTTATTAGCCTACCATTATTAGCATTTCTGTCCATCAAACACCTCCATTTCCCTCAAAATAGCAATATTTGGATTACAATGGATCAACCACTAGAAGTTGTGCGTACGCATGGTCTGAGCTGTACTTGAGATACGCACACGTTCCCATCAAGTTCAAAATGGATAAATACCAACCTTTGCGGGAAAACTGGCTCACAAAAGGTTTACAGTCTTTGTTTTGCGCATGTACAGTGGGGAAAAAAAGTATTTAGTCAGCCACCAATTGTGCAAGTTCTCCCACTTAAAAAGATGAGAGAGGCCTGTAATTTTCATCATAGGTACACGTCAACTATGACAGACAAATTGAGAATTTTTTTCTCCAGAAAATCACATTGTAGGGTTTTTAATGAATTTATTTGCAAATTATGGTGGAAAATAAGTATTTGGTCACCTACAAACAAGCAAGATTTCGGGCTCTCACAGACCTGTAACTTCTTCTTTAAGAGGCTCCTCTGTCCTCCACTCGTACCTGTATTAATGGCACCTGTTTGAACTTGTTATCAGTATAAAAGACACCTGTCCACAACCTCAAACAGTCACACTCCAAACTCCACTATGGTTAAGACCAAAGAGCTGTCAAAGGACACCAGAAACAAAATTGTAGACCTGCACCAGGCTGGGAAGACTGAATCTGCAATAGGTAAGCAGCTTGGTTTGAAGAAATCAACTGTGGGAGCAATTATTAGGAAATGGAAGACATACAAGACCACTGATAATCTCCCTTGATCTGGGGCTCCACGTAAGATCTCACCCGTGGGGTCAAAATGATCACAAGAACGGTGAGCAAAAATCCCAGAACCACACGGGGGGACCTAGTGAATGACCTGTAGAGAGCTGGGACCAAAGTAACAAAGCTTACCATCAGTAACACACTACGCCGCCAGGGACTCAAATCCTGCAGTGCCAGACGTGTCCCCCTGCTTAAGCCAGTACATGTCCAGGCCCGTCTGAAGTTTGCTAGAGTGCATTTGGATGATCCAGAAGAGGATTGGGAGAATGTCAGATGAAACCAAAATAGAACTTTTTGGTAAAAACTCAACTCGTCGTGTTTGGAGGACAAAGAATGCTGAGTTGCATCCAAAGAACACCATACCTACTGTGAAGCATGGGGGTGGAAACATCATGCTTTGGGGCTGTTTTTCTGCAAAGGGACCAGGACGACTGATCCGTGTAAAGGAAAGAATGAATGGGGCCATGTATCGTGAGATTTTGAGTGAAAACCTCCTTCCATCAGCAAGGGCATTGAAGATGAAACGTGGCTGGGTCTTTCAGCATGACAATGATCCCAAACACACCGCCCGGGCAACGAAGGAGTGGCTTTGTAAGAAGCATTTCAAGGTCCTGGAGTGGCCTAGCCAGTCTCCAGATCTCAACCCCATAGAAAATCTTTGGAGGGAGTTGAAAGTCCGTGTTGCCCAGCGACAGCCCCAAAACATCACTGCTCTAGAGGAGATCTGCATGGAGGAATGGGCCAAAATACCAGCAACAGTGTGTGAAAACCTTGTGAAGACTTACAGAAAACGTTTGACCTGTGTCATTGCCAACAAAGGGTATATAACAAAGTATTGAGACACTTTTGTTATTGACCAAATACTTATTTTCCACCATAATTTGCAAATAAATTCATTAAAAATCCTACAATGTGATTTTCTGGAGAAGAAAATTCTCATTTTGTCTGTCATAGTTGACGTGTACCTATGATGAAAATTACAGGCCTCTCTCATCTTTTTAAGTGGGAGAACTTGCACAATTGGTGGCTGACTAAATACTTTTTTCCCTAACTGTACCTTTAATAAATGATGCCCCACCTGTCCTGTGCTTGTCTCCACCCCCCACCAGGTGTCTCCCATTTGTCCCCATTATCTCCTGTGTATTTATACCTGCGTTTTCTGTTTGTCTGTTGCCAGTTCATCTTATCCCGTCAAGTCCTACCAGTGTGTTCCCTGTGTTCTAGTTTTTCCTAGTCTTCCTAGTTTTGACATTTCTGCCTGTCCTGATCCTGATCCTGCCTGCTGTCCTGTACCTGCCTGACTCTGATTTGGTTTACGACTCTTTGCCTGCCTGGACTGACCTTTTGCCTGCCCCTTGTTATGTAAAAACTTGTACTATCTGCCTCCTGTGTCTGCATCTGGGTCTTAGCCTGAGACGTGATACAGGCCCACTCCACAGAGACATGGCCTTACAACATACAGTGCATTCCGAAAGTATTCATACCCCTTTGACTTTTTCCACATTTTGTTACGTTACAGCCTTATTCTAAAATTGATTAAATAGCTTTTTCCCCCCTCATCAATCTACGCACAATACCCCATATTGACAAAGCAAAAACTGGTTTTTAGAAAGAATTACAGCCTCAACTATGGGTATGACGCTACAAGCTTGGCACACCTGTATTTGGGGAGTTTCTCCCATTCTTCTCTGTAGATGCTCTCAAGCTCTGTCAGGTTGGATGGGGAGCGTTGCTGCACAGCTATTTTCAGGTTTCTCCAGAGATATTAGATCGGGTTCAAGTCCGGGCTCTGGCTGGGCCACTCAAGGACATTCAGAGACTTGTCCCGAAGTCACTCCTGCGTTGTCTTAGCTGTCTGCTTAGGGTCGTTGTCCTGTTGGAAGGTGAACCTTCGCCCCAGCCTGAGGTCCTAAGCGCTCTGGAGCAGGTTTTCATCAAGGATCTCTCTGTATTTTGCTCAATTAATCTTTCCCTCAAGCCTGACTAGTCTCCCAATCCCTGCCGCTGAAAAACATCCCCACAGCCACCATGCTTCACCTTAGGGAATGTGCCAGGTTTCCTCCAGACGTGACACTTGGCATTCAGGCCAAAGAGTTCAATCTTGGTTTCATCAGACCAGGGAATATTGTTTGGTCTGAGAGTCCTTTAGGTGCCTTTTGGCAAACTCCAAGAAGCTGTCATGTGCCTTTTACTGAGGTGTGGCTTCCGTCTGGCCACTCTACTATAAAGGCCTGATTGGTGGAGTGCTGCAGAGATGGTTGTCCTTCTGGAAGGTTCTCGCATCTCCACAGAGGAACTCTGGAGCTCTGTCAGAGTGACCGGGTCATCCGATTGCTCAGTTTGGCCGGGCGGCCAGCTCTAAGAAGAGTCTTGGTGGTTCCAAACTTCTTCCATTTAGGAATGATGGAGGCCACTGTGTTCTTGGGGACCTTCAATGCTGCAGACATTTTTTGGTAACCTTCCCAAGATCTGTGCCTCGACACAGTCCTGTCTCGGAGCGCTAAAAACAATTCCTTTGAACTCATGGCTTGGTTTTTGCTCTGACATGAACCATTAACTGTGGGACCTTATATAGACAGGTGTGTGCCTTTCCAAGTCATGTCCAATCAATTACATTTACCACAGGGGACTCCAATCAAGTTGTAGAAACATCTAAAGGATGATCAATGGAAACAGGATGCACCTGAGCTCAATTTCGAGTCTCATAGCAAAGGGTCTGAATAATAATGTAAATAAGGTATTTCTGTTTTTTATTTGTAATAAATTTGCTAAAATTTCTACAAACCTGTGTTCACTTTGTCATTATGGGGCTGTAACGTAAGAAAATGTGGAAAAAGGGAAGGAGTCTCAATACTTTCCAAATGCACTGTAGGTAGTAGTTATAATTATGGAGGGGTTGTGGAGCAATCACACGTTTCCTGGAACCCAGCAGCCATGGTCATCATGGTTTCACCTCAAATCTGAAGGCCTTGTTCAGGGTCATCTGGGTCAGCCATGAATACTTGTCACGATCGTCTAAAGGAGTGGACCAATGCGCAGCGTGGAATGAGAACATACTTTATTAGATATTCACCACACGAACAAAAAACAACAAAACGATATGTGAAGTCCTTGGTAGCAAACACAAACCAACACGGAACAAGATCCCACGAATAACAAGTGAACACAAGGCTGCCTAAGTATGGTACCCAATCAGAGACAACAAGCAACAGCTGATTCTCGTTGCTCTGATTGAGAACCACCCCGGCCAACACAGAAACACATGAACTAGATACTGAAACAATCAACACAAAACATAGACTCTACACACCCTGGCTCAACATAAAAGAGTCCCTAGAGCCAGGGCGTGACAGTACCCCCCCCCCCCCCCCCCCCCAAAGGCGCGGACTGCGACCGCGCCCACATAAACCGAACAGGGGAGGGTCGGGTGGGCATTCCTCCTCGGAGGCGGATCCGGCTCCAGGCATGACCACCACCCTCTAATAACCCCCCCGTAGTGCCCCTGGTCTGGTCTGGCCCCGCTGGCTGGAGCTGGACTGGACATCGGTGGAGCGGATTGCTTAGGCTCCGGTGTGGAGCAGCTGACCGGTACCTGACCAGGCACCGGTGAAACGGGCACGGGCTGTGCCGGACTGACGAAACGCACCACTGGCTTGGTGCGGGGAGCAGGAACGGGCCGGGCCGGGCTGACGACGCGCACCACTGACTTGGTGCGGGGAGCAGGAACGGGCCGGGCCGGGCTGGCGACGCGCACCATAGGCTTGGTGCGGGGAGCAGGAACAGGCCGGACCGGGCTGGCGACGCGCACTATAGGCTTGGTGCGAGGGGCAGGAACAGGCCGGGCCGGGCTGGTAACGCGCACCATTGGCTTGGTGCGGGGAGCAGGAACAGGCCGGGCCGGGCTGGCGACGCGCACCATTGGCTTGGTGCGAGGGGCAGGAACAGGCCGGACCGGGCTGTGGAGACGGACTGGAGGTCTGGAGCGAAGAGCTGACACAACCCGTCCTGGCTGAATGCCTATCTTAACACACTCTGTGTGAGGCATCAGCACAGGACGTACAGGGCTGTGTACACGTACTGGCACCACAGCACGTGACACTGGCGCAGGATATCCGGGACCGAGGAGGGGTACTGGAGGCCACGAGCGTTGAGCCGGCACACTCCGTCCTGGCTGCATGCCCACCTTAGCACGACACATGCGTGGTGCTCGCACAGGACGTACCGGACTGTGCCGGACCACTCGCGGCACAGTACGCAGCTCCGCATATCTCGGAACCTGCCCAGTCTCACGCTGCCTAGCCTGAGTACGGGGAGTTGGCTCTGCTCTACCTCTAGGTTCCGCCAACCTCCCTTCCGGCCCCCCAAACCCAGTGGCCTCCTCTCCTAATCCCCAAACTCGCCCTGTAGCTGCCTCCAGCAGCCCCGTCGTCCATGCCGTGTGCCCCCCCCCCCCCCCCTAAAAATGTATTGGGGTTGCCTCTTGCGTGTCCGACGTCGGCCCGGTTGGCGCCGCTGCTCCTCTCTACGGCGCGCCTCCACCGTCTCCTCGCACGGACGGCGATCCATACCGGCCTGGATCTCCTCCTAAGTCCAGGACCCTTTCCCGTCCAATATCTCCTCCCCAGTCCAGGCTGTCTGCTCCTGGACACGCTGCTTGGTCCTGTTATGGTGGGATCTTCTGTCACGATCGTCTAAAGGAGTGGACCAATGCGCAGCGTGGAATGCGAACATACTTTATTAGATATTCACCACACGAACAAAAAACAACAAAACGATACGTGAAGTCCTTGGTAGCAAACACAAACCAACACGGAACAAGATCCCACGAATAACAAGTGAACACAAGGCTGCCTAAGTATGGTTCCCAATCAGAGACAACAAGCAACAGCTGATTCTCGTTGCCTCTGATTGAGAACCACCCCGGCCAACACAGAAACACATGAACTAGATACTGAAACAATCAACACAAAACATAGACTCTACACACCCTGGCTCAACATAAAATAGTCCCTAGAGCCAGGGCGTGACAATACTTCGACTTTTGTTGAGCTAATGGTAGTTAATGGTATCAAAAGCAGCATGTTTTGCATTTGAATGTTGCATCTTTTGCTAATCTTTTCAGCCTGTCACTCCCTGCTTTACAATCTCCTCAGCGTCAATAAGCACCTGTCCAACCCACCACAGTGCATCTGGGGCCATTCTAGTGTACATTCTTAAGAATAATACAAGACATGCAGCCCACCACAGGAAGTCAACATGGACCTCTTTTGATGAACATGACCCGAACTCCCAAGGAGGGTATTTATCATCGTTACTCTGAAAACTCTGAATTACTACCAATAATAGTCTGAGACACTTTATAATCTGATACTGAGGGACAGGGCAGAGGGAGAGAGTGTTATTCAGAACTTTCTAGCCTCAGAGTTGGGTGCTCTGCTTATTTGATTGCTACCTACTGTGTATTGGCTTGTGGTTATATGTCTTTGAAGCTATACTCTGCTTTTCTACAATGTTTGTAGAGGAATATTTGTAGGGGAGGTGCACACACAACTGTTGTGCGCACACACACACACATCTGTTGAGACCTGTGTTTCGATTATACATCATGTGAATGTAAAAATTTAATCAGGCCTTTTCTGATAGCTGCGTCTGATCAATTGATCTGGCTGTCAGAGGAGATGTACTGGGACTCGGTCACATTGATGAGTGGCTTCTGGCAGGAAACCCCTGAATAGACGGGCATCCCTGGATCAGCTCCTTCTGTAAGTGACATTTATGTAATGTTAAAGAGGGGAAAAAGGGCAACCACAGTGTATTCTCTGAAATGGCATTGATTGGATCTTGTGCAATATAGCAGAATGATATGAAATCAGACAAACTCTTTTAGACAGATTATGAAATGGAATAATGCTATTAGGTTTTGTATTAAAAGTGGACTTTCAATGCATTAACCTTTTTAGCCCAAGACTAAGGAAAATAGGAAAGGAATCACTGTTGTGGATTTATGATGTTCTCAGAAGCAGTTTTGGGGAGTAGTGAACTACATGTAATTCAACTAGTAATGTAACTACATTTTGCAGTAGCTTGGTGGTAGTTGAACTAAATTCCAATATTGGTTGTGTTTTCAGTAGTTAACTACTTATTTTTGCCATGAAGCGGTGTAGCTAACTACTGAAACTACACACTACTTTTTTTGCAAAACAAAAATAAAAATGGGTGAAGCAGGAATTCCCTTTCTTTTTTGGTTATTGTATTTAATAGGCACAATTGCACATTATGTTAACATATGACTTTGACAGAGTGATCTGTTCTTACAATTTGTAGTCTATGACATTTCAGATTTAGATATGATACTTTATCATGAAGTAGTTTGGGTGTAGTGAACTACTTTTCCAAAGTATTTTGCCAGGGGATATTCCCCCTGGGGTGCTCTCTCTACCTTGGTGATTATTCTGTGCACAGATGACACATCTGGAATTTATTTTATTTTATATAGTTCGTTATACCATAGGCCACAAAGTGTTTCCTAACCTGCTCTACCATTCCCCCTGTTGACACATGGCTTTACCCATGTGTCAATATTTCCGCATATCAAAATGGTGACTTTAATAAAATTAATAATTTATCCTTATGCCAGACATTATCTCGTAGGATTGCCCCTTTCTTTTCCCACATGTTCAATTCTTTATCCTGTCTTCTTTACAGTATGAAAATGTATGCACTCACTAACTGTAAGTCGCTCCGGATAAGAGCGTCTGCTAAATGACTAAAATGCTAATGCAAATGCAAGTGTAGTTTAACATCTCCAGCATGAAGTAATTGGTAGCTTGGCAAACTATATTTTCAGAGTAGCTTCTCCAACACTGCTCAGAAGCCAGTAATTACATGTTTTCCATGCCAATAAAGCACTCTAAATTAAAATGTCCTGGTGAGAGACAGAGGAAATCAGTAAATACTCACTGTAAGTGTGTGTTTTGTGTGTGTGTGTGTTTGTGTGTGTGTGTGTGTGTGAGTGTGTGTGCGTGTGTGTGTATGTGTGTGTGTGTGTGTGTGTGTGTGTGTGTGTGTGTGTGTGTGTGTGTGTGTGTGTGTGTGTGTGTGTGTGTGTGTGTGTGTGTGTGTGTGTGTGTGTGTGTGTAAGTTAGTGGTCTGGTTCCTCTCTACAGTATGTTTCTTCCTAGGTTCCTGCCTTTCTAGGGAGTTTTTCCTAGGCACCGTGCTTCTACATCTGCATTGCTTGCTCTATGGGGTTTTAGGCTGGGTTTCTGTATGTGACAACTGCTGATGTAAAAAGGGCATTGTAAATACATTTGATTGATTGATAAAGGACTACTGATAAGATGTCAAGGCTGGGGATCTGTAGGAGTGTGCTTCTGCCTGTCACACCTACTCCTGCTCCCTCCCTCCGGCGCTCGACATCACCGGTCTACTAACCACCGGCCCTGGCAACTATGATTACGCACACCTCCTCCCCATCATTACGCACACCTGGTCATCATTATCTCCGTGATTACTCCCCCTTTATTTAGCCCTCAGTAGACATCAGTCATTAGATAGTATTGTTTTCTCTCACGTTCTGTACGCTTCTCTTGTTTTGTACATCTGCATCGATTCATTATTAAACTCACTTTCTGCACCTGACTGGCGTATTACATTAAATAATACTACCTTGCACTATGGAAGCAACAGAGGCTAAAACCATCTTCCAGGCGGTCAAGGAACAGGGTCATCTACTCACCTCTCCGCGGCGTCGCCGGAGACAGCTGGGGCTCTGTCCCTATTGCGGCCAGGAGAGGCTTCAGCGTTGTCCGGTGCGTCCCAACCCGGGTTCCACTAGGGAAGATGGGCGGCCCCGTGATCTTCCTTCTCCCAGGGTAGGCATGAGTATTCCATCATCATCGTTTTCCACCAAACCCTTTCTGGTTCCCATTTCACTGGCTGGCTGTCCTTCAGGGTGTTGTCGCTACAGCTCTAGTGGACTCCGGTACCACAGGGAATTTCATCGACCAAGCCCTCGCCTCCTTCCTGAATTTAACTTCGTACCCGCTCTCATCTCCTTTTCCGGTCCAAGACCTGGATAGGCGACCATTGGGATCCGGCACAATTACGCATATCACAGCACCACACACCCTCACCGTGGGACCCATGCACCAGGACATGCTTACCCGTACCCTGTGGTTCCATGTCGGTGGAGGGTCCTGTGAGTGCCCTCCATCCAATCAATCTGTCCTCCCGTATCGGGACGTAGATGTGGACATCCGCCAAGGCTCTGGAGAGGGAACCCCTTCCTGCTACCTGCCCTCCAGAATGTATCTACGTCCCCATGAGGGTAAGAAATCGGCTGTTGACCTGGGCACACACATCCCTCGCCACTGGACACCCAGGTATCACCCGCACCATCCAATCCAAGTACTGGTGGCCTACCTTGGCGCAGAACGTCACCCCCTATGTCAACTCTTGCTCTGTGTGTGTCCAATCCAAATCTCCCCGGCACGCTCCAGCAGGGAAATGACTTCCTCTTCCCGTGCCTCAGCGGCCTTGGTCACATCTCTCCATAGACTTCGTAACTGATCTCCCACTTTCTGATGGTTTTACCACTATTATGGTTGTTGACAACGACTAGACAGCCTATAGGGAGGAGGTCAGAGACCTGCCCGTGTGGTGCCAGGACAACAACCTCTCCCTCAACGTGATCAAGACAAAGGAGATGATTGTGGACTACAGGAAAAAGAAGAGGACCAAGCACGCCCCCATTCTCATCGGCGGGGCTGTAGTGGAGCAGGTTGAGAGCTTCAAGTTCCTTGGTGTCCACATCACAAACAAACTAACATGGCCCAAGCACACCAAGACAGTCGTGAAGAGGGCATGACAAAACCTATTCTCCCTAAGGAGACTGAAAAGATTTGGCATGGGTCCTCAGATCCTCAAAAGGTTCTACAGCTGCACCATCGAGAGCATCCTGACTGGTTGCATCCCTAACTGGTATGGCAACTGCTCGGCCTCCGACTGCAAAGCACTACAGAGGGTAATGCGTACGGCCAAGTACATCACTGGGGCCAAGCTTCCTGCCATCCAGGACCTCTATACCAGGCGGTGTCAGAGGAAGGCCCTAAAAATGGTCATACTCCAGCCACCCTTGTCACCCTGTTCTCTCTGCTACCACACGGCAAGCGGTGCTTGAGCGCCAAGTCTAGGTCCAAGAGGCTTCTAAACAGCTTCTACCCCAAAGCCATAAGACTCCTGAACATCTAATCAAACGGCTACCCAGACTATTTGCATTGCCCCCCCCCCCCCCCCCCCCCCTCTTTTACGCTGCTGCTACTCTGTTTATTATCTATGCATAGTCACTTTAACTCTACCCACATGTACATATTACCTTGACTAATCGGTGCCCCCGCACATTGACTCGGTACCCACTCGCTATTGTTATTGTTCCTGCTGGTCTTTAATTATTTGTTACTTTTATTTCGTATTATTTTATAATGTTTTTATTTTATTTATTTTTTGGTATTCTTTCTTAAAACTATATTGTTGATTTAAGGGCTTGTAAGTAAGCATTTCACTGTAAGATATACACCTGTTGTATTCGGCGCATGTGACAAATCAAATTTGATTTGACAGATTCTCTAAATTTTTCTCCCTCTCTCTGGTCTACCTACTGCCCTCCAGGTCGCTGAGGCACTATTCCAGCAGGTCTTCCGGCACTATGGCCTTCTGGAGTACATCATTTCCGACCTTGTTCCTCAATTCACGTCGCGATTATGGAAAGCCTTTATGGAGAAGCTGGGGGCCACAGTCATTCTCACATCCAGGTACCGGCCTCAGTCTAAAAATGTAATTATTTTCCAGTTTTCGGTTCTGTTCCCTGTTACATTTAAATACCTTCTGATTCTCCTCATGCTTTTCTTCATGCATCCCTTTTCTGAATCTGTATCCAATTCACAATGTCCCCAATCTTATACTTGAACATTGGGTCTGGGTATACAGTGGGGAAAAAAGTATTTAGTCAGCCACCAATTGTGCAAGTTCTCCCACTTAAAAAGATGAGAGAGGCCTGTAATTTTCATCATAGGTACACGTCAACTATGACAGACAAATTGAGGAAAAGAAATCCAGAAAATCACATTGTAGGATTTGTAATGAATTTATTTGCAAATTATGGTGGAAAATAAGTATTTGGTCACCTATAAACAAGCAAGATTTCTGGCTCTCACAGACCTGTAACTTCTTCTTTAAGAGGCTCCTCTGTCCTCCACTCGTTACCTGTATTAATGGCACCTGTTTGAACTTGTTATCAGTATAAAAGACACCTGTCCACAACCTCAAACAGTCACACTCCAAACTCCACTATGGCCAAGACTAAAGAGCTGTCAAAGGACACCAGAAACAAAATGTTAGACCTGCACCAGGCTGGGAAGACTGAATCTGCAATAGGTAAGCAGCTTGGTTTGAAGAAATCATCTGTGGGAGCAATTTTTAGGAAATGGAAGACATACAAGACCACTGATAATCTCCCTCGATCTGGGGCTCCACGCAAGATCTCACCCCGTGGAGTCAAAATGAACACAAGAACGGTGAGAAAAATCCCAGAACCACACGGGGGGACCTAGTGAATGACCTGCAGAGAGCTGGGACCAAAGTAACAAAGCCTACCATCAGTAACACACTACGCCGCCAGGGACTCAAATCCTGCAGTGCCAGACGTGTCCCCCTGCTTAAGCCAGTACATGTCCAGGCCCGTCTGAAGTTTGCTAGAGTGCATTTGGATGATCCAGAAGAGGATTGGGAGAATGTCATATGGTCAGATGAAACCAAAATATAACTTTTTGCTAAAAACTCAACTCGTCAAAGAACATAATTGGTTAAGGAAAACTGTGATAAATAAAAAAGTATATCAGTTTCACTTAAGGACCAAAGGATTGACAGCCGTCCCATATAGATTGCAAAATAGTTGGGAAGAGATCTTTGACGTACCGATCCCATGGCATAGTGTTTATGAACTGACACGCAAAATGACACCGGATTCAAAAATTTGAATCTTTCAATTTAAATTATTATATAAAATTCTTGCTACCAATAGAATGTTATTTATATGGGGGATACAATCTTCCCAGCTCTGCAGGTTTTGCTGTGAAGAGACAGAATCATTAGATCATTTGTTTTGGTTCTGTCCATTTGTAGCTTGTTTTTGGACACAGGTCCAGGAATGGCTAAAGGATTGCAATATTTACCTGGAACTAACCTTGCAGATAGCATTACTGGGTGATCTGAAAAGTCATAGTCAATCAATCAATAATATAATAATACTTTTAGCAAAAATGTTTATTTTTAATTCACAATCTGTAGAAGCAATGATAATTTTTGTAAAACATCACAGTACGGTCGAAATATATATGGCAAATAGAAATCCTATATGGATGGTGTTAAGAGATAGATGGGAGGTATTGAATAGAGTTGAAGGATGGGACTAATAACAAAAAACAAAAAATAACAAAGATAGCTAATAATGTAAGCATACTGTGTCCATAATAAGTATATAGGTTGTATGTTGGGAGCTTTTGGGAAGGAGCACAGTTAGAAAGATATGGCAAACCGGATGGACACCATGAAAATGATCGGAGAGGTAGAGAGTAGAAGAAGTTCAGGAGCAAAAAATAAAAATAAAAATATATATATATATAATAGAATTATTGTAAAATGAACTCTGTCCATAAGGTGTAGATAGTAAGTATAGACCGGAAGTAAACGCCTGGGCATTGTTGTTCACTAATTTACTCCAAGTAGGGAAAGGATGGTGGGGTTGAAAAGTAATAAAGGGGAGTATATATATAAAAAATAAAAAAAACATGGGGGATTGGAAGTGATGCAGACAATTACATTGATAGAAGATATATAATCTATCTGCAATATTAAGCTGATCCATCCCCCCCCCCCCCCCCAAAAAAAAATAAAAAATAAAAAATAAAAAATCAACTCGTCGTGTTTGGAGGACAAAGAATGCTGAGTTGCATCCAAAGAACACCATACCTACTGTGAAGCATGGGGGTGGAAACATCATGCTTTGGGGCTGTTTTTCTGCAAAGGGACCAGGATGACTGATCCGTGTAAAGGAAAGAATGAATGGGGCCATGTATTTTGAGATTTTGAGTGAAAACCTCCTTCCATCAGCAAGGGCATTGAAGATGAAACGTGGCTGGGTCTTTCAGCATGACAATGATCCCAAACACACCGCCCGGGCAACGAAGGAGTGGCTTCGTAAGAAGCATTTCAAGGTCCTAGAGTGGCCTAGCCAGTCTCCAGATCTCAACCCCATAGAAAATCTTTGGAGGGAGTTGAAAGTCAGTGTTGCCCAGCGACAGCCCCAAAACATCACTGCTCTAGAGGAGATCTGCATGGAGGAATGGGCCAAAATACCAGCAACAGTGTGTGAAAACCTTGTGAAGACTTACAGAAAACGTTTGACCTGTGTCATTGCCAACAAAGGGTATATAACAAAGTATTGAGAAACTTTTTTTATTGACCAAATACTTATTTTCCACCATAATTTGCAAATAAATTCATTAAAAATCCTACAATGTGATTTTCTGGATTTTATTTTCTCATTTTGTCTGTCATAGTTGACGTGTACCTATGATGAAAATTACAGGCCTCTCTCATCTTTTTTAGTGGGAGAACTTGCACAATTGGTGGCTGACTAAATACTTTTTTTCCCCACTGTATGTAGTTGTAAGGCAGTGCTGTCCTAGAACGTTGGTGAATGAGTACAAAGCAGCAGGTAAGGGAGAGAGAGCGAGAGAGAGAGCAAATAATATAAATAAATGCTTGAAAAGAGAATCCTGATTCCTATAATCAAATGTGACTCCTATATCTGTAGAGCTGCCCATCAGTTCCAGAAATTGATTCCACACTTCACTGTTAGCACTTCCAAGATCTATCATTGAGTCTCGTACAAATGGAAAACTGCGGTGAATGATTGGTTAGTGTTTAAGTCCCAACAATGTATATATTTTTTTACATGATCAGAGGTGGGATTTGATTATATACTCTTTGTCTGTTTTTCCTAGTCTACCTTATGTCCTTGATATAATGAAAAGCCATGCCTGTAGAGCCAGGTGTTTGAAAAAAGAAAAATACTCTGAAATGCTTCGTTGTCACATGGGAAGTTTTTGTATGGAAAGACTGAAGGCCATCAATGTAGGTGGAGAATTTGACACACATTGAAAGCCATTTCTATCATAGCCTTGGGAGAGAGGAAAGGGTCCTACAATCATTTTATATTTTCAAATTATGTGTCTTATGTATGGAGAATGTTGTGGCAGTCTTGCGATGTCAGCCAGCTGCACAACTACAAGATTGCGTACCAGAACATGAAACTAAAGAATGAAGCCTTCCAGCGTAAGGCAAGTTAACAAACATTAATAAAATGTAGACGTGAGGTGGCCCAGTTCCCTGTCTTCATGACAGAGATTTACAGAATAAGGGATGAATACAAAGCACTTTACCACGAAATGGGCTGCGCTTTCTACTCAGCTACAGACAGCACGGCCAACTAAACCTACGCCATACAAAAGCCAGGAGACACAGTTCAGAGACAGACCAGTACCTGCGCCTCACACAAAGATCTGATCTTCAGTCCGAGCAACCCACTATCACAGATTATTGTGAAATAGACACAAATGACTTATTGGACATTTGTGACGGGCACACGAAAAAGTCAAATTATTTTGGGTACGCTATATTGTATACAGTGTAATTCAATCACAGATAAAGACAGTAGGTTACTTAAGACAGAAACGCTATGAGGGAGGTTGGTCGGGGAGGACGGGTGGACGTAAAACGCGAAGGTCTAGCAACCCAAACGTTGCAGGTTTGAATCACATCATGGACAACTTTAGCATTTTAGATAATTAGAAACTTTGCAACTACTTACTATTTTTTAACTACTTAGCTAGCATGTTAGCTAACCCTTACCCTAACCTTAACCCTTTTACTACTTAGCTAGCATGCCACCTAACCCTAACCTTAACACCTAACCTAAACCCTAAACTTAACCCCTAACCCTAACGTTAGCCACAACAAATTGCAATCCGTAAGAAACTCGTGTACACCCCCCAGGCAACGTCATGACTACTATGACCAGTGGAGGCTCCTCAAAGGAGGAAGGGGAGGACCATCCTCCTCAGTAAATTTCATACAAATTAAAATGGTAAAACATTTAAAAAGTTATCATTTTTAGATCAACTATACTAAATATAATCCCATGTCACCAAATAACTGATTAAAACACACTATTTTGCAAAGATGGACTACAGTAGCCTCAACAGCACTCTGTAGGGTAGCACCATCTTAAACGGCACTAACCGCCACTGACTATGACGCACCAGATCGAAGATACTACTAGCCTGAGCACTGGCGTGCTGCTTCCTGTCATCACAGTCCCCCGTTTTCACCCAGACCAGAGTAAAGAGGACCCACTCCTACCATTCCAGATCATTCCAGACTTTGTCCATCCTGACCCGTCTGAAAATAGCCCTACAGAACATCCTGCCAGCATACACGACCGAAAGGTTCAAGTTCCAGATCCTCACTGATCACCTGAGATTAGAAGTAGCCTTGCTGATCGCAGATTCATACAGTAACTCCAGGTACCCCTATACAGATGCCATGGACTCTCACTAAGCAGTATGGACAACCCCATCAGCTGGCCCTGCAATGCATTACTGAGCTTATGGATGTACCTGATTCACAGTGAAGACGTTAGAGTGGCACTCCAGTCTCCTTTAGACCTCATTTAATTGCACATCTCAATAGGTGTTCCAGGTCATGACATAGCACAAGTGGGGGGTGGGCCTTTCCTCTTTTGTTCACTATTTCTTCTCTATTGTTGCTCAAGCAAGGGGGGAAGCCGATGACATCCCAGATTCCCATCAGACAAACTGCCCTACTTCTTGATGTTCGACAGTGTCTAAAAAACAATTTTTTGCTCAAAACATGTTTTTTTACCCTTTAGTGTGTGTACTTTACTGTAGTTTTACTTGGGATATCACTTTTCAACAGTACAAGTTCAAAAATCACTAGAGGACATTTTTAAGACTTTCCGTATGTTCTCCCTCAGAGTCCATTCCCTAGTGTCCACGTTGCAGCAGCTAGGAAGAAAAGGTGACATGGAGCTCGAGTGTGGCTCCCACGTTTTCCGGCTGTCGGAGAAGCTCCCACATGACCTGAGGTCAAACTTCAAGAGGTTTTCCACCCTTTGAAAATTCCCATCCCCACACTACTCGACTTCGCAGACTGGCTGGAGTACGAAATCCAAGTCCAGGAACTAATCTGAATTCTCCCTGTGTTGCGGCCTGTGCCATCAGTCATCCAAGTGTACACTGAAACCATCATGTAAGGTCTGCAACAGAAAGCACCTCCCAGTCCTTCATGATGTCAATGAGAGAGCTGACGAGAGGGTCAGCAACAACAGCCCACAGGAGAACACCTGTCTAGTGAGCACTGTAAGTGAGAGCCTCTACATAGACTGCGCAGGCTGCAGCAACAAAGTGATGTTAAAGGTCAGTAAAGTCCTGCTGTATAACGGAGAGCGGTCTCTGGAAGCTTATGCCATACAAGACGATGGGTCAGAGCGCACAATCCTGACTCCTGAAGCTGCCAAACAGCTCGGCCTTCAGCGCCAACTAGAGGATCTAGCACTCCACACAGTAAGACAAGATCTCCAGTTATTCCACTGCCGGTCCGTTTCTTTCATTGTTTCACCGGCATCCCAGTCAAATAGGTCCTACGAGCAGTACTTGACTTGGGATGAAAGAAGTGCAGGAGCTGTGTTTTTCCAAGTCGGTCCTTAGACTATGTTCACCGAAATTCACAAATGACATTATGCTATAAAGACCTCTGATTATTCACTGTTATGGGTTCATACACATTTTCCATGACTTCTCCATGACTTAACCAAATTTTCATGACTATTATTATAGCCGACATGAAAAAGTAAGCATTATTGACACTGGAAGGTTGCTGTGTTTGATCCCATGTAGGCCGTAGGTCTCCTGCCATTGTGCCCTTGATCAAGGCACTTAACCCCCCATAAAGTAGAACTGCACTGTTAGTCACATTGTCAACATGTGTTCAACCCTCCATCTGGAGAGCTCCTGGGTGTACAGGCTTGGCTTTTGATCCAGCCCAGAAACACCCAAGTCTGCTTATCAGGGTCCTACTGAGCAGCTGATGTTTAGGCTACAATGTGGTTAGACCAGGGCTTGAACAAAATCCGGCACACCTGGAGAATGGTTGCCACCCTTGATATAAAATATTGCAACATTACAACCAAATACTTTTGTCTTTATAAAATGATTCCCTTATTCAATGAATCAGGGATCAAATGGATGAGGTAGGCTACTTCAAAGCACGTTATCTACAGTAACTCAAAATGTTTATACAGTGCATTCAGAAAGTATTCAGACCTCTAGACTTTTTCCACATTTTGTTACGTTACAGCCTTACTCTGAAATTGATTTAAATTGTTTTTTTTCCCTCATCAATCTACACACAATACCACATAATGACAAAGCAAAAACAGTTTTAACATAAGTATTCAGACCCTTTACTCAGTACTTTGTTGAAGCACCTTTGGCAGTGATTACAGTCTCAAGTCTTCTTGGGTATGACGCTACAAGCTTTGCACACCTGTATTTGGGGAGTTTCTCCCATTCTTCTCTGCAGATCCTCTCAAGCTCTGTCAGGTTGGATGGGGAGTGTCTCTGCACAGCTATTTTCAGATCTCTCCAGAGATGTTCGATCGGGTTCAAGTCCGGGCTCTGGCTGGGCCACTCAAGGACATTCAGAGACTTGTCCTGAAGCCACTCCTGCAAGTCAAGCAATCCCTATGAGATTCAGGGAGCATTTACTGCTCAGTCCCTTGGCCTCTCAGAGCACTCACACCTGGTTGACACTCTGAAACAGAAGTACAGACACTTTAGAGGTTAGCTGCTACAGAAGCTGAACAAAGTGTGTCTGGTCCTCCTCATCGGGTCAGATAACCCTCATCTGATCACACCCACAGAGCTTGTCAATTTTGCCCCCCCGCCAGGTGGTCCAGCTGCCATCAAGACCAGGCTGGACTTGACACTGCAGGGACCAGCACAGGTAATACAGTCTCCCCACTCAGCAGTGCCTTTTTACACCCCTTCCCCATTGCCACAGCTGCAAGGTATCACAGGAAACAAGGTGAAGCACCACAGTAAAACCAGCTTCATTCCTTCCTGGTGGAGGAGGGAAGTAGACACCTACCATCTGCGGCCACTCTGCTCTCCTAGCCCTCCTTTACCAGGTACAAGCACTACAAAATCTCTGGTAAGTTCGGGAGCAACCCCCCAGTTTCTCCACGGGCGGCGAGACAGCCGACGTCACAGCTCCAGTTGCTGTGACCCATAGCAACATCCTCATGGGGAGGCCCAACTCCCCTCTGTCCCAGGTAGTGCACCCCCCTTTTTTTAATCATATTGTATGCGGGTGGTATTATTGAGTTAATTGCTTATGCATCGTCATTGATAGCTACTATAGCCAGTTTCATCATTGCTAGTTACTAGCCAGTTAGCAAGGCTAACTACTTTTCTATGAGTCATGCCCCACGTCTATTCCAGCGTCTGTTTTATGCTTAGTGGTATAAGATTGTTCATGCCCTTGTCATAGAAGTGACATTCTATGCAGTTTTGTTCTATTGTACAGCCTACTCGCTACTGCTGCAACTTAATAGAGACTCAGCTTAATAGTTTGAGTTTTATTAGTGAGCGCTCACCCTTTGTCTGCCATTTCATGGTTAGTGATGCAGTTTATAACACCTTGCCGTAGTCATGTGTACTCGCGGGCCACATTGTAGTTTACTGTCAATGTGAGCAGTCTAGAACCATGCTGTGTAGCAGTGTATTCATGTTATCCTATACTGCATTATCATTCAGTCCAATTATGTAATAGTCAGGATTATATTCATATCTATGTAAAGCCTTATTTATTATCCTTTACATTGAATACTGTGTAGTAACAACATTAAAGACTATCAGTGTGTGGTTTATGGTGCCAGTTAAGACTGCATCTATACTGCAGCCTTGTGATGATTCTGTTTATCCAACACAGAAACCTAGCTTAGCTATCAGAACACAGGTTTTACCCTGTCCTATTTTACAACCTTAGGACCCGTGGAAAAAAAGAGCACCAGCACAGCGTCACAGATGTGAAAGGTGCAAAAGGAGGGAGCGATAGACAGACAGACAAGGTTAATCACAAACAGCTCTATTCCCTTTGGTGCATCCAGGATAAAACCTCCACAAGCACGTTGATGTTACAAAAAAAATGACAGGTGTGTTCTGTTCTTCTGCATCCATCTGTCTTTTTTCCCTCACCTTCTAAAATCAGCCCTCTCCGTTTCTCACTCTCTCTTTGTCCCATTGGTAGAGTTGTTTCATCATCGTCTTGAGCGTCTGTCTAATAAATAATTGACACAGGGTCTGTGTGTGTGCGTGCGTGCGTGCGTGAAAGAGAATATCCTCCTTTGATTGACTGATCAATGTCATCCTATGATCCTCCATAATGAGAAAACAGAAATGTCCCCTGTTACAAACATCTAAAGAAAATGACCAATACCACAGAGGTCATGTCCACACATCCTGTTATAATTGGCCTCTTTGTTTTGAAGCAGTCTTCATAAACAAAGAGGCCAATCATAACAAGACAGGAAACCTCAGATTTGACTTTTTAGTCATTGTATTGTTCTAATCAAATTTGACATTTACTTGGGGACAGCTGAAGATGGCGGGAGTGTTACCACCTACCCACTGTGACACTGTAAAAAGGACCCCAGCACCCTTGTTTTCATGCAGCCAGACAGAGGCCTGGAGAGGAGCCAATGATATGACATTTGATGGAACAATGGTGAAGAAGGTCCCTCTGCTCTGATTGGTGCTCTGGGATCTGGCCTCAGCTGTATTAGCCATGCTGTAATTCACCCTGGGCTCATGTTTATGAAGCCTCTATTGTGTGGTTAAATGTCAGGCAGATATACCTCTCTTTATGACTGGCACTCACTGATACAGTGCCTTCAGAATTTATTCACACCCCTTTACTTTTTCCAAATTTTGTTGTGTTACAAAGTGGGATAAACATTTATTTATTTATAATTTTTTGGTCAACAATCTAAACAAAATACGCTGTAATGTGAAAGTGGAAGAACATTTCTAACATTTAAACAACAAAAAAAAACACAAAAAAATACTAATATACAGTATCTTGATTAAATACGTATTCAACACCATGAATCAAAACACGTTAGAATCACCTTTTTATTTATTTATTTTATTTTTATTTATTTAACCTTTATTTAACCAGGAAGGGCTCATTGAGATTTAAAATCTCTTTTTCAAGAGCGTCCTGGCCAAGATAGGCAGCACCAAGTCATTACAAAAAATTACAGACAGACAACATGAAAAACTACAAGTAATCTAGTAAAAACCATTCATGAATTCACAAGAGTATAACAATATCAAAAACAGCAAATTAAAAACATTGACAGGTCAGGGAATCAGCCTCAAAATCCTTCATCAGAGATTTAAAAACACCAATCGGGACAAGTTCTTCCAGTTTAAAATTATTTTGTAAGGTGTTCCAAGACGATGGCGCAGAATACATAAAATACCTTTTACCAAATTCAGTTCGGACATTTGGAACAGTTAGCAGGATAAAGTCCAGTGATTGCCTTTGGCAGTGATTGCAAATGTGAGTCTTTTTGCGTACGTTTCTAAGAGCTCTCCACACCTGGATTGTGCAACATTTGCCCATTATTATTTTCTAAATTCTTCAAGCTCTGTCAAACTGGTTGTTGATCATTGCTAGACAACCATTTTCAGGTCTTGCCATAGATTTTCAAGCAGATTTAAGTCAAAACTGTAACTCGGCCACTCAGGAACATTCACTGTCTTCTTGGTAAGCAACTCCAGTGTAGATTTGTCCTTGTGTTTTGGGTTATTGTCCTGCTAAAAGGTGAATTCATCTCCCAGTGTCTGGTGGAAAGCAGAACCAGGTTTTCCTCTAGGAATTTGCCTGTGCTTAGCTCCATTCCATTTCTTTTTTTATCCTGAAGAACTCCCCAGTCCTTAACGATTACAAGCATACCCATAACATGATGCAGCCACCAAAATATGGAGAGTGGTACTTAGTAATGTGTTGTAATGGATTTGCCCCAAACATAACATTTTGTATTCAGGACAAAAAGGTCATTGCTTTGATAAATGTATTGCAATATTACTTTAGTGCCTTGTTGCAAACAGGATGCATGTTTTGGAATATTTGTATTCTGTACAGGCTTCCTTCTTTTCACTCTGTCAATTAGGTTATTATTGTGGAGTAACTACAATGTTGTTGATCCATCCTCAGTTTTCTCCTATCCAGCCATTAAACTCTGTAACTGTTTTAAAGTCACCATTGGCCTTCCTCTTCAGCAACTGAGTTAGGAAGGACGCCTGCATCTTTGCAGTGACTGAGTGTATTGATACACCATCCAAAGTGTAATTAATAACTTCACCATGTTCAAAGGGATATTCAATGTATGCTTTTTTATTTTAACCTATCTACCAATAGGTGCATATCTTTGCGAGGCATTGGAAAACCTCCCTGGTCTTTGTGGTTGAATCTGGTTGAATCTATGTTTGAAATTCACTGCTCGACTGAGGGACCTTACAGATAACTGTATGTGTGGGATACAGAGATAGAAAAAAATCATGTTAAACACTATTATTGCACACAGAGTGAGTCCATGCAACTTATTATGTGACTTGTCAAGCACATTTTTACTCCTGAACTTATTGACTCAAGACATTTCAGCTTTTCATTTTTAATTAATTTGTAGAAATGTGGAAATTAATGACACCCTTGATAAAGATGAGCAAAAATTACTGTTTAAAATAAATAATTATAATACTGAGCTACACTACTTCCTGTAATTATTTATTTATAGTTATTATTAATATTTTGGGGTCAGATAAAACCATGATTTGGTCAAACAGTAAAGTGCATTATACTATGATTCCTGTAATGAAAGTGTCTGCCCAGCCATTGTGCCTTTTTCACACTGTTTTACAATCGAGATACTGTATATTCCATGCTAAAAACATTAGGAAATTATATTATTTTATACTAATACAATTATTGCTCAGAGAAAAATATGTTCTAAAATGTTTTATGAGTAGGAGAACACATTGGGAGTGATCTTAGACCATTCCTCCACAGTACCCTTCCAGAACATTGATATAGTTGATATCCTTATGCACTGTCCTCTTCAATTCAAACCACGTTTTCAATGGGTTTCAAATCCGGAGACTGAGATGGCCATTGCTAAATATTTATACACCACCATATTTCACAATAGATATGGGGTTATTTTCTGCTCATGGGTTCTCATTTCGACTACAAACCCACCACTGGTGTGTGTGGCCAAAGAGCTCAAATTACCGGTTCCAATCGAAGTGCCAATGTCGTTTAGCAAACTCCAGGTGTTAACATTTGTTGTGCTCTTTGGGTTTGGTGTCGAAATGAGAATGCATGAGCAGAAAATAACCCCATACCTACTGTAAAATACGGTGGTGGATCTTTGATGTTATGGGGATATTTTGTTACCACTGGTCCTGGGGCCCTTGTTAAGGTCAACGGAATCATGAACTTTAGCCAGTACCAGGATATTTTTGCCAAAACCTGGTTGCCTCTGCCAGGAGGCTGAAACTTGGCCGCAAGTGGATCTTCCAGCAAGACAATAACCCCAAGCACACATCAAAATCCACAAAGAAATGGTTAATTGGCCACAAAATCAACATTTTGCAATGGCCATCTCTGTCTACGGACTTAAAAACTGTTGAAAACCTGTGGTTTTAAATGAAGAGGGCAGTCTATAAGTGCAGACAAAGGATATCAAGGATCTGGAAGGATTCTGTATGGAGGAATGGTTTAAGATCCCTCCCAATGTGTTCTCCAACTCATAAAACATTTTAGAAAAAGGCTCAGTGCCGTTATCCTCGCAAGGTGAGGTATTGAAAGGTATTGAAAAAGGGGTGACCCCCTACCTTTTGAAAAAAGTATTACTTGTTAAACAAAATCTCTTTCTCTGAGCAATTGTATTAGTGTAAAATAATTTCCAAATGTTTTGAGCAAACAATATAGCTCAGTATTTAGGCTATTTATTTTATACAGTCATTTTTGCTCATCTTTATCAAGGGTGGCTGCACAACACAGCATCTCTCTGTCTCTCTCGCTGCCACTGTACTTTAAAAGCTGTGACACATGCTGTTTTGTTTGTACTTCACACAATTGACTTTCTATTCCCTTCTGTCTCCCTCTGTCTCTAATTACCATACCCTTGATTATCATATCATAACGTCACGTAACAGGACCTTAGATACAGCGAGCAGCGAGGTGCTTCACATTACAGAGGCAGCTTTGAAGTTCCAATCAAATATGATCAGAGCATGACTCTGGCAATTAAGGTAGCCTATTATGAGAGTGCATCAACTGAGATGAATCTGCATATTACAGAGCCTGTGCTTTTAAGAGCTAATAAAAGTTGGTGATTATGCGTTACTCATTAATATTGTTGCAGGAGCAAACAGTGTATCTATTACTGTATCTTATATATAGGGTCATCAGAGGCATTGTGGAGAGATATGGGTTTGGAAGCCTTTGTTCCAGCACTTTGCCCTTTGTCTCCTTGGCAACAGATTTGAATGTCCACAATAGGTGGCACACATGAGGAGCACCACCATCCCATGCCGGTTGTTTCTGTACAGTGGAAGAGCTATACAGTTCATGGAGATGTGATAGAGAGCTTAACATGGTCCTCTCACACCAGAACAGGCGTGAAGAAAGCACGACAATGCCTCTTCTCCCTCAGGAGGCTGAATCGATTTGGCATCATTGTATCACCATCTGGTATTGCAACTGCACCACCCGCGACTGGAAGGCCCTACAGAGGGTGGTGCGGAAGGCCCAGCGCATCATTGGGGGCGAGCTCCAAGCCATCCAGGACATACATGACAGCCAGTGTCTGAGAAAGGGCTGAAATATTGCCAAAGACTCCAGCCACCCGAGACATGGACTGTTCTCCATGCTCCTGTCTGGCAGGCGGTACCGGTGCATCAAGGCTCAGACGAACAGACTCCTATCAGCTTCTATCCCCTGGCCATAAGACTGTTCAATGGCTAACAACTACTCCCTCTCCCACAGACTATTCACACTGACGCTATGCCCATCCACTCAGACAACCTATGCTGCTACTAAAATGATTACTGATTATATTTATTACTCCATTATGCTGCTGTCCATTGATTATTGATTGCCATTACTGTTAGTATTTAAATATTTATCCTGCTACTGGTCAATATTACTCCTGTTTACATGTATATGTTACCATTAGTATATTACCATAGGTATTTATATATTCCTGCTACCAGTCACTTTTCAGCCCTGTTTACACGTACAGTGCCTTCATACCCCTTGATTCATTCCACATTCATTCAAAATGAATTAAATTTAGATTCTGTGTCACTGGCCTACACACAATACCCCATAATGTCAAAGTAGAATTATGTTTTTTGTTTAAACAACAATAGATAATTGAGTAGTAAAAAGTAGGCTATTATTAATAAAGCATAATTTCAGGTGATCTACTGGGTGAGCAGACTCCTATTGATTATCAATTCATTAGATTTGATGAGTTGAATCAGGTGTGTTATTGATGGTCTGAAACAGAACACTGCACATCCAGCAGACCTCCAGCAGGGTTGGCCTGCTCCAATTGTAATATGTTTATACATTGTGTGTGATGTTTAACTGTATTTTTGAATACAACATTTGCTAACATAGGTCTACACATATAACACATGGCATATAGGATATACCCTTAGTCTCTTGGGACATTCATTGGGACCTCTCTCTCTTCATCTGCAAACATGCTTTCACAGCTTTCCATATCTGAGGACAGAAACCATCACAAAGAAACAGGCTTCATTATACTGAAATTAGACAGCACTGAGTATTATAATGCTATTATCTCTCTGTCTTCAAGGTTTTCCCATCTAGGGATTGAAACTGGAGAATATTTTCATAATGTCATCAAACGCAATGACCTGCCCTATCAAGTAGATAGCCTAGGCAGCTGATTGTGCAGATCTAGTGCCCATGCACTATCAGCTGCCTAGGCTATCCAGTAGCCTATGCTCTCCCTTTACTGACAGCTGGAACTGCAATTTCACCCTCTTCCATGGCTGTTATCTACGCATTTGGAAACTGTGTTTTTGATTCACTATGATTACATCAAGATAGCTAGCTAATAGGAAGTTAGCTAATTAGCTGACGACATGTAATTTGTCAGCTAGTTAAACAGTGTGTAACATTAGCTAGCTAGCTAGCAGCTCAGTTGAGTTGTGGCCTACTGTAGCCAGCTAGCTAGCTAATAATACATTTTTTTAAAAACATTTAAAATATGCATTTACTTACTTGAATAGGTACTCCATTGCCTCAGTTTTTTGGGTCCTAACAAAAATAAAATAATGGGCAATCTTCACAATCTTTTCAGTGGTAGCAAAGCGCAGCCATGTGGACGAATGCAGACAAGGAAAAAAGTTTGTTTGTCACCAGAGCGGTTTAGAACGTGTTGTGACGTTTGACTTTACCAGCGTAATCCACTTTTCAATTTCAATAAATATAAATCGCAGACTGTCAGTCACACTTGAAAACTAGCACTTGAAACTAGCATAGCCAATAACTACCCAGACGGAAAACAGTGGCACACATAACACACAGCACCACTTGTATGGGCATGTGGGAGGAAGGTTCTAGAAATGTAACATCCAATCAAAATCTTGCTGCTGGGAGTCAGCAGACCATTCAAACCGTTTTTGCAATACAAAATTCTCCAGACCTCCAAGGGACGCGTGACAACAACGTGATGTTTGAGGTATGGCAACGCAAGATTAGTATGGTTACGAGAGAAACACTGCCAGTGTCTTGTATGTAGGCAAAAAACCACAAAAACACTTTTTGCGATAAATGTGATGAGTGGGCTGTAGACCACATCATTACAGAGTCTCCATGGTGTGGATCTGTATGTTGAAGCTCTGTTCTATGGCTGGCTTTTAGTTCCACATAGTATATTTCGCTGCTGCTGCTTGTTGTGGATGAGTGGCAGATGGATGCCTCTACCCCTCTGACCATGCTGGAGGTTTCATTTCTGAGGGTCCCATATCCAGCCCACAAGGCCCAGAGAGTGGCTGTTTCTTTAGGCACTCCGTGGGAACAGAACAGAACACTGATCGTGTGGTTCATACAGTCCCACACTGAAGCCAACTGCATGACAGCCAATGGAACAGAACTTAACCTAATTAACCTTCTCACATAAAAGAAAATGTCTTGAAGAAATTAGGGATTTCACCTTTATAGGTGCTGATGGTTGCTGATGGGTTTAATAAATCATGGACTGTATATTGGTGGATTCTTGTTTTTTTTGCAGAGGGATATGCGAGTGTACTCTGTGTGCTCTAGCTTCCCGTGCAGATGAAATTAGATTTCAAATCCTTATTAATGTCTTGATTAGAGCTATTTAATGCAGATTCTCTCTGCAATCCTGTTTTCATGTGGCATGGATTGAGTGAGATCAGGGATTCATAAATTACAACATCAGCAAATAGCAGAGGGCTATACAGAAAGGGAAAACAAGGAGGAAAGGAGATAAGAGGAGAGGAGATGAGAGGAAATGAGAGGAGGGGAGATAAGAGGAGAGGAGATAAGAGGAGAGGAGATAAGAGGAGAGGAGACGAGAGGAAATGACAGGAGAAGAAAGAAAGAAGAGGAGAGGAGAGGAGGGAAGAGAAGACATGAGGCATAATCAATCCTACCTACGGAGGAAGGGTGGAGATCGTGAAAAAAGGAGAGGTAGGAGATTTCGAGAACACATCTGGGCACGCTGGTATAATACATTTGGAGACTGAGATTAGATAGGATTGTACTGTTCCTGATTAAATAAACAGGATGGTCTTTAATCTGGATGTGTGTTATTTTTAAATTCCCAGTACCTTTTCCCTCTTTCCCTGGCAGTCATGGGCTTGAATACATGAATATATCAGCACTGGGGACAAATGGTGCCAAGTTGCACACCCACTCTCCAACCACCTCTCAGAAGGGATTAAGTTGTGCCAGCCTTGGTTATGCTACCCCTGGGCTAAGCATTAGCATGATCACAGTGTTGTCTTGAATTTTTTCTAAATAAACAGCATTATGAAACAGGTTATTTGGATCCTTGATGCTGATTGGTTGATAGCAGAGAGTTATAGCACCACAATCCGCACATTCTCCGGGTAATGCTTGTTAACAGTTCCATTAGATTTATCAATGCGCATCCACTGTCCCACAGCCCAGCCAGTCAATTTATAAACTTAATCTAGACAATATTTCCCCATGCTACTAGGCTTAGGCTTGCATTTGGGGGCCACAAAAAATCTGAACTCATTATGAGGAGCCGCAGTGGCTCTTGGGTCTGCGTACCCACATCCATACCCCACCGCTCACCTTGCGAGCAAATCATTTTAGCAGCCCCCCTCTTGACAGCGGAGAGAAAAAAATACATTTTAGAGTTTATACCCTGCAATTCTACATATTTTGCCATAGGGCGTAGAGAAAATATTGCGGTTTTAAAGCAAGTTTGCTGCAATTCTACACATTTTGCCATAGGTTGGAGAGAAATGTTTGTAGTTTTTTGTATAAAATCCGAGTGAGAGTGACTAACAAAATCCATATTTCAATTGACTGATTTCCTTATATGAACTGTAACTCAGCAAAATATTTGAAATTGTTGCATGTTGGTTTATATTTTTGTAATGAGACCGTGATTACTACAAGTTTAGATAGCCGGCTAGACTAATTTACCAATCTTTTTTTGTTTGTTGCTGAAATGGGCTAATTAATTAAGAGAGAAAACTGCTGATACTCAACCAAATTTCGAAATTGCACCTTGTGTATTCTAATATTCTAACTCTCAACATTAAGTTGAGACCCAGACTGAGTTAATATAATGAACAAAAATATAAATGCAACATGCAACAATTTCAAATATTTTGCTGAGTTACAGGTCATATAAGGAAATCAGTCAATTGAAATAAGTTAATTAGGCCCTAATCTATGGATTTCACATGACTGGGCATAGGCCCACCCACTTGGGAGCCAGGCCGACCCACTTGGGAGCCAGGCCCAGCCAATTAGAATGAGTTTTTCCCCACAAAAGGGCTTTATTACAGACAGAAATACTCCTCCGAACTTGCCCTAAGTTACAGTTTTATTGTGATCTCCACTGTGCCATGAGACTGACAGCTTTTCTGAGCCAGGCAAATTCATTGATCAGGATCATTGGAGCGCCAGATACTTCAAATGAGTCGATTGACAGCATTGTGAACCATCGTATTAGCTTTGATCTGACAATTATGAAAAGAGTGGACAGGAAGGAAAAACATCAATGCCAATCAAACTCTAGATATGAATTCATGTTAATAATGTATAAGCCCTGGGCCTGAGGGCACAGTTACACCAATAGTAGCACAAGCTTCACTGCCAAAAGAAGTGATTCATGCTGTGAACACTGGGATGAGACTGACAGTCTGACTGCGTGATTTGGGTCTGGGAGAGCTCTACTCCAGTGGTCTACATCTACTACTCAGGGTACATGGTAGATACATCCTGCCTGCGCAGCTGGCTGCAGACCCCAGTGAGGATTACAGTAAGCTCCACTTGGAGCCTCCTTTTATTAGCTCTCCGACTGAACCTACCCTGCTCTAGCCACCATACAGACAGTTTGACAGCCAACACTCATATGAACCTGCTGGAGAAAGGAGGGAGGCATGGAGATGGGGAAAGAGCAGCAGTGATGCAGTATTGAAAAGAGAAATCTGTGTGTTGGTAATTAAGTTGAGAAAACAGAGCAGTCTATTGGGGATAATGAGGGGATGCCCAGACTCTGAGAAAGCTGTTGGAGGTTTGAGCTTATTGATTAGTATGCAATTATGACAGATTCATTAATTGGGCTTTAAGGCTGACAGTTCAACTGCAACATGCACAAAAAAGCATATTACACAAATGTACACCCATTCTAGGTAGACTGGAAGACACATAAAGAGTGATGAGAAAGAAATAAAGAACAAAACCAAAAGACGGACAAAGATAGAGAAAGTTAATAAAATAATTGACCTGAGAGAGAAAGAGAGACAGAGAGCCTCTTAAAGGGCCTCTGGCCTCTGGGGCACTCTAGCCGGTGAGTGGGGTGCTTTTAAAGCATCATTACAAAGTGAAAAAGCTCTGAACACAATGCCCAGAGGAGCAGGGAAGAGAGACAGAGAACAACAGGGTGATTCCACACCATCGTGGCCCGACATGTGCTTGATGCCATTCCATTAGCTCCTTTTCAGCCATTATTATGAGCCGTCCTCCCCTCAGCAGCCTCCACTGCTAAAAAACTAAAGCCCTTTTTGAGGATTGGCCACTAGTCTACAATGTTTCTATGTGAGAATTGCCAGAACAATGAGATACCACAAAAAATGTCGGGCTACGATGGTGTGGAATCACCCTGTTGTTCTCTGTCTCTCTTCCCTGCTCCTCTGGGCATTCCAAGTGCAGAATAATGCCTGGCTGGAAGGGGGATGGTCCACCTAACCTCATGTTACCCAAAGTTGCAAGCTCGGATAATGCACAAATTTTGAATATAAGTAGTCAATTGTCTGCCCTGCATACACAAATAAACAACATCAGGATATCTTAAGGCATTAACTATAAACACACATATACAATAGTCGGAAACTGTTAATATTTATGAACACTTTTTGGTAGCTTTCCAAGTAAAATTTGCTCTCATTCAGTGCTGTATGGTCCTGCCTGACAAACATGCATACAGTTACACATGTTTTTTTTGATGTTGTGGCTATTGTAATCGACTCAGAGACAAGTGGGCTCAGACACTGAAAACTTTCATTATGGTTTCCAAAATAAAAAATGGCTGCTACATTACCATTAAATTGTGTTTAATCACCTGTATATGTACATAAATGAGATGAGAGACATTTTTGAGAGACATTTTTCAGATTTGTGTACTGCACTCAATACTATTTTTGTGTATTTCAACTATGTTAGGAATCCAATATGCCCACCATATACAGTACACTCAAACACCTTTGCGTGTATATACTATATAGAAAGGCAGCAGACTGCTTGGCATGGCAACACCAAGTATTCCAAGTCAAAAGCCTCTTTGAGGATCAATAAGGCAACTGGGAGGCTCCAATGAAAGGAAAGAGAATCCAACCCTGGGCTCTGACACCCTCTCCCTAGCCCTACAACTTGCCCCCACTGTGGTATAACATGCCCCTCCAGGATTGGGCTCATAAGTCACCTCCTTATCATTTAGAAGTGAGATTTGATTAGTTGCTAGACCAATACGTCTGCCTGAATCCACCATGACCTTCCGCTGGCTCACTGTATTTGTGATGCACATTGGGATGTTCAGGTGCACTCTTATCCTGTTCGGGTTGAGCTGGCACATTGCTTCTTCCAGACAATCATGTCCACTATCCTGGCTGTCTGCCCTGGAGTTGCTGTATATGTTAACTTGGTGACAGTTATGGTGTATGGGGATGATGCAACCACACATAACAAGCGCATCAGGCAGGTATTCACTACAATGAACCAATACAACCTGACAAGAAATGCCATCTACTTAGTGGGCCTTCACATGTCATAGGAATGGCACCTCTCCAATGTTAATGCTATCCTGAATCTCCCAGAACTATCCTTGATAAAACCACTCCACCATCAGTCTTCCCCTCAGGCAGGTACTAGAAACAGAAACACCATGAATGGCCTCCTGACATGTGGCAGTCCAGTTCCAACAGCCAAAATGCTGTCTGGAAACTGCTGATGTGCATTGCCCTCAGGAGTACAGTACCAGTCAAAAGTTTGGACACACCTACTCATTCAGGGGTTTTTCTGATGACAGTGTTGTGTATTGATATTCTAGTTTTGTCCCTTTAGGGCACAAAACTTGCTTACCTACGTTGAAATGCTTGGAATGTTCTTCCTGTAAAATGCATTAAAACAATGCCCACGTTAATTTCTACTCCCGTCTCATGTCCTGTCCTTATATTAGTTGTATAAGTAATACAGTGTGCTATACAACAAAACTGGCGACGAGGAAGAAACGTTCTCACGTTTGTGATCATCGTCTTCGACAGAAAGTCTGAGTTAAATTAGTTATTTATTTATTTTTCTCGCTGTAGAAAGATGCAAACATAACGTGGAGCTACCCAGTCGAGTGATGCTAGCTAGCCTTTGATATCACGACAACAAGAGCCTCGAGGGATAGGAAGAGTTTAGCTGCGGGAGAAAGTGAAGTCATCGTGAGTTAAAAGAAAGAAAAATAAATCTAAAATGTCTGCATTGATTGGAAATATAGGAACATTTGATGAATCTGTGGAACAATGGAGTTCTTACACAGAATGTTTTGAGTACTTTCTGTTGGCAAATGGAATTAAAGCTGAAGTCGTTGTGCCAACATTTTTGACTGTTATGGGAGGAAAAACATTAAATCTACTGCGCAGCCTAGTAACGCCTGAAAAACCTGGTGATAAATCATATGATGAAATTGTGGCTACCTTAAAAGGACTTTATTCTCCCAAACCACTGATAATCACAGAGAGATTCCGGTTTCATAAGAGAAATCAAGAGGAGGGGGAATCAATCTCACAGTTTGTGGCTGTATTGAAACAGTTATCTGAACACAGTGAATTTGGGCGATCAATGAGTGACACTATACGTGATAGGTTAGTGTGTGGCATGCGCAGCGAGGCAATTCAGAAACGCCTTTTGACTGAGATTAACTTAACATTGCAGAGAGCAATAGAAGTGAGTACGTCAATGGAAATGGCAAATAAAGACGCACAACAGCTAAGTGCATCGACCAAAGTGCATAAGGTGTCTATGGAGTTAAAAAACAAGGCAGGTGGGAAGCCATGCTATCGCTGTGGGAAACCAGGTCACCAAGCAGAGGAGTGTTGGTGCAAAGACTGCAGAAGTTGTGGTAAAAAGGGTCACATCGAACGTGCATGTAAAAACAAAAAGACACAATCAAACAAAAGTACTGAACAAAGGAAAAGCGACTTCAGGAAGTACAAAAAGAAAGTGCATAAAATGGAGCACACAGAGGATGAACATAGTGATACCCTGTCTGAAGGGGAAGAATCTTTGCATGTTATGTCAATTTCAGACAATGGATACGGGTACTGGGTGACACCGCTACTGGATGGAAACGCAGTACGGATGCAAGTGGACACTGGAGCAGCCATATCTTTGCTGTCTGAGGCTGTATACAAGGAAAAACTACATCACCTCACACTACAGCCCACAAAGATGACGCTGAAAACATACACCGGTGAGATTGTTCCAGTGAGAGGAAGCATGATTGTTACAGTGGAGCTCAACAAACAGAAGGTAAAGCTACCACTCTACATTGTGAAAGGCAACCATCCAGCATTGCTAGGACGTACATGGCTGGAAAAGATCAAACTAAACAAGCAGGAAATTCACATGGTTGCAAAAGAGGACACAAACCTACAAGGGATATTGAGGAAACACGCGGATGTGTTCAAAGGAGAACTTGGCAGTATGAAGGACATAACAGTTCAACTGACTGTGAAACCAGACAGCAAGCCAAAATGCTTCAAAGCTAGACCTGTCCCATACGCCATAAAACCAAAAGTTGAAATTGAGCTAAACAGACTAGTCGAGAGTGGAGTATTGGATCCAGTGAATGTTAGTGAATGGGCTACACCCGTTGTTCCAGTCATAAAAAAAGATGGATCACTCAGACATTAACCCAGTCTTGACTGCTGAAAAATATCCACTACCCCTCATTGACAACCTCTATTCTGGTTTAGCTGGAGGACAAAAATTCAGTAAGATAGACTTATGTCAGGCCTATCTACAGATGCATGTGGACCAAGAGTCACAAGAACTGTTGACCATAGTGACTCACAAAGGACTGTACAGGTACCGGAAGCTTCCTTTTGGAATCACCTCAGCTCCGGCCTAGTTTCAGAGAGCTGTGGACCAGATACTGAGCGGGCTCACTGGGGTCCAATGTTACCTCGATGATCTACTCATCACCGGCAAAGACGAGCAGGAGCACCTGAGAAACCTGAACGCTACACTACAGAGATTGGAGGAGTACGGTCTGAGGGTCCGGAAGGACAAATGCCAAACAGTGGAAGTGGACAGACAGATGTGAGGAGGCCTTCAAGAAAGTGAAAACAGCCTTAGCTCAGTCAGAGGCCCTAACCCACTTCAACCCCAACTTGCCATTACATTTGGCATGTGATGTTGTCTCACACATCATGCCATCAGGTGAAGAAAGGCCAATTGCTTTCGCATCACGGACATTAAGTAAAGCCGAGAGCAATTATGCACAGATAGAGCGTGAAGCACTCGCCATTGTGTTTGGAGTTAAGACATTTCATCAGTTTCTGTTTGGCCGATGATTCACACTGCTGACGGACCATAGACCCCTCACCTCCATCTTTGGTCCCCACACCGGAATTCCGTCTCTTGCAGCCAGCCGCATGCAGCGATGGGTGTCATTGTTATCTGCTCACCAGTACGATATCAAGTACAGAAGGTCTGAGCAGCACTACAATGCAGATGGCCTCTCAAGGCTTCCCTTACCTGTCGCACACACTGAGC
Source organism: Coregonus lavaretus (assembly GCF_964263955.1). Classification (NCBI taxonomy): domain Eukaryota; kingdom Metazoa; phylum Chordata; class Actinopteri; order Salmoniformes; family Salmonidae; genus Coregonus; species Coregonus lavaretus. The sequence goes on from NC_140023.1 coordinate 19,517,664, forward strand.
AGTCCCAGGCTGAAATCTTCTACTTCAAGGAAGTGTCAAACGCCCCAGTTACATCTGTCCAAGTGAAAAAGTTCACCCACACTGATCCAGTGATGTCTGAGGTCGTGGACATTGTCACTCATGGAAAAGAAGGAGAGATGTCAGACAGCCTACAACCTTACCTAGTGAGGAGAAACGAGCTCACAGTTCAGTTTGGATGCTTGCTATGGGGTTTTCGAGTCATCATACCGCCGCCACTGAGAAGGCAGGTGCTTGAAGAACTCCATTCAGGGCACTGTGGCATGGTGCGAATGAAGGAGATTGCACGCAGCTACTTTTGGTGGCCAGTCTGGATGCAGCTATCGAAGACAAGGCCAAGTCATGTTCTGCATGTCAAAAGATGAGGAACATGCCTCAGCTAGCGCCACTACACCCATGGGACTTCCCAGAGGAGCCTTGGCAGCGACTACACATAGACTATGCAGGCCCACTGGAGGATTGTATGTTCTTAGTCGTAGTTGACGCACACAGCAAATGGCCTGAGGTCACAGTGATGAAGAGCACCTCAGCGGAGAGAACCATCGAAGAGCTACGGTCAATCTTCAGTCGCTTCGGCTTGCCAACGCAACTCGTTAGTGATAATGGCCCCCAACTGGTGTCTGAAGAGTTCCGGTCATTCATGGAAGCAAATGGAAGTCAGCGCCGTATCACCCTGCAACGAACAGCCTCGCTGAAAGGTTTGTCCAAACGATGAAGCAAGCTTTAAAATTATCACAAGGGAACAGCTCCCTCAATAGGCGTCTAAACACCTTCCTGTTAACCTACAGAAACACTCCCCATGCTACAACCAAAGTGGCACCCGCATCAGCCATGATGAAAAGATAGCTTCGCACGCGACTCAACCTCCAAAGACGAAACAGGTTGTACAGACGCAACAGAGAGCACAGGTGGAGAGACGGAGCAAAGCAAAATACAGAAGCTTCATAGCTGGAGAGAGAGTTCTTGCTCGAAACTACTGCAAAGGTCCAAAGTGGATACCAGACACAGTGGTTGCACAAACAGGGCCTGTGTCCTACACAGTTCACACACCGGAAAACATAATCTGGAGGAGACACGTGGATCAACTGTTGCCAGTAACCAACCTCAGAGATGACTCCTGTCAAGTGACAAACCAAGATCAGCTACTGGAGACCTACCATGACTACGAGCTATCACCTGAACATCCACTGCAGCAACCTACCAATGTGGAAAGTGCTCCAGACTCACCTGAACCAGCCAGAGTGCCTACCCAGGGTACTGTTGCACCCCAGTCTGGGCATACACCATCACCACTCAGACTCAGAGATAATGTGACTGTAGACTCACCTGTACGTCGTCATTACCCTGCAATAGAAAGACAACTCCCTGACAGGTTGACTATTTAGTTCAGACTAACCTCCGACATTGGGGCAGAATACACCCCAGGGTTAAGTCTAGGGACTGAGGCAGTCTACCCTCTATCCCTAGTTTAGAAAATGTTATTCTGAAAAGTTCATTTATTCACATTAAGAAAACAATAGGCAAAACAGTGAATATTTACTTTTTCCTTATGATTCATCAAAGGTAAAGGGGGAGGAATATGTTGTGTATTGATATTCTAGTTTTGTCCCTTTAGGGCACCTGTAACCCCCCGCTTGCGTTGAAATGCTTGGAATGTTCTTCCTGTAAAACGCATTAAAACAATGCCCACGTTAATTTTTACTCCCATCTCATGTCCTGTCCTTATATTAGTTGTGTAAGTAATACAGTGTGCTATACAACAGACAGCTTTGCACACTCTTGGCATTCTCTCAACCAGCTTCACCTGGAATGCTTTTCCAACAGTCTTGAAGGAGTTCCCATATATGCTTAGCACTTGTTGGCTGCTTTTCCTTCACTCTGCCGTCCGACTCATCCCAAACCATCTCAATTGGGTTGAAGTCGGGTGATTGTGGAGGCCAGGTCATCTGATGCAGCACTCCATCACTATTTCTTGGTAAAATAGCCCTTACACAGCCTGGAGGTGTGTTGGGTCATTGTCCTGTTGAAAAACAAATGATAGTCCCACTAAGCCCAAACCAGATGGGATGCGAATTGCTGCAGAATGCTGTGGTAGCCATGCTGGTTAACTGTGCCTTGAATTCTAAATAAATCACAGACAGTGTCACCAGCAAAGCACCCCCACACCATAACTCCTCCTCCATGCTTTACGGTGAGAATTCCACAAATTAACTTTTCAGAAGGCACACCATTCCAGGTGACTACCTCATGAAGCTGGTTGAGTGAATGCCAAGAATGTGCAAAGCTGTCATCAAGGCAAAGGGTGGCTATTTGAAGAATCTCAAATATAAAATATATTTTGATTTGTTTATCAATTTTTGGGTTACTAAATGATTCCATGTGTTATTTCATAGTTTTGATGTCTTCACTATTATTCTACAATGTAAAAAATAGTAGAAATAAAGAAAAACCCTTGAATGAGTAGGTGTGTCCAAACTTTTGACTGGTAGTGTACCTATTTTGCTATGAACCATGGCTGGCCAGCCCATGCGACACCTGAACTGGACTCGCATGTGAAGAATAAGCTTTCATGCTAGGGTGACTCACGCATTGGTCTGGGAAACTGTGCAGTAATCCCAACATTTCAAGAGGCACCTTAGGATGGTCAAACTTGCTGTATGTGATTGTTTATGGTGGCTGGGGATTGACTGAGATTGTGGTTTTCGTGCACCATGCTTGATCAGCTCTACCTCCTCTGCAACCCTTTTAATGACCATCAAAGCCCAGGGATCATCTTCACATGTACAGTGCCTTCGGAAAGTATTCAGACCCCTTGACTTTTTCCACATTTTGTTATGTTACAGCCTTATTCTAAAATTGATAAAATATTATTTTTTCCTCAGCAATCTACACACAATACCCCTTAATGACAAAGCGAAAATAGTTTTTTAGACATTTTTGCTAATTTATGAAAAATAAAAAACAGAAATACCTTATTTACATAAGTATTCAGACCCTTGGAAATTGAGCTCAGGTATATCCTGTTTCCATTGATCATCCTTGAGATGTTTCTACAACTTGATTGGAGTCCACCTGTGGTAAATTCAATTGATTGGACATGATTTGGAAAGGAATACACCTGTCTATATAAGGTCCCACAGTTGACAGTGCATGTTAGAGCAAAAACCAAGCCATGAGGTCAAAGGAATTGTCCGTAGAGCTCTGAGATTGGATTGTGTCGAGGCACAGATCTGGGGAAGAGTACCAAAACATTTCTGCAGCATTGAAGGTACCCAAGAACACAGTGGCCTCCATCATTCTTAAATGGAAGAACTTTGGAACCACCAAGACTCTTCCTAGAGCTGGCCGCCAGGCCAAACTGAGCAATGGGGGGAAAAGGGAGGTGACCAAGAACCCTATGGTCACTGACAGTGCATTAGAGTTCCTCTGTGGAGATGGGAGAACCTCCCAGAAGGACAACCATCTCTGCAACACTCCACCAATCAGGCCTTTATGATAGAGTGGCCAGACGGAAGCCACTCCTCGGTAAAAGGCACATGACAGCCCGCTTGGTGTTTGCCAAAAGGCACTTAAAGACTCTCAGACCATGAGAAACAAGATTCTCTGGTCCGATGAAACCAAGATAGAACTCTTTGTCCTGAATGCCAAGCGTCACGTCTGGAGGAAACCTGGCACCATCCCTACCGTGAAGCATGGTAATGGCAGCATCATGTTTTTAAGCGGCAGGGACTGGGAGACTAGTCAGGATCGAGGGAAAGATGAATGGAGAAATGTACAGAGAGATCCTTGATGAAAACCTGCTCCAGAGCGCTCAGGACCTCAGACTTGGGTAAAAGTTCACCTGCCAACAGGACAATGACCCTAAGCACACAGCCAAGACAACGCAGGAGTGGATCTGAATACTTATGTAAATGTAATTTTTATACATTTGCAAAAAATTCTAAAAACCAGTTTTTGCTTTCACTATGGGGTATTGTGTGTAGAGGGACAAAAACAATTTAATCAATTTTAGAATAAGGCTGTAACGTAACAAAATGTGGAAACAGTCAAGGGGTCTGAATACTTTCCAAATGCACTATGTGTGTGTGGAGCTGTGCTATGTCCCTCACAACCAACACTTCTTAGTCATAGTCTATGACCTAGCTACACTCAAACTAACCTCTATGTAACCTGAATGTCACCCTCACAGGTTCTGTCACTCTCCACATCTGGTGCTGAGCATGCCCCAGTCCGTAATCAATGCCAAACACCCACAGTTAATATCGGTCTAATAATCCCCCTACCTGACTTCCAACGGAATGTAAATAAATATGTAGAACATGACCTGCAGGACGTTTTGCCACATTCAACAACAAAACAACTTCACCCACAGGTCAATTAGGCGTTGGAAAGATCTAAAGACAAGTCTGTTTGTGACAGCCCTTTCACAGACTTTCCTTCACAACCAGACAACCAACCAATCCACTACTGGAGTATCCCCAGTATCTTTCAGGCTGGGATAACATTCCAGTTAGTCAATGGGTCTCTTTGGTATGCAAGCTGCATCTGCTGACTGACTAGGCTGAACTGTAGAAAAGGAAGCTGATCACCCCTTGCCCCAATACCCCGGCAGTCATACAGGAAGGATACTGCCCTTGTCACAGCAGCTTGCCCAGAATGACCAGTTAGCAAGCTGGTCAAGGCCCAGAACTACAACCACCACTGGCCTACTTTGTCTCCTCACCCTTTAAGGACACACTCATGTCCTGGTCACCTCAAAGACTTTGAATCAACCTTGCATACTTAGGTTTAGTGGGGAAAAGAGGGCTGGCCACTGTTGATATGCTGTACGTGTGTGAATGAGATTAAAACATGAATATACATTGAAAAACTATTCAAACACACCAGAGGCATGTCAGTGCCACTCATAGTCCTACATATTATGGTTGTGAAACCAAAGGCAGAATAACACAATACAAAATGAACAAGGCCTACTTACATGCAGGCGAAGGTGTTTGAGTGTAATCATGTTGGCCATATTGGATTCAGAATAAAATTAATTCACACCAACAGTCACATATTTAGAGGTGATTTTACCTCCATCAACTGCAGTGTCGGGGAAGCTACTCTGCAAATATAGTTCACCAAGCTACCAATTACTTCACGGTGGAAGAAGTTAAGCTACACTAAAGCTACCCTTAAGAAAAATATAGTTTACTTAACTAAAGTTACTTTGAAAAAGTAGTTCACTACATCCAAACTACTTTGTGATAAATTCTCATATCTAAATCTGAAATGTCATAGACTTCAAACCGCAAGAACAGTTCACTCTGTTAGAGTCATATGTTAACATAATGTGTAATTTAGCCTATTAAACAGTGAGAATTAGGCAGAAAGGAAATTATTGCATACTTCACCCATATTTTATTTTATTTTTGCAAAAAGAAGCAGTGTGATGTTGGATCATAGACCTACAGGAGGGTTGGAGACCCCTGTTCCAAACAATATTAATAAACAAAAATAAGCTAAATCAAAAAGGGTATTTCAGAATCTAGACATACTCCATATGTTAGAGCACACTATAAGGAGTATAACGACACCAAATGTTGTCTGTATCATTTACGGTTCACAGATCATAGGGTCTTACAAGAGGCATGTATAGGTCTAAAATGGGCCTAAAATTGCCACTTTCACTATGATTTTCTCACAAATGTTTGTGGTACAAATGTAAAAAGCTTGTGATACAAATGTAAAAAGCATATCAAACATCCTTCCTCCCAATGAAGTTTCTATGTGAAAATTGCCAGCACAATCTGAGATACCCAAATTATTTTCCGACTACGCTGGCATGGAATCGCCCGACAGTGTTCATGATCACCACTATTAGCATGCATCACACTTTCTCAGCCCTTCCTCTAACTGCTAAGGGCCAAAACTTAAGCCTTCAGTATTTCTACCTTTCAGATAAATAACACTTTGTGATTTGAGATAAATAACACACAAGCATGCTAACTCTTCTTACTAACTGTTATTAACCCCTCTTACGACCTTCCCAGTCTATCCCTCAGGATTGGTTGGTCTTTTCTATTTGTCAATGTAACCCCTGATCTGACTTGCTACTCCCTCCTCCTCCTCCCTCCTCCTCCCTCCCTCCCTTTCTTTGCCACATCCAATGTCTGTTCCCCAGGTGGTTTGGATTATTTAGCGTTTGATAGGCAGGCCGGTCACAACATCTGTTGTTTATTTCATGCAAACCGTCTCGCTTGTCTCTAAAACCCCTAAAATGCAGAATTAATGAGGTCTGGAAAAGTCAATGCAGCTCATTAAGTGCTTCATGTCCCCTGCCCACTTTCACCTCCTGATTCCACCACACACACCTTTTCCTCCTGCCAAAACAAAATATAGAGATACAGAGAGAGAAACAGATAGACAGTGAAAAAGAAAGACACACACAGCCTTTAGAAAACACCATCTGCTGCATCTCTTATATGAGTTCCAGACAGCAAAAAGGACAGAAGCATCAAATAGCAAGTGCCACCTCTGCTCTCTCCTCCTCCAGTCCTCTCCACAAGCACCATGCGAAATGATGAAAATGACAGCAGCCAGCTTGATTGATGGGCCTATAGTCTATCACTTATCTATCATGTCTCTGTGATAGAACTACCCCCTCTTCTCCTCTCTCATCCATGTGTCATCAACTCACACTCAGCAGCTGTGTAAAGAGTGACTCAGTTTGGTGTAGCGATAGAATCTCATAATTTGCGTCAATAAACCTCTCCTGAGCACTTACTGGCTTCAGACAGGAGTTAGGACTGTAGGGCGATAGAACACATAAACTCACAAAGACAAGCTGTTTTTCGTTTGAGGGGCCGTTTGTCTGTAATAAACGCCACTTGATAACTCACCGGCCCTCTTTTTTAATTGGCAACAAGCCCACAGACCTTGGTCACCCCTGGATACGCTATTTTGCTTTGTTTGTCCCCAGATGAATCAACTACTTAAACACTATTTTTATGAAATAATCAATTATATACTTGTTGTCGCCAGTCGCCTACAAGTGGTTACAGGCACAAATAAAATTAATTAGCACAGAAAGGAGATATAACAAAGATAGCTAGCTTTTATTCAGTCCTACATTGTGTTGTTTATCAGAGCAGTGAAATTATTCTCCAATGCCAAGGAGAGAGAAAAGGCCTTTAATACACTTCTCTAGCTCAAGATGTGATTCGCTTCTAGTAGGCCAACTGTTGCCATGTGAATCACAAACCTAATGGTGTTTGTGTGTGCATGAGTGTGTGGATAGCATCTGTCGTATGTCTGCGTATAAGTAATTACCACTAATAAGCATTTATTAGTATGTAATTAAATGTTTATGGGTCGATGTCACAACACTGATAAGATGTGCTTGGGCATAAAGAATTGGAATAAGGCTGTTGTTGTTTGCTGTGGAATACGCATACACAGGACTGTAGCCTTTTTGTGTTCCACAGGGGCTGTTTTCTCTCCCTCTCCCCGCTCTCCTGCTGAGATAAACAGCCAGACAGATTGGACGATCAGAACGGGTTTATTTAGTTGTTAGATTACCCACCAGGCTTCTATCAGTCACTCTGACAGGGGGTACCTTTTCATTCCCCCTCCCATCCACAGATTTATAGCACCCATTTCCCCCACTAGAATCACACAGCAATAGTTATTTAAAGGCCCAGTGCACTCAAAATTATGTTTTTCCTGTGTTTGGTTTCCTATTGTACAACAACTGATGAAACTAAAATTGTAAAAGTGTGAAAAATTGTGATCAGCATTATTTCCTGATAGTTGCTGGTTGAAAATACAATCTACACAGGACATTGTCATCAGCCTGTTTGTATGGGCGGGAGCTTCGGCTTGCCTCAGGCAGTAAATTGGCCATTGGACCAGTAACAAAGAGAGTTCCAAACCTCTCTGCCAAGCTATACTGAACAAACATATAAACGCAACATGCAACAATTTCAGATTTTACTGAGTTACAGTTCATATAAAGAAATCAGTCAATTGAAATGAATCCATTAGGCCCTAATCTATGGATATTACATGACTGGGCAGGGATGCAGCCATGGGTGGGCCTTGGAGGGCATAGGCCCACTCACTTTGCAGCCAGACCCACCCACTGGGGAGCCAGGACCAGCCAATCAGAATGAATCTTTCCCCACAAAATGGCTTTATTACAGACATAAATACACCTCACCACCCCCACTCAGACGATGCCGCAGGTGAAGAAGCCAGATGTGGAGGTCCTGGGCTGGCATGGTTACACGTGGTCTGTGGTTGTGAGACCGGTTGGACGTACTGCCAAATTCTCTAAAACGACTTATGTTAGAGAAATGAACATTAACTTCTCATGCAACAGCTCTGGTGGACATTCCTGCAGTCAGCATGCCAATTGCACACTCCCTCAAAACTTGATACATGTGTGGCATTGTGTTTTGTGACAAAACTGCACATTTTAAAGTGGCCTTTTATTGTCCCCAGCACAATGTGCACCTGTGTAATGATCATGCTGTTTAATCAGCTTCTTGATATGCCACACCTGTCAGGTGGATGGATTATCTTTGCAAAGGAGAAATGCTCACTAACAGGGATGTAAACAAATTTGTGCACACAGTTTGAGAGAAATAAGCTTTTTGTGCATATGGACAATTTCTAGGATTTTTTATTTCAGCTCATGAAACATGGGACCAACACTTTACATGTTGCGTTTATATTTTTGTTCAGTGTAGTTTAACATTTTTCCCTCTTGAGTTTTTTGCAAAAAACTATTTTTGTCAATTTTAATGGGAAACTATTTGAGTAAGGTATTTAATTGTTAATCAGAAATTATTTTATATTAATATAAAAACGGCTGCATTGGGCCTTTAATGTCTGTGTTCACTCTGTCACTGGTGGGTTACTGAGTTTGGGTGGGAAATTGCGGGGAAACAAGATGAAACACTATTCCACCCACTTAACTGTTCTGGTGTTTACAGTTTAAGCACATGTAGCTATGGCTTTAAATGGTAGTTATGATTTTAATAGTCAAACACTCAAATGTACAGTCATGGTCAAAAGTTTTGAGAATGACACAAATATTAATTTTCACAAAGTCTGCTGCCTCAGTTTTTATGATGGCAATTTGCATATACTCCAAAATGTTATGAAGAGTGATCAGATGAATTTCAATTAATTGCAAAGTCCCTCTTCGCCATGAAAATGAACTTAATCCCCAAAAAACATTTCCACTGCATTTCAGCCCTGCCACAAAAGGACCAGCTGACATCATGTCAGTGATTCTCTCGTTAACACAGGTGAGAGTGTTGACGAGGACAAGGCTGGAGATCACTCTGTCATGCTGATTGAGTTAGAATAACAGACTGGAAGCTTTAAAAGGAGGGTGGTGCTTGAAATCATTGTTCTTCCTCTGTTAACCATGGTTACCTGCAAGGAAACACGTGCCGTCATCATTGCTTTGCACAAAAAGGCTTCACAGGCAAGGATATTGCTGCTAGTAAGATTGCACCTAAATCAACCATTTATTGGATAATCAAGAACTTCAAGGAGAGAGGTTCAATTGTTGTGAAGAAGGCTTCAGGGCCAAGAAAGTCCAGCCAGCGCCAGGACCGTCTCCTAAAGTTGATTCAGCTGCGGGATCGGGGCACCACCAGTGCAGAGCTTGCTCAGGAATGGCAGCAGGCAGGTGTGAGTGCATCTGCACGCACAGTGAGGCGAATACTTTTGGAGGATGGCCTGATGTCAAGAAGGGCAGCGAGGAAGCCACTTCTCTCCAGGAAAAACATCAGGGACAGACTGATATTCTGCAAAAGGTACAGGGATTGGACTGCTGAGGACTGGGGTAAAGTCATTTTCTCTGATGAATCCCCTTTCCGATTGTTTGGGGCATCCGGAAAAAAGCTTGTCCGGACAAGACAAGGTGAGCGCTACCATCAGTCCTGTGTCATGCCAACAGTAAAGCATCCTGAGACCATTCATGTGTGGGGTTGCTTCTCAGCCAAGGGAGTGGGCTCACTCACAATTTTGCCTAAGAACACAGCCATGAATAAAGAATGGTACCAACACATCCTCCCAACCATCCAAGAACAGTTTGATGACGAACAATGCCTTTTCCAGCATGATGGAGCACCTTACCATAAGGCAAAAGTGATAACTAAGTGGCTCGAGGAACAAAACATCGACATTTTGGGTCCATGGCCAGGAAACTCCCCAGACCTTAATCCCATTGAGATCTTGTGGTCAATCCTCAAGAGGCGGGTGGACAAACAAAAACCCACAAATTCTAACAAACTCCAAGCAATGATTATGCAAGAATGGGCTGCCATCAGTCAGGATGTGGCCCAGAAGTTAATTGACAGCATGCCAGGGCGGATTGCAGAGGTCTTGAAAAAGAAGGGTGAACACTGCAAATATTGACTCTTTGCCTAAACTTAATGTAATTGTCAATAAAAGCCTTTGACACTTATGGAATGTTTGTAATTATACTTCAGTATACCATAGTAACATCTGACAAAAATATCTAAAAACACTGAAGCAGCAAACTTTGTGAAGACCAATACTTGTGTCATTCTCAAAACTGTTGACCACGACTGTAGTGTAGCACTGCTGGATGACAATACAGAGAAAGCATATCTGTGTGTGTTGATGCTTTCAGTGACTGAAGTGATCCGATTGATCCCAATATGATTGTGATTGGTTGTATAATAAGGCACATAGGCTGTTGCCATTTTAGGAGTCGCTTTTCAGACATCAGTTTTAACTGCTATCAGTTTGTCAATTATTACCTACAGAGCCATTCTAACAGATTTCCACCCACAGCCTGTTTTTCAACAAACACAAACTAATATCTGAAGTGGCTAGATTAAATGTAGCCATAATTTTGCGGGCCAGGCAGCCCGATATGTCAATCAACAATTGACATTCCATAAAACGTCATATTCAAATGAATGATAATCTCCACTTAATTACTGCAAGAATTTAAATTTGATATATAAGAGTATGATGGAAAGGTCTAGCTAGCTGCCTATTGTACAACTCAAATCAACAATAAAGCAAAGATCAATCAACAAGATATCCGCTTCCCCTCGATGCAGCCCAATACTCAAGGTCATGTAAAATATTTGATTTTAAGAATATACATTTTGAATTGGGCAGAGTTGAGTTGGTCTGCCAGGACAATGTTGGAAAATAACAATTAATGACATGTTAAATAAACCTACAAGTTGAACTAGGATGTCCAACTAGCATTCGTTCATAGGTCCCGCTATAAGGAATATCCCGTTTCATGGTCAACTATTCCTAGAAGCAGCTAGATAGTCCTTCATTGTTTTGTTTTTTATACCAGGTAACAAAATGAAAGAAAATGTTTTATGTTTTACAAACAAAATATACTTTATTATCCCAAGACAAAGTTACAATGACTTGTCAGATACTCACTTTTTACAGAACACTCAGTTAGTATGCAGATTAAATGACAACTCACGACCTCCGCACCATAAAGTAGGGACTTGGGGGCCGTGCAAATAAGGTAATGCAGATGTGACTTCTCAAAAGCAGAGTTTATTACAGAAAGAAACCCATTAATGATATCACACAACCTGCAGTACCACCTCATTATTAGCTTTGAAAAGGTGCTAGCCCCATCCACCAACTCGTCTAAAACAAAAGAGAAACCAAATTCATCCATGCTATGAGACCCCAAATTCATTCCACACATAGATGAGCACTTTGGCAGAAAACATTGTCAGACTTTTTTTAAATGTAGATTGTTGATATACTAGCTGTCGTAGTTATGTACCACTGATATGGTGCTGGTTGTTACCGAGACATCAGTAGAGATATACATGTGCAAATGCACAACTCGCACAAGAACACAGAGCAAGTAGTGATATTAGAGATAGTCTTAAATTGGACAAATGATAGATTATTTGATTCTGATGAAAACCCTAACATGAAACTAGGGAATAAATAAAGACAAGGAGGGGCAATATATCACTGGGGAGTAAAGGGATTCCTTTCCTTGACCGTCTGTGAGCACAATCGTCATCGTCCACATTACTGCTCTTAATCTGAATCATATAGAATCCTGCTGGACCCTTGAAGGGGAAGAGGCTGGATAAGCAGATCACTTCCTTGGCTGGGCAGCTATGTAGAGAGCCATCAGGCAGTAGAGGGTCCCTCCGATGGTCAGGCCCATGGTGGTCCTGTACAGCATCTTGTCCATCAGGCCTCTCTTCAGGTGCACAGGAATACCATCAGACTTCTGCAATGTAGACAGAATAAAGAGAATGAGAAATTTGATAGCAGTCCCCAACTCCCCACTGTGAGTCAAAGGAGGGAATCCTGAGACATGTCATATTTTATTCAAGTCCAAACTTTATCATTGCTCACAACTTCTCTGCAGGGACAGAGGAGTGTATAACTTCCTAGGAAACTAGTAGGAATGCAACTGTATCAGTGCAAGTACATTTTGGCAGTGAAAGTTCATGGTCAAAGTAAATTACCATAAGAGTAGACGATCGCTTTATCATCTTCTAACCAAACAAACCAAGGTCAAGTAGGAAAAACTCCCACACAAGCTTACTAGGGTTATTGGGGTTCTGTGATTATCACAGAACCCCAATGACCCTAGAAAACCGATAAGCAGTGTCTGGGTCAAACAAAGGTTAGGACAGTGTCTGTACCTGGAAGAGTTTTTGTAGGTCAGGGACTTTGTTGTGTCCCAGGTACTCCACCGTGTTCCCTGCCTCCGACACATATTTGGTGGGGGTGGCAAAGATCATTGGGGGGGCCTCCATGGGCACTGTTACCCGCAACCCCTGGAGAGACAACAAAACTTTAGACTGTGGAAACCACATGACCCAAACATCCACAAACACATAGGACCAACGATCAGTGTTCGGCCTTTATGCATTTAGCAGCCGTGCACTGCCGTTGCTAAATCGTGGCCGCCACTGAAAAAATAAATACATAATGTAGATGTATGCCCCAGGAAGACCCCATCCAGGCGAAGTCGTCTCAAAACTAAAGTGACTTATGTTAAAGGGATACTTTGGGATTTTGGCAATGAAGCCCTTTACCTATTTCCCCAGAGTCAGATGAACTCATGGATAACATTTGTATTTCTCTGTGTCCAGTATGAAGGATGTTAGAGGTCGTTTTGCAAGCCAATGCTAACTAGCGTTAGCACAATGTTAGGACGTCCATGGTAACAACGTCTATGATAACAGCTAGCACACTAGCTGTTACCATAGACCTCCAGTCATTGTGCTAATGCTAGTTAGCAACTTCCTTCAAACTGCACGCAGAGACATAAAAATGGTATCCATGAGTTAATCTGACTTTGGGGAAGTAGCTAAAGGGCTTCATTGCCAAAATCCCAAAGTATCCCTTTAAGCACTTGGAGAAAGGAGTAGGAGTCTGGCGTTTTCACATGCAAAAGTGATTGCGTTTGATAACGCTTTATCTGCCTTCCCAATAATTCTATTTTCAAAATTAGTTATGGAAAAGAGATGCATGTTTCTGAACAATACATCATATTGCCTTGTTGACAACATGACCAACTGGCACAGATAACTGTTGAATTTGAGAAGGGCGTTCCTCTCATACCGCTTTTGCTGTTGACCGGTACTGTAAACTGTTGACCGGTAGTGTATACCATACATGTGTATCCCGCACGACTAATAAAACTTGAAACTGAAACTACCGCCGGTAATCCAGAATGGTCCATGCTATCCGGGATCCTTGGGACATCCCTACTCCCCATTGAATTTGAAATGTAAAATGGTTGGGTTAAGGTTAGGGTAATGCCGCGTTCAAAACACCTGGGAACGCTGACATCTCTGACTTCCAAGCGTTCAAGACAACTGGGAACTCTGGGGGAGGGAAAAAAAACAAGCTCTGACTGGGAAAAATCATTTTGAACGGTCTAGGGCTGACCCCAATTTGACTGGTCGATTGTTTAGTCGTTAGGCTGTTGGTCGACCGAGATTGTGTGTGTGTTACATTACTAAAGAACACACACACACACACACACTACATATTTGCGGCCATCTCAGTTAACTAATCCATTGTAGAGACTAAAAGCCAGTTTATGCTTGATCCGAAAATGTGGTCGGAGGCTCCTTATGGAGGGTGTGACAATTACAGAGCCTCCAGAGGCATGCAGAGGCCAAATCGAGCTCTGTACCGCATCGCCGTGCGCTTCCCAAATTTTGTAACAATGCGGAGGGCTCTGTATAGCTCCGCATTGACATGATTGGTTGACGGCAGGTGGGGGCCGATACATCCTGTATAAAGACAAAATCACTTCCTTGAAAACAGCTCTCCACTGCTCCACAAAGCACAAGAAGTATGATGAATGCCCTGACTTCTGCTGAGGCCATATCACCGTAAATGCTGTATGGCCAATGCAGACATCGGATTGCGCTCTCTCCCGCCAATTTGTCCACATTCATTGTTTGATAACTTCATTGTGTGAATTGTTTGCATTTGATTGTTAGTGTATATCAATTCCCCATTACATATATCACCAGTAGTACATGTACCGTTAATTCCTAATCTACAACGTTTGTTACTTTGGTTATGGTAATTTATTCTAATGCATTCAATATTATTATTCCAGTCTTCCCCTTCTCATTGTCTGAGTGGACACATTGTGTGCAGAGTGCACAACCTATGCTACACTTGTGGAAAACAAGTTTTGGTTTATTTCATTCCATTTACGAGTTGTCAATTTAGTCATTGTCTTTTGTTTGGAGCGCTACTGTCAATGTTGTGTAAGAACGCACACCTGATTACACATAGAAGTAGGCCTATAGGCTACCTGGCCTGCGGGCAAATGTAGGCATATGAAATGTGCCCATTTGGGGATCTGATAGTATTTCTGGATTGGCTTAACATACCACCACTAATGACCTGTGGAGCTTCTCAAAGTAATGTTTTCTTCACCTCAAACAGCAAGCAAACTAAGTCTGTTTTTACAACCATTGATAATTACAATAGTTCCTCAATGTATTTGAAAAATCTTTACCACCCTCTCCTTTTCGATAACCACTCAGCGTGAAAGGGAAAAAAGTCATGCTCTGATCCAGTGTAAACGTCATAAAATAGGCCTACCCGATTACTTCTTAATAGTGCTCGACTTGCACTGAAATAGGTTCTGGTACTTATTTTGGGTGCTGGTAGTTTATATTTAGGTGCAGGAGCGCCACAATACTTCTGAGCTAATATCCTATAAGAGGAACAGGAGCTCAAGCAGTAGAACATTTGAGATGCCGGTACTCAGCTCCAGTGAGCTCCTGCCCAAGTCAAGCACTGCTTCTTATTCCTTGCGCAAATAGCCTACAGCTGAGTCTGTCCCTAGCTCACTGGCATGGGAAAATGAGGGCCCAGAATATTTTATACAATGTGGGCTGGCCCTAAGTTAATAGTTGATACAATAGTGCTAGCAAAGAGAATGCCGAATGGGTTTGAATGTGAGACGTCACTAGTAAACCCCTTCCCGTAGTGTATGGGATCCTTTTGTGTGCTTAAAACAAGTATAAAGAAATGTTAGCTGTGCACTAGATGCTAAGCTAACAAAGGGAGAGCAGCCATTTAGTTTTTCCTGTGTCACATTGAAATCCCCGTCTTGGGCGACGGAGGTCCCGCCCCTCTGTACTCCCGTTCGAGTTCAGCTTTCTGCGATCAGTGACCCCTAGTGGTGAAAAAAACAAATATTCTATGTGAGGGCAAAACGTGTTCTTATAGTGTGTAACTACAGGCTACACTTATGATACCCAGCCAATCTCAACTGACTGGATATCATTGTCTCATTCAATTTAATAAGTTAAATTGCCGAACATACCTTTTCAGGTTGATCATTCGGATAAGATCCAAATTGATTTGGTTCAACAAAGGAGACAATTTTAAACTTTTCCATATTAACCTAGATAAAGCAACGCTTTCAGGTTAATTAAAGTTTAATTCCCAAATAGCAAATACAGGTATGATTAATCATTATCATTGATTAATCACCTCAATTTGCTTTTGCAAATTAATTCACATCCAAATCCCACATTACTGATGCAGTATTGATCCATTCAAACAAATGCTTCTGTTGAACATGTATCCCACCTTCATTACCTACTTGGGTCCTACAGCCCACGTTGGTTTGCCAATCTCAGAAAGCTTGCAAGCACAGCTTTTGAGGCATCAAAGAGAAATAAAGAACCGGAGAGAATATGATAAACAGGAAAAAGACAAGTCACTATGAATAGAAGTGGAATTGCCGGACAACAGGTCCGCCATAATTAACACCCTTAGCAAGGACGTTAACAGTCAAATTACTCCCGCTAATTCCACTCGAAACCCAATAAGTCCATCTGTTTTCACCATGAACAGAAATTACACATCACGTCGTTGCGAACGACCACTCCACTTTGTGGGGAATATGACCAAAAAACGCGACTCAAACAGCCCATACCTGGAAACCTGTCATGTGCTAATTGATTTGGGCTCAACAATAACGCTAATCTCTCAAACGTTGTTCATTGATCTCAAAAGGGCTTTGAACCCAGCTAAACGTTTATTGAAAACGGAAAGATGCAATACTTCACTTCGAGGTTTCACCCAGACTACCTCGCCTCTCACAATGAAACTCATGCTGAAACTACACTTCCAAGATGTATCGCTTGTTCACCCGGTGTATGTTACCATCCTCGAAAGTGAACCCCTACTACTTGGAGTAGACTTGATGGATCGGTTGATCCCACTGATGGATGGGAAGACCAACCAAGTATGGTCACAGGCAACCGTGCCGTCTCCACTGACCATACTTTCGTCTCCTACCGCTGACTGTGACACAGTCATCCACAAAGAGCATATATCAAAAGAACCCCATTCGAAAAAGATGTCTCGACACTTCTCTGTGAAGCATCTGACCCAAGGAGATATTACAATATCTCGTCACATTCAATCAGCAAACCTGATTGACCAGTCCTTTCATGATTTCAAGGCAGCAGTCTCTGTGAATGAGCCACTTCCCTCCTCCTTGGAGTCATGTGATACTGTAGCTGAGATTAACTTCTTGTCCTACGGACACTTCCGCAAGCACTTCGGCCGTCTCAGGAATAAAAGCAGAGTGTACTCTGCTTCCGATGTTACATTTTCCGCTTTGAGGGGGACTGAAACCCCTTACAATGAAACTAACGGCGTCAGTCCCGCAACTGACCCGATGACTCCCACCGGTGAAACGCTGTGCCATATCGCAGAAAGATATCCTTGTCTCAGTTCGCAGGTACTGGAATGGTCGCCACACGCAGACGCTGTGGTGACCGACAGGCCACGACAGCCACTGAGCGTTTTCAAGCACAAACACCAGGAGATTTGGTTGAATGGTTACTAACTACGTGGCTACTGACAACTCGTACAAAGGGTCCGACCTTTTCATTTGTGCCTTGGACACCAACACCCACCGCTGGTGGGGGAGGGGAATACTAGCCCAGACCCATGATGAGCCTCGTCGAGGCCGGTGGGGTCGAGAATATGTGCAACACTGTACGAGACCGCCAGAGCAGGAAACAAATCTAGTTGTAAACTTTCCCATGAGAACAGAGAGGGTTGCGCCTCCATGCTCTGGACACTAAGCTGACAGACACAGCAAACCTTCTTGCCACAGCTCGCATTGATGTGCCATCCTGGATGAGCTGCACTACCTGAGCCACGTGTGTGGGTTGTAGACTCCGTCTCATGCTCCCACTAGAGTGAAAGCACCGCCAGCATTCAAAAGTGACCAAAACATCAGCCAGGAAGCATAGGAACTGAGAAGTGGTCTGTGGTCACCACCTGCAAAACCAGTCCTGTATTGGGGGTGTCTTGCTAATTGCCTATAATTTCCACCTGTTGTCTATTCCATTTGCACAACAGCATGTGAAATGTATTGTCAATCAGTGTTGCTTCCCAAGTGGACAGTTTGATTTCACAGAAGTGTGATTGACTTGGAGTTACATTGTGTTGTTTAAGTGTTCCCTTTATTTTTTTGAGCAGTGTACTTTTATTCATTTTTTTCATTTTCTCTGACACTTAGGAAGTGATAGAGCCATAAACAAGTTCCCCATACAACCATCAGTTAGTGCCACAACGCCACTCATTTGGGAAATAAATGTAATTATGCATTTCGGGAGTGTGTGTGTGCGTTGTTAACATCTGCCTAAGTTACTGCCCAGATCTACCAGGCTGGACGACGGGTCCGGAACGGCGATGCCCACTGCCCATTCTTGTGGTGGACTGCTCCGTTGGAAGAAAGCCTACCAGGGTAAACCACCAGAGGGGGACCGCAACGGCAATCCCCAACCAGGACATCCCCTGGCCATTCTTGTGGTGGCTTCCAGCTTGCAGAGATCCTCCCAAGGTAAACAACCAGAGGGGGACCGCAACGATGATCCACAACCAGGACATCCAGTGGTCATTTTTATGGTGGGTTGCAACTTGCATAATAATACCAAGATTTAACCACTAGAGGGGGACTGTCATGACTTGCCCTCATGGGCTGAGGATCAAAGATGCCAGCTAGGCAAAGGTTTGAACACCCCCTTTCCTGGGGGACAGTTTTATGACCGGTCGTAAATTCCTTGCAGAAACTCTTTCCATGCCATGCAGTATTGGGAGAGGGAATTTCCCTGTGAGACAAAGGAAGTCTTCCCGCCAAGACTCCAACATCCAAAAGTGGATAATGAAACAATATTCCTACTTAAAAGAATGTTGGAAATGGTCAGTGGGGACTTAAAGAACATGTCAAATTCATTACCATGTTGTGATGTCATTTAAGACGGTGGAACAACATAACTATCTCTGGGGGTGTACACTTCCCAGTTATGAGGTTTGCATCTAAATCGCTGTATAAAAACGAATTATTACGTATAATAATACTTTTGTGAAAATAACAATGTGATTTTAGCATTCTAGTTGAGATGATTGTTTTCCATATTGATTTGTTCCCAGCCAGTGGCCACGCCCAGATGAGCACAAACATGATGGAACGCCCCTTTTACCCCGAGTGCCTAAAAAGCCTTGAAAAACAAATTAACATTAGACCAGCAGACGTGAAGCGTGAGCTAAACGTTACAAAATGGTTTAAAACTACAACTCCATTACCAAAGGAAGACCAAGTAGATTACGGTATAAGCCGGATGTTGCAAATGGTTGAATTTCTACCACACCAGGAAGCGTGAAGCTGAAGCTACACATTACAAAATGGTTAGACCAGAAAACGTGAGTCCACACGTTTGAAATGGAGAAACTCAAACACTCAACCTCTACACGAGGTGAAGAAGAAGACAATGCACTAGACCTTATCATCTCAGTCTGCAGCTGGCATGTATAGTCGTCTAGAGAACTTTTCACTAAAGACAAGAGTTGGGAAGGACAATCCCTTTCAGACAACCGCTGGTACATCTGAAGTATCCATTCTAACCACCACTACGACCAGAAACTCTACATTGGGATCTCTGGTGGGCAAACTAAAGTCCTACATCATCAACTCAACGATCGAAGACAGCTACACGTAAATACATTTTGCATTTCTAATCCGATTGAGTGGTTATTAGGGTGTGCTAAGCATTTGTATTTCCGTGAGCGTAGTTTACAAATGTCCGATAAGTGAATTCCTTTGTCTCTTCCTTTCCCCCCTCTCTCTGAATCAGCCAACTCTCCTTCTACCCAAGCATTCATGCTATTGTTAGTCCAGTCCACTAGGGACCTGTTTTCATTGTATTACGTTAGTAATCAATAACCTGTGTGTGTGTTTGTATTGTGTTATTATTTAGTTAGTAAATAATTAAGCCAATTTGTGTATTGCTGATTCATCAATAAGTTTAGGGTTCTTGCAGGTTCAAAGATTATGCGACGTTCAGAATGAGGCTGATAAGAGGTAATTATTTAATAAGTGACTGTTATCGATATAACATCTACATCGAAGAGTTTAATTCGGGAGATGGTAACTCGTTAAACACCTTCTTCCGTGGTGCCCCAAATTCCTAATGAGTTAATTGTTACCTACGTCTCCTGATTACAAACCAAGTAATCTGATTTATAGGTCTTCATGCGCTTGAGAAACTTGATGATCTACAAATGGAGTCAGACGGCAGTGGTGAGCGCTCTGAGGTTGAGCCAGTCCAGGATGAAGTGGACCTACCTGTGGAGACATGTGTAGTGGAGAATTCCAACATTTTCCCTGATAATCCTACCAGAGATGATTTTGGACCGGTAGGAGTGAGATTTTTGGAAAGAGTGGATTCCTGCTTTTTGGCCGACCCATACATTGTTTCGGGCTGGGAAAAGGACAAACTGGGAATGGTTACATCTGTTAAAGTTTCAAGAAGTGGAATTGTTTAGATTTTTTGTGTATCCGCCTCTCAAAGGAAGCGGGCTCTTCGAGTCACGCTGCCCAGGGCTCAACCTGTGGTGTGCTTTGCTCTCTGGATCAGGGCGCCGCTATAAGTGGTGAGCAGTGGGGTAGAGTTGAGTGTAGCGGTGCATCAAATGAAAATGAATATTTCTAGTGTTTGTGGCGCCTGCCGTTTGGTGAGACGTAGATCCGGTGGCAATAGCGAGACTGAGAATACCCAGTCTGTCTTGTTGAGCTTTGACAGAGTTTCTTCATGATAAGGTCAGGTTAGGTTATATTTGCTATTCTGTGAGGGCCTAGGTTCTGAACACGCGTCAGTGCTTTAGGTGCCAAGGATTGACATGTTGCAGCAGTGTATAGAAGGGAGAACCCACAATGTGAGAAATGTGCAGGAGGGCATAGTCAGAGGGAGTGGGGATAGAGAAAGCACTGTGTGCCAACAGTGGGGGTGCACATGCAGTTGGGGGTCCGAAGTGCCGAGAGAGAGAGAGAGATTGCCAGAGTTCGAGTGGGGCAGAAAATGTCCTATGCTGAGGCAATGAAGAGGGTAGAGGAGAGCCCAAGGGCGAGTGAGTCGACTGGGAGCCCCCCAGTGAGTAGGCCTGAAGAGAGAGAGCCAGAGAGGATGAGTTTTAGTAAGGTTGGATTTCTTGCGTTTATAGCCATGGTCAACAACTGCACTGCTCTGATGGAGCAGAAATCACAGAAGATAGCTGTGGTAGTTGCAGCAGCAGCAAAATATTTGGTTGTGAGAGATTTTAGTGCAGAAGATCTAAAGATAGTTGTGAGAAGGGGTTCCATCCTCCCAGGCCGACAGCCTGGTGTAGGATCGTTTAGGGCCAAGTAGTGGGATGGGGTGGTAGGTTTTTGGGGATGGTGTAAATAAAATTAAATAGTATTTGTCACATGCGCCATGAAATGCTTACTTACAAGCCCTTACAAAAAAACACAACTCTGCATTGTTGGTTAAGTAAGAAAATATTTGGTAGGAAAATAAATACAAAATAAAAAAAATTAAAAAAAACATAATAAAAGGCTCCATAACAGCTTCTACCCCCAAGCCATAAGACTGCTAAACAGTTAATCAAATGGCTACCTGGACTATCTGCATCATCCCCATTTTTATGCTGCGGATACTTGCTGTTTATTAACTATGCATAGTCCCTTTACCACTTCCTACATGTCACAGGAGATTGGTGGCACCTTAATTGGGGAGAACGGGCTCGTAGTAATGGCTGGAGCGGAATAGGTGGAATGGTATTCCATTTGCTCTGTTCCACCCATTATTATGAGCCGTTCTCCCCTGCTACTTGTACATATTACCTCAACTAACCTGTACCCCTGCACATTGACTCTGTACCGGTACCCCCTACCGCCTGGTATAGAGGTCCTGGATGGCAGGAAGCTTGGCCCCAGTGATGTACTGGGCCTTACGCACTACCCTCTGTAGTGCCTTGCAGTCGGTGCAGGGTTACGCCTCGATCACACCGACAGTGTATTTGCATTTTGGTACACCAGAAGTACATTAATTTCCAATGGAATGCTGTGTTTGCCTTGCGTTGCAGAGGCAGTGCGTTCTGTGTGGTGCATACGTTGGATTTATCGAACGTATGGTTCAAACTATGCGTTGGCGGATTGACAGAAATGGTAGCAGAAGGTGAATGTTTAACTTTTGTTGTACAAATATCCAGATGATGCTGTGTACCATTTTGCGCAATAACACGGTCAGTGTGTCCAAGGCGTTAAAGGCACTGCATGGTCATTCTGCCATCTGCATTGGCCGTGCAGCATTTAGGGTGATATGGCCTCTGCAGAAGTCAGAGCATTCATACTTATTGTGCTTCGCTGAGCAGAGCAGAATTGTTGTGAAGTTGTCAAGGAAGTGAGTTTGTGTTTATACAGGACCTCCCGCCCTCACCCACCTTCAACCAATCATGTCAATGTGGAGCCCTCCGCCTTGTTACAACATTTCTTTAGGCGAACTGCAATGCCGTAGGGAGCTCAATTTTGCCTGTTTGCCTCCAGAGGCTCTGCAATTGCGTCACACTATCCATACGGCGCCTCCGACCACATTTTCGGATCAAGCATAAATTGGCTCTTAGATGGTGGTGCAATTACATTTTCCCCATTAGTCTATTTTTTTTCTTCACAATGTGGAAGGCACATTCCGAACTGAGAACGGCAGCAATACGCCAAAAAGCGTATAGTCTGCCGGAAATGCACAAGACCACCAATCCGGAATGTCTCTGCAACAAAACGCTGCTAGCTAACCGGCAGCAACTTGCCAGGTTAACGCGTTACTAGCTAGGGCTAATGTGTTAGCTAACTTTGTCCGTCGAGTCACCTTAGCCAACCACAACAAATACTTAGCTAGCGAGTTAGCTGTTATAAAATACATATTATCTAATGTGGTGTGCTTTCTTAGCCATGTTGTGTAAATCCATACATTTGTTTGTTGTGCCCAATTGAAACCCTTGCTAGCTAACGTTAGCTAACAATGTGAAGGTCACTGCTGCACTTTTACATCTGTGGCTGCCTGCTAGACATGCTTTCTGTTTCCTACCTGAGGGCTGTAAGCACTCGGTGCCGATCCGGCAAGTCTTTGTGTAACTCCATTTAACTTGTAGTACATTTTACTTGGCTGCAAAACCAAAACAACAGTTACGAATAAGGTCGGATCACGGATTTCTCCTTGTTGGCTAGACGAGCAGAGAGGATGGACCCAGTATTAACGACACAGGCTGGCTCAGTGGTGCCTGCTTAGAATAGAGAACATTAGGCAATAATGGCGGCTTTTTGTAGGCACTATTAAACGGTCCAGCTTTTGTCAAAAATTGTTTCTTAATTTAAGCTAACCCTTTCCTAACCTTAACCGAATTATACTAACCTGCTACAAAAAGTAAAATCTGACTTTAATTTTACAAAAGATGGAGTCCATCTAGCCATGACTATTAAACAACTCCATGGCTCGTTGGCCAAAGCCTATGGGGAAATTCATGTTTTTTTTGGTAGGGTTTAGGGATAAATGACAAGATTAAGGTAATGGTAAACACAGGCTTGGAGATATTATATGTTTTGTTCTATGAGATATTATCAGCTAATGTCACATTTTGTGAATTTTGATGCATTTATTTAATCAAAACAAGTAAAACGCAAACAATATGCTAACATGTACAAAATAAAACTACACCTCAGGTCGCATGCCTTTGACTTCTAGCTAACAGGCTTAGCTTACTTTATCAGATGGACCCAAAGTCTCCTCTGGACAACATAGTTCGGGAACCGATAAAACGAGCACCATCCCGCTGAAGAGATATGGGGTTGAGCCTGGAGCAAAACAATATACTATACGTTTTCGTTTGAGCTGGTAAGCAGAAAGCTAACTAAGCTAACTAGCTTTTTGGCGGACAGTGGCGTAGACTCGTTTTTTTAAATTTTATTTTAGTCTTATCTATCCTGATGTGTGTAGTCACTTTACCCTGACTTCATGTACATATCTACCTCAAATACCTCGTACCTCTGCACATTGATCTGGTACTCTCTGTATATAGCTCTATTCTTGTGTATTTTATTTTATTCTTCTTGTGTTACTATTTTCGTTGGAAAGGGCTCGTAAGCAAGCATTTCACGGTAAAGTCTACACCAGTTGTATTTGGCACGTGACAAATAACATTTGATTTTGATTTGATGATCGGCGTAGTGACGTGAAAAATGTTGCGGCTAATGTTGTAGTTACATTTCTCTTACATATTTTGAGCACATAAAGGCTTCATCATTCATAAAGTTAATGTTAACTGATACGTTTTGTTCTAAGATCTCCTAAACCTGTGTTAATCTCAGACCTTATTTTCGGCATATATCCCAAAACCCCTTTATTTTCCCCATTCATTCCCCCCATAGCAATGCCCATAGAAAATGCTAACTCATTTCCGGTTTTTAGAAACACAAGCTGGCGAGCTCTATTATAAAACGGGTTGTTTGGATCCTGGATGCTGATTGGTTGATAGCAGGGAGCGATAGCAGGGAGTTATTCGCCACAATCCCCGGGTAATGCCTGTTAACAATTCCATTTGAATTATCAACGCACATCCACTGTCCCACAGCCCAGCCTGCCAATTCATAAACTTCATCTCCCCTGGATAAAAGTGTCTAGACATAGGGTGCCCAATCAAAAACGCATATTTTGACCAATGGGTAAAATAATATGTTAATTGTGTAGTTACTCATCTAAGAAAACCAACGTTCCAAACCTCATGTCTCTATCATAATCTGTTAAAAAGTTATTGGAGTTGCTATTTTACTCCATGCTCTGGTGAGGAGTATTTTCCTCCTGCACTAAACTTTTTTAAAATGGTGATTTATCAGGGGGTGCTGCAGCAGCTTCAGCACCCTACTTCCCACGGCTATGGAGGTAAGATAGATACCTATTTTGAGATATGATGTAATATTTTCATATTTTACTATACGCTTTTCATATTAATGCAAAATTCCTGTTATTTCTTTGAAGATTTATCACAGAAACAAGCGTATCTCTGTGAAATGTCAAGGTAGCAGCGTACCATAGGCTTTTTATTTTCAAAGGCTTTTACATTTAATTTAGCTTGTGTCAAGTTAATTTTGCTTTTTGCGACAACTTTGCAGACATGTAAAATCCTCAAAAGTCGCTGTGAGAAAGCCTAGGGCTGAGTGGACACCCTACTAGACGTTAGTTCCCCATGTTACTAGGCTAACAGTTGGTCCGCTGGGCACACAATAGTTGAATCAACGTTATTTCCACGTCATTTCAATTAAATTATATTGAACCAATGTGGAATAGACGTTGAATTACGGTCGGATGCCAAGCAGTTGCCCTACCAAGCGGTGATGCTGCCAGCCAAGATGCTCTCAATGGTGCAGCTGTATAACATTTTGAGGATCTGAGGGCCCATGCCAAATCTTTTCAGCCTCCTGAGGGGGAAGAGGCATTGTTGTGCCCACTTCACGACTGTGGTGGTGTGTTTGGACCGTGATAGATCCTTAGTGATGTGGACACCGAGGAACTTGAAGCTCTCGACCCGTTCCACTACAGCCCTGTCGATGTGAATGGGGGCATGCTCGGCCCTCCGTTTCCTGTAGTCCACGATCAGCTCCTTTGTCTTGCTGACGCTGAAGGAGAGGTTGTTGTCCTGGCACCACACTACCAGGTCTCTGACCACCTCCCTATTGGCTGTCTCATCGTCATCGGTGATCAGGCCTACCACCGTCGTGTCGTCTACAAACTTTATGATAGTGTGACCATGCAGTCGTGGGTGAACAGGGAGTACAGGAGGGGACTAAGCACGCACCCCTTAGGGGCCCCCGGGTTGAGGGTCAGCATGGCGGATGTGTTGTTGCCCACCCTCACCACCTGGGGGCGTCATGACAGGAAGTCCAGGATCCAGTTGCAGAGGGAGGTGTTCAGTCCCAGGGTCCTTAGCTTAGTGATGAGCTTGGAGGGCACTATGGTGTTGAACACTGAGCTGTAGTCAATGAACAGTGTTCTCACAAAGGTGTTCCTTTTGTCCAAGTGGGAAAGGGCAGTGTGGAGTGCAATAGAGATTACATCAACTGTGGATGTATTGGGGTGGTATGCGAATTGGAGTGGGTCCAGGGTGTCTGGGACAATGGTGTTGGTGTGAGCCATGACCAGCCTTTCAAAACATTTAATGGCTTCAAATGTGAGTGCTACGTGGCAATAGTAATTTAGACAGGTTACCTTGGCGTTCTTGGGCGCAGGGACTATGGTGGTCTGCTTGAAACATGTAGGTATTATAGATTGGGTCAAGGAGAGGTTAAAAATGTCAGTGAAGACACTTGCCAGCTGGTCTGCGCATGCTGTGGGTACGCGTCCTGGTAGTCCGTCTGGACCTGCAGCCTTTTGAATGTTAACCTGTTTAAAGGTCTTACTCACATCCGAAGAGCGTGATCACACAGTCGTCCGGAACAGCTGTTGCTCTCACGCGTGGTTCAGTGTTGCTTGCCTCAAAGCGAGCAAATAACGCATTTAGCTCATCTGGTAGGCTCGCGTCACTGGGCAGCTCTCGGCTGGATTTCCCTTGGAAATCTGTGATAGTTTGCAAGCCGTGCCAAATCTGACGAGCATCAGAGCTGGTGTAGTAGGATTCGATCTTACTCCTGAATTGACGCTTTGCCTGTTTGATGGTTCATCGGAGGGCATAGCGGGATTTCTTATAAGCGTCCGGGTTAGTGTCCCGCTCCGTTAAACATGCTAAATCAGTCACCCACCATTGCTACTAAGTCACTTACCCACCATTGCATGTTGTACCAAATGGTGGTTTGGACCTCGCTTTATATGCGCAGACAGCTACATTGGTACGTGTTCATTTACAAAACCATTCTGGGTAAACTCCCTCTCTACCTCTAGCCTGCTCTCCTTCACCACTAGCAGTTACCAGACGCGGGCTACTAGGTGGTTGATACTTAAAGTCCCCAGGGCTTTTACGGAGTTAGGCAAGACTGCCTTCTCCTATGTGCCCCGGAGGCATATAACTGTATACAATCTATTGCTTCACCTAGATGTATTAGTGCCCCTCAATGAGTTTAAAACTCTGATGCAAGACTCTGTGTGTTACTGTAGGCTGGATCGTGTTGTTGTTGTGCTGATTGTATCTTACTAAAACATTTTTTTTGTAATGTTATATTAATTGCTGCTGCCTTGGTCAGGTCTAACTTGCGTCTCAATGGGCTTTTCCTGGTTAAATAAATACATGTGTACAGTCATGTAAGCCCCTAATGTACTCAGACAAACATGCAGATTAGATTTAGATTTTCTTTATTTATATACAACCATATAACCATTATATCTGTAAACGACATAAGCTCTATACAAAATAGCTGGTTTCATTAAAAAGAAGGGAAAAAACTATATGGCTTGCATAAACAGAACCATTTTCTCAAAATATATATGCACTGTTGCACTTTACATTCTATTGAAGCAGCAATATGCTAGAGATGCCCACATAAGGTGTTTGGGTGTGACAAAGTACAGTATCCAGAAGTAGCAGGTCCTCTCTGTTTATGTGAGTATAAGTCATATTTTAAGTCTTGTAGAAAATGTACAAACTTTTCAAATAATGATTAGGTATTTTTCTCTTTTAATTATTTCCATTGTAACAAATGTGAGCCCACTTTTGCCCCCACTACATCCACTGTGAGCATAGGTATACGTCCTAAAGGGTTTAAGAGGAGTATTCTGCACTTATTCTCAAAAACTGATTTCAGAAATACAACATTTGTTCCAACCAAACTCCCATTGCCTTATACCTGATCCTCAACACAACAGTAACAGTTCATTTTCAGTTTCAGTCCAATGGCAAAATACATATTCTGATGACAACAGAGAGACTCACATAATATTGTCCCAGTCCAAATATCAAGATTGCACTGAGTGGGGCGTGGAGTATTTTAGTATTTCATTGAGAAGAGTGATGACAGAAGTGACAGGGTGTCAGTCAGACAGACATTAAATAGGTCACTCAATGATTTTATAACCAGTGGACCATGTTTAAACATTCAAAATGTGTTTTTATTGCCTGATTTGTCTTGTAATCCCCTTTTTGTGTGTCAATTGATTTACTCATAAATGTCATTTATGATGACCTTTCTGACTTTTCATTTTACGTATGTGCAGTTTGGATTGGCAAAATACAAGTGAAATCCACTCTCTTGTTTACCCATGTTATTAAAATGGAGCTCTCTGAGAAAAACCACTCACAAAACGCTCACCTTTGTGTGTGTGTGTGAGAGAGAGAGAGAGAGAGAAAAAAAAGAGACAGACAGAAAGATAGATGAAGAAGAAGAAGAGGGACAGAATATGGTTTGAGAAAGTCCAGCTTGTGGTCCATGTGTGGCTTGGATTTTTAATGGTCTCAGTTACCCCTGTAGCAGTTAGAATCCCTGATGAATGTTGTGGAAATTTTCACTAAAGTGGAGTAGAATCCAGGGAGATCTGACTGATGTTGATTTATGTCAAGGAAAAGTAGGCTGGTCAGATATAGAAGTCCTAATTGCTGTGGAGCAATGTGACTTCCTATGAGTTTATAAACGAGAGCAGAGATAATATACCATGTTTGTCTTGGTGAAGGATGACAAGAGAAAGTGATAGGAAATTATTTAAGTTGATAAGGAGGCTCTTACAGAGATAGGCTACATGTTGCTGCCAGTTCCCTTCACGTTCAAAACTCATTGTTTGCTCACACTCTCAAAGTGAATATAATAATATAATAATATGCCATTTAGCAGACGCTTTTATCCAAAGCGACTTATAGTCATGTGCGCATACATTTTTACGTATGGTTGGTCCCGGGGATCAAACCCACTACCCTGGCGTTACAAGCGCCATGCTCTACCAATTGAGCTACAGAGGACCACATAATAATAATATGCCATTTAGCAGACGCTTTTATCCAAAGCGACTTACAGTCATGTGCGCATACATTTTTAAGTATGGGTGGTCCCGGCGATCGAACCCACTACCCTGGCGTTACAAGCGCCATGCTCTACCAATTGAGCTACAGGCTCTTTGGTGGGATATTGCACCTGTTGGTTTGAGCTCATCGTCGGCATAGAGATATTAGGGCCGTTGGAATTGCAAACTCCGCCTGTTGGAAGTTGTTGAAGTTTGAATTAAATTGGTTTTCCTCCAGGGAAGTTGTAGTGAGAATAGGAAGGAATGCTTAGATGACAGGTTCTTGCAATACAATTCTTGCAATACCGCTGAACAACACCCTCGTTCCGTTCCCTGCATACTAAAATACTAATATAATAAGTCTAACTTTTTCAAAGTCAATTAAGTCTAGTCAAGCCTTCTCTTCTTCAAGTGCCTGATGACCAAAGTTCTGAAATAACAGTTTTAATCAATCTTATCAATATTCAACACAGTTAAAGCACTGTGACTACTGGGTTTGGAAAAGCAGCCAAGTGAAAGCGGGGGAAGATCAGAAAGAGCAGCTGGGGCTGTCTGCAGCTAGTGGAAACTATAACACTGAGGACAAAGCAAAGGAACTAAATCTGTGTCAACAGAACCAGCATTACTAGTACAATTAGACTGTGAGTCCCGGCAGTCAATATCTATCACATCAAATAGAGCACTCTGACAATAACGCTCATATACATGAAACATTGACTTGATGAACTTTCATTTTCTGCTCCCACTATAAAAAGTGCTTCCGGAAGATATAAAACTGCTTTGGTTCAAAATAGAATTCAGATAAAATGAGGTCAAGAACAGATTGAGGGTTTTCAGAGAGGAAACCCTTTACAATATTATATTTACAGATTCTGTTAGCGAACACAAAAACCCAGTCCTAGAGCAAACACAGCTATGCACAATCTGAGAAAAGAGAGATGGTGCTTGTTAGTGATAACAGGTAGTGTAGCTTGAAGCCAGCTGATGTGAAGAGAACACATGA
The DNA here is from genome assembly GCF_964263955.1 of Coregonus lavaretus. NCBI lineage: Eukaryota > Metazoa > Chordata > Actinopteri > Salmoniformes > Salmonidae > Coregonus > Coregonus lavaretus. Next base: position 19,547,520 of record NC_140023.1, read on the forward strand.
TGATCCCATTCCCAATTCCCCACCAATGAAATGAGTGAAGGCATGATAAAAGCTTTTCAGAGTCACCCAAATTCACTCTGGCAGGAAAGGAGGCCGAATGCGTCACACAAGCCACCCAAACATGGTGTCGACAGAGTGTCGAGGAGAAGCGGGTGGGCCAGACAACAACATTGAGAGGAGTGCCTACCAAGGCTGTGGTGGTTTTGCAGAGTGCCTTTGTTGTGACAGGAAGAGGCTACCAAAGTTTTGACACCAGCCACAAATGGTTCCACTCCTCCAGTCAGAAGACTCGCAGCACTCCCGAGGCTGAGGCAGGCATGCCCTCTCCTCACTGCACTGCGTGGTGTCAGCCGAACCACCCGTCTCTCCATGACACACTCTCGCTCTGTGGCTCCGTGTTCCACATTAAAGACCTGCCTACACAGCTGAACTGACAGACCCATACGGTACTGTACTCTTTTTCAACCCCTCCCACCCCTTCTCTTGGTTTCTGTGAAAAGTACCTTTCAAAACCACTTTGCGTTGGTTGGTTTTCAGGTGGAATGGTTCATAGGTTTAGAATATGTCCATGTTTGAGTTGTAAATGGGCTCATTCAAATTCACAAAGTGTTGTGTTTTATATTTGTCAGGTTTGTGTACGCAAAATAAAATGGGAAGCGTGAGCGTTGAAGTGAAGGATTAAAGGGGACAGTGTTCACTGTACTAATACACTTTGGTTCTTTGTAATGCATTGTTGTTCACTCACTGGCCAAAGGAATACTATAAATAAATGATCTAAGAAAGAGAAGAGAAATGATACCTTTCCATCCTCACACTGTGACACTGCCAGAAGTGTGGGATTAAAAATGACATTAAAACTCAAATCCCTTTTGTGGCATGTCACCATGTGAGAAGAAGGTTGTACTGTAAGACTGGCTAAATTCTATATAATCCACAGTAATATGAAGGCCTCTGTCTGGTCTGACACAATCCAGCTGCCCTCCAACAGTGACATCCTGTCAGGGACATCTGCCCCGAACACCACTGTCACCATGGCAGCCGTGGAAACTGTCCTTGTCCCCATCGTGTAATGTTACTTCCTATTTGGACTTGACTGTTGAAGAAGAAGGTTGTGCTATATGCAAACCTCAAAACACATAACCCCTTATTCTGATGTTCCAAGACGAGGGATACATCAACAAAATACGTTAAATAAAGTGTGAGACGAATGAAAGAGGCCATATTTCAGATCAATGCACACTTTCAGGGTGGATGGAGGTCTCTGAAGAGTTGTCAGGGGGAGTAGCGAGGGGTGGAACCCCCCATCAACTGCGACATCAGTGGTCCCTCAGTTGAGAAACTCTGCTGACAGGCTCCGTGTGCAGCGGGCCGAGCGGAACTTGAGCTCATGGTAGCACTGCACAAAGCTGTGGTAGATGAAGGTGATGGGCAGCGCCAGGAGCACGATGCCGCTCACCACGCACAGGCCACCCAGCACTCGCCCAGGCACAGTGATGGGGTACATGTCTCCATAGCCCACAGTGGTCATGGAGATAATAACCCACCAGCAGGCGGCGGGGATGCTGGCGTAGTCCTCGTTGGGCGACTCCAGGTCCAGGCCATGCTCCAGCAGCTGGGCTAGAGCACTGAAGATGGCCATGGGCACACAGATGAACAGCAGCAGCATCACCATCTCCCGGTAGCAGCGACTCAGCGTCAGCCCCAGAGTCTGCAGGCCCAGGAAGTGACGGGCCAGCTTGATCACCCAGAAGATGCGCATCATGCGCAGGACACGCAGGGTGACGCCCGCCCGCTGAAGCTGGGAGTTCTCCCCTGTCAGCATGGTCATGGAGATGGAGATGTAGTAGGGTGTGATGGCCAGTAGGTCGATGATGTTGAGGGGCCGTTTGACAAACTCACACTTGTCCCGCGACACGATGAAGCGCACGATGCACTCGGCGGTGAACCAGCCGATACACACAGCCTCGATGATCCTGTGGGAGGGAGAACCAGGCAGAGTTACCGCGAGCAGGAGAGCTGGAGATTCCACTATAGGTCTACACACCACTGTATATCTACAAGCAATGGACTGCAGACATTACTCTTACAAAATAAAAATCTCTACGTAGAACCCATTTTGGTTTCAGGTAGAACCTTTTCACTGAAGGGTTCTTAAATGGTTTATTGAGGGTTAAGGCCTATTCGTTGGGTGAAAATGTTTTGGAACCAAAAAAGTGTTCGCCTACAGCAGTTTCCCAACTCCAGTCCTCGGATACCCCCAACAGCACACATTTTTGTTGTAGCCCCAGACAAACTCACCTGATTCAACTCATTGAGGGCTTGATGATTAGTTACAAGTTGAATCAGGTGTGCTTGTCCGGGGCTACAACAAAAATGTGTGCTGTTGGGGATACTGGAGGACTGGAGTTGGGAAACACTGGTCTACAGGGAAAACCTGAGACCCCTTTTATTAACCCTTTTTTCTAAGAATTTAGGAGCAGTGCGAGAGTGTTCTATTGAAGAAGGGTGCTGTCAATCACTTATACAACACTGGTTTACTGTATTGATAGTGGGTCTTGATTGACCAGTGACTCATAAAAGGCTTCAATCTCACTACATTGATAACTCATAAAGCTTCACTCACAAACACCTGGTAAGCTATAGTCTTGGAGCCATCCCACTGGGTAAAAACTGGTTGAATCAACGTTGTTTCCACGTAATTTCAACCCAAAAAAATGTATGTGATGATGTTGAATCAATGTGGAAAACTGATTGGAGTTGCAAAAAGTAATCAACATAAGGGCATTTCAACTTTTAACCTAAATCCAATGACATGGTGAATTTTTTTTGCTGATTTCACGTTAAATTCACAATAGTTGACAACTAGACGTTGAACTGAAGTCTGTGCCCAGCGGGATATGACTTATGGACACTCTTACATTTTGATGCAATAAATTGATTCTTGATATTCTAACATTTTCACATCGTAATCCTGGTCATTTTCACATCATAATCCTGTTGTAATTTCCCAACCTGACCACCTGAACTTTTTAATTCCAGAACATGCAGAAGATATTTTAAGTCAGGTTGTAATTTAAAGTATTATATTTGGGCACCATACTTTGCCTTATTAATTTTGCTACATAGTGAGAAATAACCCTCAGACATTGACGTAATCACATGATAATTTACAATGTTCACAAGTGAATTCATTTGAAAACATACAACAGCAGCAAATGCCAAATCATAGTAGCATGCACATTTTTGATTTTCATTTGATTCTGAGACCATTCATGGGCCTGGACTTTAAAGACATATGTATTGCAGATCAGTGCGTATACTCCAGGGCAAGAGGATGGTAGAAGCATACTGATCAGAGATGCTTCTTTTCCCCTTGATTATACCATGAATTATAGACAAGGTAGACCTGGTTGAGGCTGAGCCCTGAGCATGCCTATTAGGTTTAGAGAGGGGGAGGACAGGCTGCCACAAAGGATCAGAGTAGAAGTAGGACTGTAATGAGGGATTGTAGTCAGCCATTCAAAAGCCAGTTACAGTTTAATCCAACAAAATATGCTATTGTCAAATGCTGATATAAATGAATCCAGACACCTAAAAGGGTCATAAATTATGACCTAACTCAATGCAATATTGATACAGATGTTATTCATATTGTCCAAATATAAATTATACACTGAATAATCTCACATAATTATTGTGTGGTGATGTTTAGGGGTCACTGTTGATATTACATTTACATTTTAGTCATTTAGCAGACGCTCTTATCCAGAGCGACTTACAGTTAGTGAATACATTTTATTTTATTTTATTTTTTATACTGGCCCCCTGTGGGAATCGAACCCACAACCCTGGCGTTGCAAACGCCATGCTCTATCAACTGAGCTACATCCCTGCCGGCCATTCCCTCCCCTACCCTGGACGAATTGTGCGCCGCCCATGAGTCTCCCGGTCGCGGCCGGCTGCGACAGAGCCTGGATTCGAACCAGGATCTCTAGTGGCACAGTTAGCACTGCGATGCAGTGCCTTAGACCACTGCGCCACTCAGGAGGAAAAGATATCATCAATTAGTCATTTCCCCCTAACATGCTATACATAAAGCGTTCTTGCCTTGGGTCAATTATATGCTGACAAAAAATACACTTTGACCAAATAGAAACTATTGTCATTTGCATTGAAGTGAGGGCTCGGTGCAAGGGCTCAGTACATCCTAAGTTGCTTGTGTAGAATGGGAGTACCCTTTACTGTATTACCTTGGGACAACTAGCATTTGTGACGTCATGCTCACTTAAATAAAACATTTGCCCATTTAAAAGGGAAACAAATCAGGTATAACCATAACCTCCCACCATTGGCTTAGAACAATACCTACCTGCATTACCTACAACTGCACACACACACACACACACACACACACACACACACACACACACACACACACACACACACACACACACACACACACACACACACACACACACACACACACTGATGGTGTTGGGTGCCTTTCAGGTACCAATACCTTGAGAGCGGTCCGCGTGGCAGTCATGGATACAAGACAGACAGACACACAGGTTAAAGAGCAGAGTGAGAGCAGACAAGAAAGGGATGACAAACAGCTCTGTAGACAAATGGACAAAAGTATTGGCTGACACAGTTATATGTATTGATAAATGGCTAAATTTGATTGATTCATGTTCTGATCTCCTTCAAAACATCAAAAGTATCTTTAAAAAAAGTAGACATGAAACTGACACCAAGAAACAGCAATACATCATTATTTTTTATCTGTCTTTCCTATGACAATGGTAAGCGTACTCTACCTGAAATCAGCAGTGGACAGGTCCTGACTATTATTATAGTAGGCTCCCACTAAAATCAGTGCCTTGGACAGCTACCGATACATACGCGCTCATCCAAAAAGGGAGCCGAGACAGTCACAACTCATTTACATTTACTGCCTTAATCTAACTTTTTCACTATAAACATGTGTTGTCTGTAACAAGAGAGGCAACGCTCTAACTTGTTAAGTTCTTCAGCCTCTCTTGTGTTAAAGACTATGACGAGTTAGTGCTGAAAGATAAAATGCATGACAAAAATGACAATAGTGCAAGGGACAGTGGTGCTTCTGGCAATTAACATTTAGAATGAACACCTTTAAGTGTCCGTAATGACAATTGGCCAACACACAAAATGGAGACTTTGGCACATGAAATGTGTTGTTCACTTGGTAAGATCAGACCAGAAGCTCCCTTGACATTTAACTTTGATAAACATTCAGCTCCTCCTCTGCCCCCTTCCCCACAGGGGCTCATACAATCTGTTGCCAGGAGACCATGTGGTCGGGGACCAGGGCCGTTTCTAGCTCACGGCCAAAACATTTTAGTGGCCCCCCTCTTGGCAGTGGAGAGAAAAATTTGCAGCTCTACACATTTTGCCATGGTATGGAGATAAAATGTAGCAGTTTTAATGCTAATTTCCTGCAGTTCTATAATAATAATAATTAGACATTTTGGGAACATTTTGCAATTCTACACAGTTTGCCATGACTTATGCCATGTTCATATGATACTGTATCTGAGTGAGAATAACTAACTAAATCAATGGGTACCCCCTGGTGGTCAGGGCCCCTGGGCACGTCAGTAATTCGGCCACGATTACTACAAGGTTTAGATAGCTGGCTAGACCAATTTACCTAGCAATCTATAAAATTTAAGCTGACATGGGCTAATTGAGTGACTGTCAGTGAATTACATACCAAGAGGAAAACTGCTGATGCACTACCAAATTTAGAAATTGCACAGGATTCCACTATCCTAACTAACAGTAAGTTGAGACCCTGACTGGCTTCTAAAAAATTATAGTAGTATATAAAATATATATATACATACTTTCATTCCTAACATTTGGTTGGGGGCCCCCTAGTGGCCGCTTATGTTGCTTAGAAATGGCATTGTCGCGGACTACTAAATGGTAGCCCCAGTGGTGTCGTGGAGAGTAAACACAATTTACCACCCTTTGCAGAAAAATGCGTTGAAAGTAGGCCTATAAAGAGCGTTACTTTTTTTTTAACAAGACAGGCAATAACAGTTTACCCTATTGTTCTTTTCAGATTGACGTCGCAATTGGACGTCTATCCATGTCCTGAGGACATCGGGAAATGCCTTCAAAACCAGCCATAGGGGCAACAGTGTGCACTATTACCATTAAGATGGCTTGGGTTTTGTTATGGCATTGTGGACAGGCGTAATTCCATGACTCTGGATTAGAAGGTTGCGTGTTTGATCCCAATCATGGACAAAAAAAATATATTGTCACGACTTCCGCCGAGGCTGCCTCCCCTCCTTGTTTGGGCAGGTTTCGGCGTTCGTCGTCACCGGCTTACTAGCCACTGCCGCTCCATGTATCATCATTCCATTTGTCTTGTCTTGTTAATTACACACACCTGGTTCTTATCCCCTCATTAGTCCATGTATAAGTGTTCCCTCTGCCCCCCTTGTCCTTGTGGGTGATTGTTTATTTGTGAGAGTAGTGTAGCTCGGTGGAGCTACTCGTACATTGTTATTGCCGGGGTAGATATTTCCCCTGTGCCTGTTATTGTTGGAGCTACCGTTACCTTGTATTGCCAGGGTAGATTTTCCCCTGTGCCTGTTTCGTTTGTCGCTATCCAGCGCTATTTGTGTACGACGGAATAAACTCTGCATTCGGTGATTACCCTCCTGCGCCTGACTCCTTCTATCACACTCATCACAGAATCACCCACCCGAATATGGAGTCAGCGGGAGAAGAGCGCATGCCTGGAGTCGTGGCACGGGTCCAGGAGCATTCCACGATGCTGGCCAACTTGGGGGATGCGATGGATCGGGTTCTTCAGGTCGTCCAAAGCCTGGAGAGGAGAGGACCCGATCTGTCAAGACCAGCTGGCCAACCGGATACAGCCACCTACACCCCAGCACCCAGAGGGAACCAGATATCCCGACCACGGGCGTTCGACGGGACGGCGGCGCTCTACCAAGGATTCCTCCTCCAACTGGAGCTTTACTTCTCCAGCATCAAGCCGGCACCATCGTAGCGGGAGATGTCCGTCCTCGTTTCCTGCCTCTCGGGGAAAGCCCTGGAGTGGGCCAACGCGGTTTGGAACGAAGGAGGACTACGGGGAGTTTGCTCGCCTCTTTCGGGCGGTCTTCAATCACCCGCCCGAGGGTCGAGTAGCGGGCGAGCGGCTGGTCCACCTGAGGCAGGGGATGAGGACTGCGCAGGACTTCGCGTTGGAGTTTTGGACTCTGGCAGCGGGGCCGGGTGGAACGAGCGGGCCCAGATCTACCATTTCCGGTGCCATCTGTGGGAGGACGTCCGACGGGAGCTAGCCTGCCGGGACACCATGTTGTCTTTCACGAAACTGGTGGACATGTCCATCCGTTTGGACAACCTGCTGGCAGCCAGAGGACGTCCTGGTAGGGTCTGCCCGTTTCCACCCCGGACGACTCGGATCCCGAGCAGATGGAGCTGGGTAGAGCCGCCGTCCGAGAGAGTGGATTACGACAGCGACAGTGCCACTCTGGTGGCACGAAGGGACAGTACACCACACGTCGTAGTCAACGCTCTTTTGGGCCTGGAGGCGGCAGGCAGGGCACTCTTGCATCACCCCAGGTATCGAACACCCACACTCGTTCAGAGCCCTCTGCTGCGCACTGTACCCTACCTATCCACTTTCCCGATCACATGGTAGTTCCCCAGTGTAAGGCGCTAGTCGATTCAGGCGCAGCTGGGAACTTTATGGACAGGGCATTCTCACGCCGTCAAGGCTTTTCTTTGGTTCCCCTATCCATTCCACTCCCCATCAGAGCACTTGATAGTCGACCATTAGGATCCGGGTTTGTAAAGGAAGTCACTGTACCAGTCACCATGATCACCCAGGAGACTCATTGTGAGCAGGTTACTTTTTCGATTATTGAGTCTCCTGCTTTCCCTGAGGTATTAGGTATCCCTTGGCTAGCACTCCACAACCCCACCTTCTCATGGCCGCAGACGGTTCTCACAGGGTGGTCGCGAGAGTGTCAAGGTAGGTGTCTAGGTGTTTCCGTTGGTGCAACCACGGTGGAAAGTCCAGACGGTACCTCCACCGTGCACATTTCCCCCGAATACCATGATCTGGTGCACGCATTTTCTAAGACACAGGTGACAAAATTACCACCTCATTGGGCGAGGGATTGCGCGATAAACCTTCGGGTAGACGCTGTACCTCCCAGGAGTCATGTGTACCCCCTGTCGCAGGCTGAAACGGAGGCTATGGAAACAGAGTCCCTGGGCCAGGGGTATATACGTCCCTCCACTTCACCCGCCTCCTCGAGTTTCCTCTTTGTGAAGAAGAAAGACGGCGGTCTGCGCCCGTGCATTGATTATCGATCACTGAACAAGGAGACTATTAGATTTAGTTATCCTCTCCCCCTCATTCCTTCAGTGATTGAGTCAATGCATGGGGCACGCTTCTTCACCAAATTAGATCTCAGGAGTGCATACAACCTGGTGCGTGTTCGGGGGTGGGGATGAGTGGAAGACAGCATTCAGCACAACCACGGGGCATTATGAATACCTGGTGATGCCCTACGGTTTGATGAATGTTCCATCCGTCTTCCAGTCCTTTGTGAACGAGGTGTTTCGGGACATGCTTGGTCGCAGTGTGGTGGTCTACATCGATGACATCCTGGTGTATTCTGCTACGCGCGCCGAGCATGTGTCCCTGGTTCACAAAGTGCTGGCCCAACTGTTGGAAAATGACCTTTATGCCAAGGCAGAAAAGTGTCTGTTTTTCCAGAAGTCCGTCTCCTTCCTCGTATACCGTATTACTACCACAGGTGTGGAGATGGAGGGAGATCGCATTTCAGCCGTGCGTAATTGGCCAACTCTAACCACGGTTAAGGAGGTGCAGCGCTTCCTTGGCTTCGCCAACTATTATCGGAGGTTTATCCGGGGCTTTGGCAAGGTCGCAGCTCCCATTACATCCCTGTTGAAGGGTGGGCCGTCCCGGCTCCGCTGGTCTGCTGAGGCTGACCTGGCCTTCAGCAAACTGCGGGATCTGTTCACCTCATTCCCGGTACTGGCCCACCCCGATCCATCACTAACATTCATAGTGGAGGTGGATGCGTCCGAGGTAGGGATAGGCGCTGTCCTGTCTCAACGCTTGGGCACGCCACCCAAGCTCCACCCCTGTGCCTTCTTCTCAAAGAAGCTCAGCCCGGCGGAGCAGAACTACGACTTTGGTGATCGGGAGCTGTTGGCTGTTGTCCGAGCATTGACCGTGTGGAGGCATTGGCTCAAAGGGGCGAAACACCCTTTCCTCGTCTGGACGGACCACCGTAACCTGGAGTACATCCGGGCAGCGAGGAGGCTGAATCCTCGCCAGGCCAGGTGGGCCCTATTCTTCACCCGGTTTGATTTTACACTGTCATACATTCCGGGTACGAAGAACGTGAAGGCAGACGCACTGTCCCGGCTGTATGACACAGAGGAGAGGCCCAGAGACAACACTCCCATACTCCCAGCCTCCTGCATTGTGGCGCCGGTAGTATGGGCGATGGACGCGGATATAGAGCAGGCATTACGCACAGATCTACCGTTACCTACCAGGGTAGATTTTCCCCTGTGCCTGTTTCGTTTGTCGCTATCCAGCGCTATTTGTGTACGACGGAATAAACTCTGCATTCTGTGATTACCTTCCTGCACCTGACTCCTTCTATCACACTCATCACATATATATATTTATATATTTTAACCCTATCCAAAACCTTAACCCTTACTTTAACCGTTCGGAATGAGTACCTAAACTTAACCCTTAACTTATTTATTTATTATTTTTAAATGTGACATTTTGACTCACTGGTTTGAAATTCTTGGTTTTAACCCTACCCCAAATCTTAACCCTTACCTTAACCATTCAGAATTAGTGCTAAACTTAAAGCTGCAATATGAAACTTTTTGGGCGATCAGATCTGTTCTATATGCGCTATTTCTATGCTTCCCGTTCTTAAGTTTCGTTTTTGCATCTTTTACTTTCGGTTTTGTACACCAGCTTCAAACAGCTGAAAATACAATATTTTTGGTTATGGAAAACATATTTCACAGCAGTTTAGATGGTACAATAATTATCTACACTATACTTGCTTGTTTTGTCACATAAACTGAAATTAGGCAAACTATTCGAATTTTAGCAACCTGGAAATGACAGAGCCATGTCTGCATAGTGCATCTTTAATGTTTAATGTGCTTAAACTTCATGTAATGTTTTAACTCTATTGCCAAACCTTAACCCTTACCTTAACCATTCAAAATGAGTGCCTAAACTTAACCCTTAACTTTAATTCCAGCCATTACAATGAGCCCGTCCTCCTATAGCTCCTCCCACAAGCCTCCACTGTATTATATGCAGAATACAACAATATACATTCTAAATTATTGTAGGTAGGCCTATGTCACAGCTGCTGAAACAAAACGGTGTGCACTCTTGTGGTCCTTACAAGTCTATTGAGAAGTAGAGCATTGAACACATGTATCAACATCGCAGGCAATCAAATAACGGAGAAATCTGGAAATATATAATAAAAAGATAGGACATAGATACCCGGATGGATGCTCTAAAGAGTCTGGGTTGTACTGGTGCTCCTCCACGCTGTTGTTCTCAGCGGTTTTCCAATCTGGCAAAGTACTCACACAAAGCATCACCATGGACACTATAACAAATATAACGGACACTGAGGCCAATATTTGTGCTGCGACTGATGAAGTCGGCTCCTCAAAAGTACTTCTCATTCTCTCCAGCCACTTGGACTCCTCTCTCTCCGTGACCACGCGAGTCACCAAATTCTCGCCCCTCAACTCTTCCTCGAGTTTGACTTCCTCCTCGGAGAAATGAATGTACGAATCGGACATCCTATTGTCCAGTCTCCGCTGGCAGCAAAACTCCAAGTGTGAGCTCTCCAGCCCCCAGTAAATCATCTCGTTATAGAATGATAGCTCGCACATCTGCGGGACGAACCGTAGCTTCCCGTACTTCACGTACAGCATGATGAAACAAAAAGCCTCCGAGTGCCTATCAAAGAAAAATTCGTTCCGTTCCCGGTCATAGTCGTCACACACTTCCAGTACTTCTTTCTCTGATGCGCATTTGTGCAAACGGCTCACTCTACTCAGAGGGAAATCCTTTATCACATCCTTAGGGAACGCATATTTTGTGCCACCCACATTAAGGATACAGATGCTCTTCCCAAACTTCATCTTCCAGTTGTTGACAGGTGTTTGTACAGTCCTGAAAAAGGCACACTGTGCGTTGTATACAGCGCCAAAAGGCACCCGTTCCTTATACAACCATGTTTTATCCCTCTCCAAGTCCAATATAGGAGTCAATACGTCGTCATTGCGTTTGGCCGCTATTAGTAGCTTTTTTTTGTTGTTTTCCTCCTTCTGAGAGAGATATCTGACCGACTGGAGTTGTCGTGAAGAATATGCAATAGAGCGCACTCGCCGCTTGCATGCAACTCCTTGCGCCACGTCATGGTGTTCTGAGCGCCTGTAGCTCAGTGTCCAAACCAACTAGTCCTCTGTGTGCAGATCCGAGTAATGTCACACGGGTCTCTCCCTCGCTCACACACACACACACACACACACACACACACACACACACACACACACACACACACACACACACACACACACACACACACACACACACACAATGTAGACCTATTGTATGGCAAACGATCGCGTATTACAATCGAGGGGGCCAACACTATAAGCGGGATAGATTTCTTTCAACTTTTATCAGTTGATCAATAGTATTCCGTTTTATTGGTAAAATTATTATAAATATAGGCCTAATCACAGTTGGCTCTGACACCTCTATGTGCTGTTTGACAAATTACTTTTAATTAAATTGGCATATGATAACTTGATCCTTTTGTCAATAGGTTTTATGCAGCGCCACTTTATCACAATGTTTCGGGTAAGGAATCGAGGGCCACATAAAACAAATCTGTAGGCCTATTAATGGATGATTGCGCTCCTCTTCAGATCCCTGAGATATTCATATTTAACAGCATCACAGCATCACAGCTAAAGGGAGGGACCTGTTGCCACAGATGAGGAGGCCTCCTGGAAAAATACAGTGGATGTGACAGATTTGTAGGCACTCACAAGCTGCAGGGCGCTGGGAGTTTCAGCACCATAAGTGAACAGAATCGGCACCTGTTCCTGTGAGAATCCTATTTAATGGCAGTATAGGCCTAAACAGAAAGAAGAAGTCTGGTAGGGGAAACTAGGAAGGCTTCCTATTAAACAGGGCTTGTAGACAAAGACAGTAGGCTACAGTATGAAGAGAGGCTTAAACTGCTTCTCCAATAGAAATCCCCGATCACACTTGTAGGCGATGTCATGGCGACGTTGGCTATCTAAACTCATGCGTAAAATACGTCATCGGGTCTAACGGTCGTCTCGCACCGAACTGCGCATGTGCAAGCCGTCAAATCAAAGGCACTGCTTCGATATAAAGTTATTTTTGACAAAAATGAAAACATGTCAGTTTGTCACTTTCACGAGGTTGGAGTAATAGCATGTTCAACTACTTAACACATTGGCTCGAATCTAGGTTTTGCCTTTAGATTTCGAGAAAATTAACAACTATAAGAAAAATAATAATCACTTCTCTCATTGACTTCTCAAACCCCAATCTCCGGCCTGGTCTGTTTGGTCTGTGGTGTTGCGCCTTTGGGTTTAGAAACTCTGTGTTGTAGCAGTGGTAAGGGCTGAAATGTTGCAGCAGGCAGGCAGGATCTGGTGCAAGTTGTGCTATTTACAGATGACGATGGTGATCCAGACATTCAATTGGGATATTTTCAAATAATCCAAAATATATATTTACAAACTTCTCAATAATACTTCCATGAAAAGAAAATGCATAGGAACAGGCAAATCTGTCTATTCCGTTGAGACTGGGGTTGAATATTTTCCCGGTATTTTACAAATGTTACATGCCGAGAAGAAATAACTTTTCTCCCGGGTGACTCGGTATTTCCCGCCAAAACCGGAAGTGTCATTCAAATGCATTATGAAGCATATAAATATGTCTGGATTTGATTAGAGCGTTAATCAGCATGACAATTGAAATATGATGCTACCTGAGCCTGATGAACCATATATGAAATACATTTTATGAGCCCTACATTAACTACATTTAATGAGGCCAAGCCCAAAAAAGGCCAAATGATTGTGCCATTATCCAAAACATAAATTATATAGGCTACTGCACATTAAGCACAACAGAAAAACATAAAAGCCCATAGATGTAGCTAGCTATATATTATCTTGGGTAAAATGAAACTAGCTCCAGCAGGCTAATCTTTTTGAGTGTGAACTGTATTACTGTTCTGTAATGTATTATACTGTATTATTTGGACTGGAATTATGCACATCATTCCAACCATGATAAAGCAGAAGAGAACATGCGATTCTGGTGCAGCACATGCGGCTTACAAAGTTACAAGTATAGGCTAACGAATGTGATTTTAATAGAGCCTATTTGTATAATTAGTAGGCTGACGCATATATACCTTCAATAATATTTCCCCTAATGTTATTAGCCTATCTTCTCTTTCTCTCTCTATTGTTGCTTCATTCCTTCCTAGCTTTCAACAGTTAAATGAAATAAGTTTCATTGTCCTTATCTCCATCATTCTAATGACATCCTTGAATAATATAGGACTAGAATTAGATGCAGAAGGCTTTCACCTCTCTTCACGAAGATTGAATGGTTATGGGTCTGAATAAATAACTGCTATAGCCTACCGCCATCAGGAGTTCGCTCTTCTTTCAAACTACCCACTACCCGTGAGTTCTATTGGCTGCTGTATTTAACATTCAGCAAAAAAGAGCTTGCATCCCTCTTCGAATAATCTATTGGTAGGCTATAGGAAATGCTAAAAAAAAGAATGTCCAGCAAGCTATTCTAGGCTAGCTTTTCCTGCATGGGACTCCAAGGAGCGTGTTTTAACCTCTACGGGATCAGTGTCCCGTATATGGGACAGTTGAGCTAATGTGCGCTAATGTGATTAGCATGACTGTTGTAAGTAACAGCAAACTTTCCAGGACATAGACATGTCTTATGTGGGCAGAAAGCTTAAATTCTTGCTAATCTAACTGCACTGTCCAAATACCATGCTATTGTTTTAGGAGAGTGCACAACAACAAAAAACTTATCACGGCAACTGGTTTGATACATTCACCTCTGAAGGTTAATAATGTACTTATATTCAGTATTCTTGCTCTGATTTGTCATCCTAAGGGTCCCAGAGATAAAATGTAGCATTGTTTTGTTTGATAAAATAAATTTTTATATTCAAATGTAGGAACTGCGTTCTACAGTTTGAACCCCTGCTGTCTCTGGCTCCACACGCACCCCGCCCGGCCATCTAGATGTGTGAAAGTTAGTGTATAAGCTAATGATCCATCATGTATGACGTTCCTGGGAGTGTGTAAACTTACATTTTGTATTACCATATCATTTTTGTGTGTTCTCTATAGTTATGTACTTGAAAATGTATCAATTGACCAATTCGGCACATTTGTGCAGACTTGATACAAAATATTCCAGTATTCCAGTATTGCAACTCCGGAGAAGATGGCTGCCGTTTTCCAGCCCTCTAACCAATTGTACTATTATATGTATTTTTCCGCGTTATTTGTAATTTATTTTGTACATAATGTTTCTGCCATCGTCTCTTGTAACCAAAAAGAGCTTCTGGATATCAGGACAGCGATTACTCACCTCGTATTGGACTAAGATTTTTTCTTCAACGAGGCGGCCGCGAAGGATATCATACAGACACCCGACAAGGCCCAAATCCCCGTCATTCGCGTGAGGAAGAGACGGAGATATCGGGGACGGAGATCGGGGTGCCTTGTAAGGATCCGACGGCGAGCGAGTAAACTGCCTCTTCCATCAATCCTATTAGCCAACGTTCAATCTTTTGAAAATAAAGTGGACGACTTAAGATTACGGTTATCCTACCAACGGGACATTAAAAACGGTAATATATTATGTTTCACGAGTCGTGGCTGAACGACGACAATGATAACATTCAGCTAGCAGGCTATACGCTACATCGGCAGGACAGAACGGCTGACTCCGGTAAGACAAGGGGTGGCGGTCTGTGTATATTTGTAAACAACAGCTGGTGCACAAAATCAAATACTAAGGAAGTCTCTAGGTTTTGCTCGCCTGAGGTAGAGTATCTTATGATAAGCTGTAGACCACACTATTTACCAAGAGAGTTTTCATCTATATTTTTCATAGCTGTCTATTTACCACCACAAACCAATGCTGGCATTAAGATTGCACTGAATGAGTTGTACAAGGCCATTAATCAACAGGAAAACGCTCATCCAGATGCAGCGCTCCTAGTGGCCGGGGACTTTAATGCAGGGAAACTTAAATCCGTTCTACCTAATTTCTACCAGCATGTTAAATGTGCAACCAGAGGGAAAAAAACTCTAGACCACATTTACTCCACACACAGAGACGCATACAAAGCTCTCCCTCGCCCTCCATTTGGCAAATCTGACCATAACTCTATCCTCCTGATTCCTGCTTATAAGCAAAAACTAAAGCAGGAAGCACCAGTGACTCGGTTAATAAAAAAGTGGTCAGATGACGCAGATGCTAAGCTACAGGACTGTTTTGCTAGCACAGACTGGAACATGTTCCGGGATTCTTCAGACAGCATTGAGGAGTACACCACATCAGTCACTGGCTTCATCAATAAGTGCATCGATGATGTCGTCCCCACAGTGACCGTACGTACATACCCCAACCAGAAGCCATGGATTACAGGAAACATCCGCACTGAGCTAAAGGGCAGAGCTGCCGCTTTCAAGGAACGGGACTCTAACCCGGACGCTTATAAGAAATCCCGCTATGACCTCCGACGAACCATCAAACAGGCAAAGAGTCAATACAGGTCTAAGATTGAATCATACTACACTGGCTCTGACGCTCGTCGGATGTGGCAGGGCTTGAAAACTATTACAGACTACAAAGGGAAGCACAGCCGCGAGCTGCCCAGTGACACAAGCCTACCAGACGAGCTAAACCACTTCTATGCTCGCTTCGAGGCAAGCAACACTGAAGCATGCATGAGAGCACCAGCTGTTCCGGATGACTATGTGATCACGCTCTCCGTAGCCGATGTGAGTAAGACTTTTAAGCAGGTCAACATTCACAAGGCCGCAGGGCCAGACGGATTACCAGGACGTGTACTCCGAGCATGTGCTGACCAACTGGCAAGTGTCTTCACTGACATTTTCAACATGTCCCTGACTGAGTCTGTAATACCAACATGTTTCAAGCAGACCACCATAGTCCCCGTGCCCAAGGACTCTAAGATAACCTGCCTAAATGACTACCGACCCGTAGCACTGACGTCTGTAGCCATGAAGTGCTTTGAAAGGCTGGTCATGGCTCACATCAACAGCATTATCCCAGAAACCCTAGACCCACTCCAATTTGCATACCGCCCCAACAGATCCACAGATGATGCAATCTCTATTGCACTCCACACTGCCCTTTCCCACCTGGACAAGAGGAACACCTACGTGAGAATGCTATTCATTGACTACAGCTCAGCATTCAACACCATAGTGCCCTCTAAGCTCATCACTAAGCTAAGGATCCTGGGACTAAACACCTCCCTCTGCAACTGGATCCTGGACTTCCTGACGGGCCGCCCCCAGGTGGTAAGGGTAGGTAACAACACATCTGCCACACTGATCCTCAACACGGGGGCCCCTCAGGGGTGCGTGCTCAGTCCCCTCCTGTACTCTCTGTTCACCCATGACTGCATGGCCAGGCACGACTCCAACACCATCATTAAGTTTGACGACGACACAACAGTGGTAGGCCTGATCACCGACAACGATGAGACAGCCTATAGGGAGGAGGTCAGAGATCTGGCCGTGTGGTGCCAGGACAACAACCTCTCCCTCAACGTGACCAAGACAAAGGAGATGATTGTGGACTACAGGAAAAAAAAGAGGACTGAGCACGCCCCCATTCTCATCGACGGGGCTGTAGTGGAACAGGTTGAGAGCTTCAAGTTCCTTGGTGTCCACATCACCAACGAACTATCATGGTCCAAACACACCAAGACAGTCGTGAAGAGGGCACGACAAAGCCTATTCCCCCTCAGGAGACTAAAAAGATTTGGCATGGGTCCTCAGATCCTCAAAAAATTCTACAGCTGCACCATCGAGAGCATCCTGACTGGTTGCATCACCGCCTGGTATGGCAACTGCTTGGCCTCCGACCGCAAGGCACTACAGAGGGTAGTGCGTACGGCCCAGTACATCACTGGGGCAAAGCTTCCTGCCATCCAGGACCTCTATACCAGGCGGTGTCAGAGGAAGGCCCTCAAAATTGTCAAAGACTCCAGCCACCCTAGTCATAGACTGTTCTCTCTGCTACCGCACGGCAAGCGGTACCGGAGTGCCAAGTCTAGGTCCAAAAGACTTCTCAACAGCTTCTACCCCCAAGCCATAAGACTCCTGAACAGCTAATCATGGCTACCCGGACTATTTGCACTGCCCCCCCACCCCATCCTTTTTACGCTGCTGCTACTCTGTTAAGTATTTATGCATAGTCACTTTAACTCTACCCACATGTACATATTACCTCAACTACCTCAACTAGCCGGTGCCCCCGCACATTGACTCTGCAACGGTACCCCCCTGTATATATAGCCTCCCTACTGTCACTTTATTTTACTTCTGCTCTTTTTTTTCTCAACACTTTTGTTTTTTTTGTTGTTGTTGTTTTATTTTTACTTTTTTGTTTAAAATAAATGCACTGTTGGTTAAGGGCTGTAAGTAAGCATTTCACTGTAATGTCTGCACCTGTTGTATTCGGCGCATGTGACCAATACAATTTGATTTGATTTGATTTGATTTCACTGAATCAATCTGAAACTTTGCACACACACTGCTGCCATCTAGTGGCCAAAATCTAAATTGCGCCTAAACTGCAATATTATATTGTGGCCTTTCTCTTGCATTTCAAAGATGATTGAACAAAAAAAAATATAGAAAACGCATGTTTTTTTGTTTGTATTATCTTTTACCAGATCTAATGTGTTATATTCTCCTACATTAATTTCACATTCCACAAACTTCAACGTGTTTCCTTTCAAATGGTATCAAGAATATGCATATCCTTGCTTCAGGTCCTGAGCTACAGGCAGTTAGATTTGGGTATGTCATTTTAGGTGAAAAAAAAAGGGTCAGATCCTTAAGAGGTTAAGGAGAGTCCAGTGAAGCACAGGTGCTTGCATATTGCACAAATGACAGAGGCTATAAGTTAGAAGTTTATTATGCATAACCCATCATTAATTAGCTAAATATAAGGCTAATACCGCATTGAATGTATTACCTGAAAGAGGTAGGCTAGGACATCTACAGTGAGGGAAAAATGTATTTGATCCCCTGCTGATTTTGTACGTTTGCCCACTGACAAAGACATGATCAGTCTATAATTTTAATGGTAGGTTTATTTGAACAGTGAGAGACAGAATAACAACAACAAAAAATGTTATAAATTGATTTGCATTTTAATGAAGGAAATAAGTATTTGACCCCTCTGCAAAACATTACTTAGTACTTGGTGGCAAAACCTTTGTTGGCAATCACAGAGGTCAGACGTTTCTTGTAGTTGTCCACCAGGTTTGCGCACATCTCAGGAGGGATTTTGTCCCACACCTCTTTGCAGATCTTCTCCAAGTCATTAAGGTTTCGAGGCTGACGTTTGGAAACTCGAACCTTCTGCTCCCTCCACAGATTTTCTATGGGATTAAGGTCTGGAGACTGGCTAGGCCACTCCAGGACCTTAATGTGCTTCTTCTTGAGCCACTCCTTTGTTGCCTTGGCCGTGTGTTTTGGGTCATTTTCATGCTGGAATACCCATCCACGACCCATTTTCAATGCCCTGGCTGAGGGAAGGAGGTTGTCACCCAAGATTTGACGGTACATGGCCCCGTCCATCGTCCCTTTGATGCGGTGAAGTTGTCCTGTCCCCTTAGCAGAAAAACACCCCCAAAGCATAATGTTTCCACCTCCATGTTTGACGGTGGGGATGGTGTTCTTGGGGTCATAGGCAGCATTCCTCCTCCTTCAAACACGGCATGTTGTGTTGAACACTTTCACCCAGTTCTCCTCTGAATCATTCAGATGTTCATTGGCAAACTTCAGACGGGCCTGTATATGTGCTTTCTTGAGCAGGGGGACCTTGCGGGCGCTGCAGGATTTCAGTCCTTCACAGCGTAGTGTGTTACCAATTGTTTTCTTGGTGACTATGGTCCCAGCTGCCTTGAGATCATTGACAAGATCCTCCCGTGTAGTTCTGGGCTGATTCCTCACCGTTCTCATGATCAGTGCAACTCCATGAGGTGAGATCTTGCATGGAGCCCCAGGCCAAGAGAGATTGACAGTTATTTTGTGGACATGCGCTGGCTTGAGCAGGGGGACCTTGCGTGCACTGCAGGATTTTAATCGAGGGTGATTGACCGTCATCTTGAACTTCTTCCATTTTCTAATAATTGCGCCAACAGTTGTTGCCTTTTCACCAAGCTGCTTGCCTATTGTCCTGTAGCCCATCCCAGCCTTGTGTAGGTCTACAATTTTATCCCTGATGTCCTTACACAGCTCTCTGGTCTTGGCCATTGTGGAGAGGTTGGAGTCTGTTTGATTGAGTGTGTGGACAGGTGTCTTTTATACAGGTAACAAGTTCAAACAGGTGCAGTTAATACAGGTAATGAGTGGAGAACAGGAGGGCTTCTTAAAGAAAAACTAACAGGTCTGTGAGAGCCGGAATTCTTACTGGTTGGTAGGTGATCAAATACTTATGTCATGCAATAAAATGCAAATTAATTACCGTAATTTTTGGACTATAAGCCGCGCCTTTTTTCCCATTTTTCGACCCTGCGGCTTATATAACGGTGCGGCTAATCTATGGATTTTTACAGCTAACGGCCACTAGAAGACCTCCTAAATCTATGGATTTTACAGGTTACAGTCCACCAACTTTAACTCTATGGGCTCTATGACCGGTCCGCGCCCCCCACCTTTAAGCGGCGGGCTCCAGCAGGAAAAGCTGGAGGCCGGAAAAGAGTGAGACAGGTAGCGCGCAAAAGTAAAAGTGGAACCGAGAGTGGTACGAGAGACAAAACGAGAGATAGAACGAGAGCAGTGTTGAAAAGTTTGTGTGTCTGAAACGCTATGTGATACAGTACAGTTTACACAGCACAGTATATGTTCTGTAGCTACTATTGCACTAAATGGTAACACTTGAATACGTTATGCAAATATGCAACTTGTTTGTTGAAATGTTAATAAATGGGAGCTTCCTCAAGCAGCCATCTCTTTCCCGACAATCCCCTCTGTGCACGAACCCTTACATATGGTAATTAAACATTAAAACACCTGCGGCTTATAGTCCAGTGCGGCTTATATATGTACACATCATTCAATTTAGCTGCTGTGGCTTATACTCCGGTGTGCCTTATAGTGCGGAAAATACGGTACTTAAAAATCATACAATGTGATTTTCTGGATTTTTGTTTTAGATTCAGTCTCTCACAGTTGAAGTGTACCTATGATAAAAATTATACACCTCTACATGCTTTGTAAGTAGGAAAACCTGCAAAATCGGCAGTGTATCAAATACTTGTTCTCCCCACTGTATAGGGCTATATATCAATCTAGAACAGGATTATCTATTTTGGATGCAATTTGAATGGAGTTGATGTAGAGAGAAAGACTGCGAGAGAGTGCTCGCGCGTGCACTGATTTAAATCAAAGCTATTCGAGTGATAGGCTGTTTCAAAACACTGCAGCTGCAATTTAAAAAATGAATCTTTACAATTAAAAAACAAGGTGATCCCGAAAGCCGGATGGAGATGGGTAAATTAGACACGCATTTGGTCTTTATATTACTGTAGCATAGGCTATGCTGCAGCAAATGTAGGCCTACCTGTCACAAGAAAACAAGTTACCATTATGAGATAATAGTTCTACATCCATTGTGAACTGCGTTCTATACTGAGATGGGCTGTCGGTCCCCACCCTGAGCATTGATTCATCATGCAGAGGCCATAGAAAAGCCAGATTGCATATAATTAGCAGTTCCATTTCACGCCATGCTGTTCATATACATAATTTATTATAATTGACCGGTTTCTTGCAGTTATTTGTCCCCGGAAAAGGGAGTGGTTTTGGGTGGAAAATCTCAGTAATCGGGTTCGCCAGCCTCCCCAGCCTCCCCTACCAAAACGCTTATATTGTCTTAGCCCCTCCCTGGGACATCCTCAAATTGACAATTAAACCACATAACTGGTAAACAATGTAAAAAGTATAATAATCATTTAAAAAATCCTTACATTGTATAATAATAGACAACAAAAAAAAGAATAGGCCTAATCATTGCCAGAGCCCGTTTATAAAAGGAATGTCATTTAATTCACAATGCTCTGAGTTGGTATTCATGTAATAAGAAGGCATTCTCCTCGACCACAGCCACAAATTGGGGAAAACAAACTTTCTTTCCCATTGACCCACATTGTAAAAGAGCCAACTTCTTCATACATTTTTTTATTATACAGAAATAACAAAACATGCCAAAAAGCTGCTATGTTGTTCAATGTACATGTAACCAGGTCAAAAATCCGACCTATGGTTCGCAATGGTCCCACATAGGGAAATAGAGCCTGCAAGAAGAGCCCTGTGGCTTCAGTCTGTTCAGTGTGGAAGAGTGGGAAATTGTGGAGACCCGGTATCCAAGTAGGCTACATGTAGCTATGTGTGTGGAAAACATTTCATCACAGCTAAGAAATGTGATTTGTTTAGTAGTCTGTTTGTAACTCTCCTCACTACTTGTAGAGTGTACAAAACATTAAGGACACCTGCTCTTTCCATGACATAGACTGACCAGGTGAATCCAGGTGAAAGCTATGATCCCTTATTGATGTCACTTATTAAATCCTTGGTGCAAATTGAGACATGGCTTTTCAGAGGGTGAATGGGCAAGACAAAATATTTAAGTACCTTTGTATGGGGTATGGTAGTAGGTGCCATTCATCACCAATAGACTGTCCAGTGAGTCAGTCAGGTGTGTGTTTGTTCACATTGGGTAAGGAGTATTGAGGATGTACACACTACTGCTAGTGATGCACTTGGAACAATCAGCACCATTTCTATAATAAGAGCCTAACAGCAGTGCGTACATCAACAGCCCTTCGATCTCCCCATCATCAACTCTCCTTCATCTCCCTCATCCCTACAAGGTCCGCTCAACTCATCATTAATTATAGCAAGCCCTGATTTGCCTGATTCACTTTACATACTGTAGTAGATTAAGATATACATTTGTCCATCCTCATTCAGTTGAGCCACTCACTTTGCCCAGTCAATTGAAACTGTTCACATAACATAAAGTAGCTGATTTAATTAAGTTCCTATGTTCCATGGATGAAGGGGTGGGTGGCGATTAGCTAATCAGGTTAAGGACCCTATTCTTCTTTGTGATGCACTCTTTCTGAGAAATGACGTCACACTAAGGCCCTGCTCTCAAGTGTAGAATCTAATTTAGTGTGAAATGGAAAGGGTACAGGGGGGAAAGATGCTCCTACAATTATTTCCTGATAAAGTTGGTGAATGGATATATCTGCTATACAGAGAGGGGCCGAGGGGTTCCTGTAATCGCTGAATCTCATGCAGCTTGGTGCAAATTGTTTTTCTTCGATCGAACACTTATGACACACACACACACACACACATTAATGGTTTAGATGGGTCTATCTATAGAAATGGCCCATACTAATTTAGTCTGCAAATTCAACAGCATGTTCTTGTCCAGGGATGGGCAACTTCGATGAAGATGGGTGCCACAAACTCATCATGAGGGGCCGCAGTGACTCGCTGGTCTGCGTACCCACATCCATGCCCACACATATGGCTGTTACAGTGACCGTATTACCGCCACGCTGGCGGTCATGAGTCACGAAGGCAGTCAAATTCCACGTGACCGTTTAGTCACGGTAATTAGGCTTCTCCAAGTTATGATGCTGCTGTCGGTCATTAGTGGCCTACCAAACTTGCTAACTGCCTGGTACTCAGCACTCTATTTTCCCTCTAATCACTCTGACATCAATGCAAATGTAATCAAAAATCTAATCAAACATCTCATGAGAGCCCATGAGCTCATATTGCGGAAAATGTCTATAGGCTATGCAATTGCGTGAGAAAACAGAGTGATGGCCTCTATTAAAACAAGGAAGATCCCATCAGCTTTCTATAGGCTAGGCCTACTATATTTATTTCTCAACTTTCCTAATATTAAGCACATTGCTTCGCTTTACAGCAGGAATATAGCCTCCCTGGCTGGCATGAAAATGAACCACGGACAAAGCGTCCTCCATTCGCTATTTAACTGCATAGTGTCACACCAGCCTTCACTTTGGCTCTCCCTCCTGTCCAGCTCAGGCGTTCGGCGTCGCCGGCTGCTGCTGAACCTACTGCTGGCAAATGCCCTTCACTCATCAACCCTGGACTTGTCTCGTCATCATTACACACACCTGGTTCCAATCCCCACTCTATCACTGTATATATACTCCCTCTGCCATTTGTCTTTGTCGGTCATTGTATATGTTTATTATTATTTATTTTTTCTGGGGGTAGATCAGCTTAATATTGCAGATAGATTGTAACTTCTATCAATGTAATTGTCTGCATCACTTCCAATCCCCCATGTTTTTTATATATATACTCCCCTTTATTACTTTTCAACCCCGCCATCCTTTCCCTACTTGGGGTAAATTTGTGAACAACAATGCCCAGGCCTCTACTTCCAGCCTATACTTAATATATACACCTTATGGACACAGTCAATTTTACAATAATTCTATTTAATTTTTTTTGTTTTGTTTTTGCTCCTGAACTTCTTCTACTCTCAACCTCTCCGATGTCCATCCGGTTTGCTTCTATATGCCATATCTTTCTAACTGTGCTCTTTCCCAAAAGCTCCCAACATACAACCTATATACTTATTATGGACACAGTATGCTTACATTATTAGTTATGTTGTTATTATTTGTTGTTATTTGTTATTAGTCCCATCCTTCAACTCCATTCAATACCTCCCATCTATCTTTTAACACCATCCATATAGGATTTCTATTTGCCATATATATTTCAACCGTACTGTGATGTTTTACAAAAGTTCTGAACCTTTCTATTCTCATTGCTTCTACAGATTGTGAATTAAAAATAAACATTTTTGCTAAAAGTATTATTATATTATTGATCGATTGACTATGACTTTTCAGATCACCCAGTAATGCTATCTGCAAGGTTAGCTCCAGGTAAATATTGCAATCCTTTAGCCATTCCTGGACCTGTGTCCAAAAACAAGCTACAAATGGACAGAACCAAAACAGATGATCTAATGATTCTGTCTCTTCACAGCAAAATCTGCAGAGCTGGGAAGATTGTATCCCCCATATAAATAACATTCTATTGGTAGCAAGAATTTTATATAATCATTTAAATTGAAAGATTCTAATTTTTGAATCCGGTTTCGTTTTGCGTGTCAGTTCATAAACAATATGCCATGGGATCGGTACATCAAAAATCTCTTCCCAACTATTTTGCAATCTATATGGGACGGCTGTCAATCCTTTGGTCCTTAAATGAAACTGATATACTTTTTTATTTATCACAGTTTTCCTTAACCAATTATGTTCTTTAATACAAGGCCGACAGACAAGTTCCTTACTTTCTCCCACTTCCACTTTCCTCTTCCACTTTTGCGGTAAGGCTGCAATTATTTGGTTGTAATTTTGGGTAGAGCAGACATTTCCATATGTTTTTGTTAGCTGCATGTGCGACATTCTATATGTTACTTGTTTTCCTGAGAGGAATCTCTCCTACTATTTCCTGAGTACCTTATATTTTGCACTTTGGGTTCACCCTGTGCCTTTTTGTTTATTAAGATATATTTTGAGCACAACAGCATTTGGGTTCTGTCCCGCTTTGATCTATGCTGCTTAAATAAATTCAGTAGTTCTAAACCTGAGACTGCCTCCTGCCTACTCCTCTCTACACCAGTGACACATAGTGTCACGCCCCGGCTCTGGGGACTCTTTAATGTTGAGCCAGGGTGTTAGTTTCTATGTTTTGTTTTCTAGGGTTTTGTTGTAGAACGTTTAGTTTCTATGTTGGCCAGGGTGGTTCCCAATCAGAGACAGCTGTAGCTCGTTGTCTCTGATTGGGGACCATACTTAGGCAGCCTGTTTTCACTAGTTGATTGTGGGATCTTGTTCTGTATAGGTTTGTGTTGGTGAACCTTTAGACTTCACGTATCGTTTGTTGTTTTGAGTACACCAATAAAATATGTACGCTTATCACGCTGCGCCTTGGTTCGCTTCCATTAACGATCGTGACAGAAGATCCCACCATTACAGGACCAAGCAGCGTGCCCGGGAGGAGAAGCTGGCGATGTCGCAGGTGGGCACATGGTGGTCTTGGGAGGACATATTCGCGGGCAGAGGGCCATGGGCAAGAGTGGACGACGGGGCTGCTGGAGGCAGCTACAGGGCGAGTTTGCGGACTAGGAGAGGAGGCCACCAGGTTACGGGGGCCATTGGTCATGAGGGGGAAGGAGAGTGTAGAGGCACGGCGAGAGGTACTGGGATGTGTTCCCAGTCCGGTCCGGCCCGTTCCTGATCCCCGCACAAGGCCAGTGGTGTGTGTTCCCAGTACGGTCCGGCCTGTTCCTGTCCCTCGCACCAAGCCTGTGGTGCGCGTCGCCAGCCCGTTCCGGCCTGTTGCTGCTCCCCGCACCAAGCCTGTGATGCGCGTCATCAGCCCAGTCCGGCCTGTTCCTGCTCCCCGCACCAAGCCTGTGGTGGGCGTCGCCAGCCCGGTCCGGCCTGTTCCTGTCCCTCGCACCAAGCCTGTGGTGCGCGTCGCCAGCCCGGCCCGGCCTGTTCCTGCTCCCCGCACCAAGCCTGTAGTGCGCGTCGCCAGTCCGGCCCGGCCTGTCCCTGTCCCTCGCACCAAGCCTGTGGTGCGCGTCGCCAGCCCGGCCCGGCCTGTTCCTGCTCCCCGCACCAAGCCTGTGGTGCGCGTCGCCAGCCCGGTCCGGCCTGTTCCTGCTCCCCGCACCAAGCCTGTGGTGCGCGTCGCCAGCCCGGCCCGGCCTGTCCCTGTCCCTCGCACCAAGCCTGTGGTGCGTGTCGCCAGCCCGGCCCGGCCTGTTCCTGCTCCCCGCACCAAGCCTGTGGTGCGCGTCGCCAGCCCGGTCCGGCCTGTTCCTGTCCCTCGCACCAAGCCAGTGGTGCGCGTCGCCAGCCCGGTCCGGCCCATTCCTGCACCCCGCACCAAGCCAGTGGTGTGCGTCGCCAGCCCGGTTCGGCCTGTTCCTGCTCCCCGCACCAAGCCAGTGGTGCGCGTCGTCAGCCCGGTCCGGCCCGTTCCTGCTCCCCGCACCAAGCAAGTGGTGCGCGTTGTCAGTCCGGCACGGTCCGTGCCTGTTCCACCGGTGCCTGGTCCGGCACTGGTCAGCGGCTCCACGCCGGAGCCAGAGCAATCCGCTCCACCGGTGTTCAGTCCAGCTCCGGCCAGCAGGGCCAGACCACGAGGGCGAGAGAGAGAGTGGTGGTCACGCCCGGAGCCGGATCCGCCTCCGAGGCGGAATGCCCAC
The DNA here is from genome assembly GCF_964263955.1 of Coregonus lavaretus. Taxonomy (NCBI): domain Eukaryota; kingdom Metazoa; phylum Chordata; class Actinopteri; order Salmoniformes; family Salmonidae; genus Coregonus; species Coregonus lavaretus. The sequence continues at coordinate 19,574,305 of NC_140023.1, forward strand.
CCAGCCCCTCCCCTGTGGTGTTTGGTTGGCGCGGTTGCAGTCCGCGCCTTTGGGGGGGGGGGGGTACTGTCACGCCCTGGCTCTGGGGACTCTTTAATGTTGAGCCAGGGTGTTAGTTTCTATGTTTTGTTTTCTAGGGTTTTGTTCTAGAACGTTTAGTTTCTATGTTGGCCAGGGTGGTTCCCAATCAGAGACAGCTGTAGCTCGTTGTCTCTGATTGGGGACCATACTTAGGCAGCCTTTTTTCACTAGTTGATTGTGGGATCTTGTTCTGTATAGGTTTGTGTTGGTGAACCTTTAGACTTCACGTATCGTTTGTTGTTTTGTCGTGTTGAGTACACCATTAAAATATGTACGATTATCACGCTGCGCCTTGGTCCGCTTCCATTAACGATCGTGACACATAGATTACATTTATTTTTTCCCGCTGCCCCTGTTTCAAGACAGGCGATAATGATCCATTGTAAATTTAAACAAATTTCACTCATATTATTTAGTATATGTAAAGATTACATCAAGAATAGTGTGATGGGTGACAATATTAGCCTATCACTTTTATATATTATCACTTGTGAATGATGCCCAGCTTAAGGCAAGAAACAGCGAATGCTTTTTTTTTTTTACTTTTTCAAATCATAGTCGCACACCTCATGTAGCCTAGCCAATAGGCCTATATGTTTTGATATGGTTTGTATCACAAGTGAAGTGGCCAAATAACTTCTTAAAATGAAGCACATTAATCCACTTGACAGGTGTAGAGCCTAACTGGCATACATACATTTACATTTACATTTACGTCATTTAGCAGACGCTCTTATCCAGAGCGACTTACAAATAGGTGCATTCACCTTATAGCCAGTGGGATAACCACTTTACAATGTTGTTTTTTTTTGGGGGGGGGGGGGGGGGGTGGAGTAAAGGGGGGGGGGGGGGGTAGAAGGATTACTTTTTTCTATCCCAGGTATTCCTTAAAGAGGTGGGGTTTCAAATGTCTCCGGAAGGTGGTGAGTGACTCCACTGTCCTGGCGTCGTGAGGGAGCTTGTTCCACCTTTGGGGTACCAGAGCAGCGAACAGTTTTGACTGGGCTGAGCGGGAACTATGCTTCCGCAGAGGTAGGGGAGCCAGCAGGCCAGAGGTGGATGAACGCAGTGCCCTCGTTTGGGTGTAGGGACTGATCAGAGCCTGAAGGTACGGAGGTGCCGTTCCCCTCACAGCTCCGTAGGCAAGCACCATGGTCTTGTAGCAGATGCGAGCTTCAACTGGAAGCCAGTGGAGTGTGCGGAGGAGCGGGGTGACGTGAGAGAACTTGGGAAGGTTGAACACCAGACGGGCTGCGGCATTCTGGATGAGTTGTAGGGGTTTAATGGCACAGGCAGGGAGCCCAGCCAACAGCGAGTTGCAGTAATCCAGACGGGAGATGACAAGTGCCTGGATTAGGACCTGTGCCGCTTCCTGTGTAAGGCAGGGTCGTACTCTCCGAATGTTGTAGAGCATGAACCTACAGGATCGGGTCACCGCCTTGATGTTAGCGGAGAACGACAGGGTGTTGTCCAGGGTCACGCCAAGGCTCTTCGCACTCTGGGAGGAGGACACAACGGAGTTGTCAACCGTGATGGCGAGATCATGGAACGGGCAGTCCTTCCCCGGGAGGAAGAGCAGCTCTGTCTTGCCGAGGTTCAGTTTGAGGTGGTGATCCGTCATCCATACTGATATGTCTGCCAGACATGCAGAGATGCGATTCACCACCTGGTTATCAGAAGGGGGAAAGGAGAAGATTAGTTGTGTGTCATCAGCGTAGCAATGATAGGAGAGGCCATGTGAGGATATGACAGAGCCAAGTGACTTGGTGTATAGCGAGAATAGGAGAGGGCCTAGAACTGAGCCCTGGGGGACACCAGTGGTGAGAGCACGTGGTGCGGAGACAGCTTCTCGCCACGCCACTTGGTAGGAGCGACCGGTCAGGTAGGACGCAATCCAAGAGTGAGCCGCGCCGGAGATGCCCAGCTCGGAGAGGGTGGAGAGGAGGATCTGATGGTTCACAGTATCAAAGGCAGCAGACAGGTCTAGAAGGACAAGAGCAGAGGAGAGAGAGTTAGCTTTAGCAGTGCGGAGAGCCTCTGTGACACAGAGAAGAGCAGTCTCAGTTGAATGACCAGTCTTGAAACCTGACTGGTTTGGATCAAGAAGGTCATTCTGAGAGAGATAGCAAGAGAGTTGGCTAAAGACGGCACGCTCAATAGTTTTGGAGAGAAAAGAAAGAAGGGATACTGGTCTGTAGTTGTTGACATCGGAGGGATCGAGTGTTGGTTTTTTGAGAAGGGGTGCAACTCTCGCTCTCTTGAAGACGGAAGGGACATAGCCAGCGGTCAAGGATGAGTTGATCAGCGAGGTGAGGTAAGGGAGAAGGTCACCGGAGATGGTCTGGAGAAGAGAGGAGGGGATAGGGTCAAGCGGGCAGGTTGTTGGGCGGCCTGCCGTCACAAGTCGCAAGATTTTATCTGGAGAGAGAGGGGAGAAAGAAGTCAAAGCATAGGGTAGGGCAGTGTGAGCAGGACCAGCAGTGTCATTTGACTTAACAAACGAGGATCGGATGTCGTCAACCTTCTTTTCAAAATGGTTGACGAAGTCATCCACAGAGAGGGAGGAGGGGGGGGGGGGGATTCAGCAGGGAGGAGAATGTGGCAAAGAGCTTCCTAGGTTTAGAGGCGGATGCTTGGGATTTAGAGTGGTAGAAAGTGGCCTTAGCAGCAGAAACAGATGAAGAAAATGTAGAGAGGAGGGAGTGAAAAGATGCCAGGTCTGCAGGGAGTCTAGTTTTCTTCCATTTCCGCTCAGCTGCCCGGAGCTCTGTTCTGTGAGCTCGCAATGAGTCATCAAGCCACGGAGCTGGAGGGGAGGACCGAGCCGGCCGGGAGGATAGGGGACATAGAGAGTCAAAGGATGCAGAAAGGGAGGAGAGGAGGGTTGAGGAGGCAGAATCAGGAGATTGGAGGGAGAAGGATTGAGCAGAGGGAAGAGATGATAGGATGGAAGAGGAGAGAGTAGCGGGAGAGAGAGAGCGAAGGTTGCGACGGTGCATTACCATCTGTGTAGGGGCAGAGTGAGTAGTGTTGGAGGAGAGGGAGAGAGAAAAGGATACAAAGTAGTGGTCGGAGACTTGGAGGGGAGTTACAGTGAGATTAGTAGAAGAACAGCATCTAGTAAAGATGAGGTCAAGCGTATTGCCTGCCTTGTGAGTAGGGGGGGACGGTGAGAGGGTGAGGTCAAAAGAGGAGAGGAGTGGAAAGAAGGAGGCAGAGAGAAATGAGTCAAATGTAGACGTAGGGAGGTTGAAATCCCCCAGAACTGTGAGGGGTGAGCCATCCTCAGGAAAGGAACTTATCAAGCTCATTGATGAACTCTCCAAGGGAACCTGGAGGGCGATAGATGACAAGGATATTAAGCTTAAATGGGCTAGTGACTGTGACAGCATGGAATTCAAATGAGGAGATATACAGATGGGTCAGGGGAAAAATTGAGAATTTCCACTTGGGAGAGATGAGGATTCCTGTGCCACCACCCCGCTGACCAGATGCTCTCGGGGTATGCGAGAACACATGGTCAGACGAGGAGAGAGCAGCAGGAGTAGCAGTGTTTTCAGTGGTAATCCATGTTTCCGTCAGCGCCAAGAAGTCGAGGGACTGGAGGGTAGCATAGGCTGGGATGAAGTCTGCCTTGTTGGCAGCAGAACGGCAGTTCCAGAGGCTGCCTGAGACCTGGAACTCCACGTGGGTCGTGCGTGCAGGGACCACCAGGTTAGAGAGGCAGCAGCCACGCGGTGTGAGGCGTTTGTGTAGCCTGTGCGGAGAGGAGAGAACAGGGATAGGCAGAGGCATAGTTGACAGGCTGCAGCAGATGGCTACAATAATGCAGAGGAGATCGGAATAAAATGAACTAAACATCTGGGAAAGGAGAGAGCGGGCCTCCCTCACCACAACTCCCAAATATAACTCTCCCAACTTCCACCTCAGAAACTATAATTGTTGTAAACTACAGCGGTTCAATGTTTTCTAGGAATAGACTAACCTAGTTTATTCAGCTAGCTAACTAGGTGCAGTATTATTCCGTGAAAAACGTCTGGGCACCTCGTCATAAGACGCCACAGCCAGCTAGCATGCCGGTCTCCAGCAGCAGGGTTTAGCACCAATACTCAGCCACAACAACCACCAGTGTATCAACACACAAGCAGATCGTTCGTGTCCGTGTCTAACGTTGTGGGTTAGTCCTGACAGCTTGAGCGAGTCCGTCGTCAACTTATTCAGCCAGTTAGTTAGCTAGAATAGTTAGCAAACTAGCTAGCCATTGCTTTCAGACAAAGAAGAACCCCTCCTTTCACGGCACGAACACACAGAGAGAGCCAAACTAACGTTAACTAGTCACCCATGTCCCGAATTCCTTGAGCGACTCGGGCTATCAATATGTAAAAAACAAAACACAAGTGTAGGTTATGACTTACCCCTAGCAGCTACTGTTAGCTAGCCAAGTGCAAAGCTAGCCACTGAATTGACTCAGCCAGTTCGCGTCTGTTCGCTCGGTGGTTCCAGCTATTGTTTACAAGTAGCTATCCAGGTTGCAACAAGCTTGCTAATTTTCAAGCACAGTAGCCACTTGCTACCTAACGTTAACGGTTCAGACAATGAGGTTAGAAAACAGCTGAATGGTGGGCAGTTATTGTATGTAATTATTGTAGGCAGCCAGCTGGCGTAATTACAGGCACTCTCAGGCGTGAAACAACTATACCGTTGCTAATAGCTACTCGCCAGCTAGTCCAGGTGGTGAGTTAGCTAGCTAGCTAGCTTCGTGCTACACCCGGCACCGCCGAATACAATACTAACCTACAATAATTACATACAACAACTACCTACAACAACCCACGATACCTACCTACAATACCTAACTACAATCTAAATACATAGTTTAAGCCTTACTCGACAAAGCCCAAGCTATGTATAAAGCCAAATAAAATAAAACATACAGTCGGGGTCAACAGTTTTGAGAATGACACAAGTATTGGTCTTCACAAAGTTTGCTGCTTCAGTGTTTTTAGATATTTTTGTCAGATGTTACTATGGTATACTGAAGTATAATTACAAGCATTCCATAAGTGTCAAAGGATTTTATTGACAATTACATTAAGTTTATGCAAAGAGTCAATATTTGCAGTGTTGACCCTTCTTTTTCAAGACCTCTGCAATCCGCCCTGGCATGCTGTCAATTAACTTCTGGGCCACATCCTGACTGATGGCAGCCCATTCTTGCATAATCAATGCTTGGAGTTTGTCAGAATTTGTGGGTATTTGTTTGTCCACCCGCCTCTTGAGGATTGACCACAAGTTCTCAATGGGATTAAGGTCTGGGGAGTTTCCTAGCCATGGACCCAAAAATTTGATGTTTTGTTCCCCGAGCCACTTAGTTATAACTTTTGCCTTATGGCAAGGTGCTCCATCATGCTGGAAAAGGCATTGTTCGTCGCCAAACTGTTCTTGGATGGTTGGGAGAAGTTGCTCTCGGAGGATGTGTTGGTACCATTCTTTAATCATGGCTCTGTTCTTAGGCAAAATTGTGAGTGAGCCCACTCCCTTGGCTGAGAAGCAACCCCACACATGAATGGTCTCAGGATGCTTTACTGTTGGCATGACACAGGACTGATGGTAGCACTCACCTTCTCTTCTCCGGACAAGCTTTTTTCCGGATGCCCCAAACAATCGGAAAGGGGATTCATCAGAGAAAATGACTTTACCCCAGTCCTCAGCAGTCCAATCCCTGTACCTTTTGCAGAATATCAGTCTGTCCCTGATGTTTTTCCTGGAGAGAAGTGGCTTCCTCGCTGCCCTTCTTGACACCAGGCCATCCTCCAAAAGTCTTCGCCTTACTGTGCGTGCAGATGCACTCACACCTGCCTGCTGCCATTCCTGAGCAAGCTCTGCACTGGTGGTGCCCCAATCCCGCAGCTGATTCAGCTTGATCAATCAACTAAACAATGATAATGGCATGTGTTTCCTTGCAGCTAACCATGGTTAACAGAGGAAGAACAATTATTTCAAGCACCACCCTCCTTTTAAAGCTTCCAGTCTGTTATTCTAACTCAATCAGCATGACAGAGTGATCTCCAGCCTTGTCCTCGTCAACACACTCACCTGTGTTAATGAGAGAATTACTGACATGATGTCAGCTGGTCCTTTTGTGGCAGGGCTGAAATGCAGTGGAAAAGTTTTTTGGGGATTAAGTTCATTTTCATGGCAAAGAGGGACTTTGCAATTAATTGCAATTCATCTGATCACTCTTCATAACATTCTGGAGTATATGCAAATTGCCATCATAAAAACTGAGGCAGCAGACTGTGAAAATTAATATTTGTGTCATTCTCAAAACGTTTGACCACGACTGTACACAGCGCATGAGTTTCAAGTTTGGGGAAGATAATTTTCACCATAAAAATGCACCTTTATAATAAAAGCATTACATGCATAATCGCATTTGTGGTCACTTTTGAGAATGGTGTTTTCCTGCTAATGGAACATTCACGCTTATAGCCTACTGTCGTGTGCGCATTGCTGCACTCATAATGTGAAGAAATAGCCTAATAATTTTAAGTTAAATGTTCTCATCTGTTGCGTCAGGCTCATTGCTTAAAACAGGTTTTTTGATGCTAGTAGTTGTATTACTTTGGGATCTATTGCATCCCACAACTGTCCCAGACTATGTTTGGAATATGTATTTCTCGCACAGAATAGAATAGGTAAACTTTTGCACTATGGGAGATAGTAGATTGACATAGGCTAGTGCTTTTGCTGTTCGTTAGGCCTACTCATCTTGTTGGCTCAAATGTGGACAGTTCTTCCAATATCTTCAATATACGCCTCGGAATAGGATAAGGACGAGCGCAGTTGCGTCCCCGATGTGTCTGTCTTCACTTGTAGCCTGTGAGAAAGTCCCGATCACACGACAGAGAGCCATGTGAGTGAGATGTGATTCGGCACGCAGCTGGGAGAAGGGAATTATAGTTATTATATTCAGCCCAAGGGCACAACGGCCACTGGCCACAAAAGGCATGGATGTTTTAAGGGGGCAGTACGGCCACACAAAGGGGATGCAGCCGGGAAATTCAAGGCATTATCAAGTGCTTGTCAAATTGTCAATGAGAGACTGATGAAGTTTGTACAATTTTTTAAAATATTTAACCTTTATTTAACTATGCAAGTCAGTTAAGAACAAATTCTTATTTACAATGACGGCCTACACCGGCCAAATCCGGACGACGCTGGGCCAATTGTGCGCCGCCCTACGGGACTCCCAATCGCGGCCGGTTGTGATACAGCCTGGAATCGAACCAGGGGGTCTGTAGTGACGCCTCAAGCACTGAGATGCAGTGCCTTAGACCGCTGCGCCACTCGGGATGGTGTAGGCTATATTACATGGATTTATTCGACTTTTGAAAATGTAGATGTTCCAAAGGTCTGCATCAGCGGCTTGTAGGCTATGCGTGGAAGCCAGGAGATAATACATGTGTTTATGTTAATTAACGGTAAATTACCATGAGACCGGCAGTTATTTGCTTGACAATCACTGGCTGAAAAAATTGAATGACCGCCACAGCCCTACCCACACATGCAGTCTGATCCAGCCAATTACACTTTGTTCTCATTAGAATGTTATTTGATTTAATGTTCTGAGACTTTTCACTCAGGCAGAGTTTGTGCAACTAGGCAAAATTGCATCCACTCAGTTTGAATACAGCTTGCTTGACTGACAGCTGACTTACTTTGAATACAGCAAAGGACATCCATTTTCTTTGGAGAAATGTCCTTCAATTTATTGCTTTTGAAATTAATGTTCACTTACTGTTACCAAGAGAGGCATAAGGCATTTTAGAAAAAGTACTGCAGCATTTCTATTTGAGGTCACTCAGGTCAGTGAATGTCACATGAGTGTTGTTATAGGAGAAGTGGAAACCAGACATGTTGTGGTGTCAATCTTTTGCTGTGGTCTTCTCAAGCTGCATCATGTATTGTGTCTTCTCTGTCAGCGTGTGAGGAGACAATCTAATAAGCCAAAAGTCCTTGTCCCTGTTTCATTCCAATGCTATGTGTTTCTGTGTGTTCCGATTTGTGTGTGTGCCTGATTGGTTCTTGGTATCTTTGCCTGCTAAGCATGTGTGTATTGTCTGAGGGACATTTAGCAGATGTTGAGATTTCAAAGGAGAGCTCTTGTTACGCTTTGTTCTTGTGCCTCAGCACTCAGCAGAGTGATGTGACATGAGGACCTGTGGTTGGTAGGTCAGGCGGTGGGCGGGGGACGAGTGGCCTGAACACTAATTAGTCCCGTAATGGAAATTCATAAGGGCTCGTCATGACTCTAATTACCTGGCTATCTCCTGGTCGGCTCGCTCCCCGGACCTCTGACTCTTTCTCCCTGCTGTCTGACATTAACAGGCAAACATCTCAATATGAGCCATGGCTGCGCTCCCCATGACGCTGATTAAAACGAGGGTAATCAAGGGCTGATCTGTCAACCCTCTCTGCACTCTGCCCCGCTGCTGACTGGCTGAGATGGGGGGGCAAGGGGCGAGAGTGGGGCCTTGGCCCAGAGCAGGCTTACCCTGCTCGGATGTTTTAACCCCACCCTTGTGTTAATAGGGTAGAAAGGCGAGGCCTTGACCCAGGTGACAAGACAGGAGTTCAGACTCTCCAATTATCATTAATGGCTTTTTATCAAGGGCATCTGAAGAGTAAACGGGTCCACTTATTTAAAATGGTAAAAATATAAAATTCAATGCAAGGTCGTGGGTCAATGCAAGCTCGCTAATAATCACCGAAAGCTGGTCAGTCAGGGAGCATTGAAAATGTAGAAAATGATGGATAGATGACTATTTTTCTTTTTTTATTACGGCGCAGAAAAATAAAAAACATTCAGTGCGGCCCTCCTGACCTCTGAAGACCGAATGCAGCCTCTGGGGCAAAATGAGTTTGACACCCCTGCTCTAACTCAAACACCCCCTTACAGTTTGATTGGGTCTCCCCCAACACACACTCTTTCCCCTCATATTTTATGAGTAGCTCTCCTTTAAAGTCCATCACAATAGCTGACTGTTCCTTTGGTGCGGTTTCGCCTCACAGAGCCTCAGAGAGCTGTCCATTCCCCCCTGCCTTAATGCAGACTGATGGATGTGTGTGGGGCAGTCGATAAATGCACTGGACTGGGGTTTAATGCAGAGCCCAGGAAGTTTAAAGGGGCATTACGAGGATAAACGACAGTGGGAAGGGAGCTGGAGAGAGAGGGAGGGAGAGAGGGAGTGACAGATGTGTGCGCTGAGGAGGAGTAGGTAGCAGTGTGCCAGGCAGGGGGAAGAAAGGGAGAGAATGATGGATGAGTTGTACAGGGAGGAGTGAACAGGGCTGAGAAAGCAGAACGTTACAATCTCTCGACATAAACCCGTCTTGAAAGCTCTGTCTGTCCCCCGTCTGTCTTTTTGCTCATGCCCCTCTCATTTATTGGTCTCTCTGTTTCTACTCTTCTCTTTTCAATCACCCGAGACATTCAGTCTGTCAGTGAAGGCAGAATGGTTTCCATAATGCAATGAGTCAGTCCACCATATTGTACGGATGTAGGATCTTAATTTGAGCCAGTTTGCTACAGCAGGAAAGTAATTCTGCAGCAACAGGAAATATGAATTATTACAGTATGTGGATTATAATTAATGGACATTTTTGTAGGGGTTGATACAGTTTTCGTTAGGGTAAATCAAGTCTGAATTTTCAAAGTTACAATCTTTACCAACTTCTTAAAACTCAAATATACTAACAGTTTGCATTTCCTGCTGTGCACGAAAATTCTCAGCAACAAAAATCCTACATCTGTAATTGGGCAATTCCATAGGGAAAGTTAGTTATTTCCAAATGAAACCACATTAATAATTATCCTACAGGTCTATGTTGGAATTCAGGCTTTATTTGAAAAGGTTTAGTAGGAAATTGCATGAATTTTGGCCGTGTCAGAGTTGGAGGCCAAGTCTCAGGCTTTTCACTCAATCATATTTAATAACTTTTTGAAAGAGCTTTTGCGTGTTCTACAGTCTTGTAAAGATAGATGGTTGACTGGGACAGGCAATGTAACATCCATAACGTTTTTTAGGAAAGTATTTTTTGTAAAACATGCACCTTAGATCGGATCATCTTGAAACTTTCTCTGTAAAGCTAACTTTGATCAAGGTTTTATATGGTCTATAATTGATTTCTCTCTTTTCATTGTCACTATCCTTTTCAGCGTTATGATATCTGTAATATCATACCATAACATTCATACTGGATGTAATGGATATTGACATATCATATCTTAGCTTCAGAAGCTTGTGAAATTCACTACATTTTGTGTAGTTGTTCTGAGATGTATTCTTCAGACTTTTACAGAAGCAATTGTTGTGATATGATATGTTCTAGCTTAGATTATCTTGGAAAATATATGCTGAAATGCATTTCTCATATATGGTACTACTGTTTTTTTTAGATAGTTTATAAACACTCTTCTCATCTTTCTATCTGTGAATAGTCCCCAGAGGTGTACACTACAAATCAGGTTTGAGGAGTTAGCGAGGTAACTTTGTTCAACTCAGAGTTCAACTCAGGATAACCAGCCATAAGAATGTGGCTCACCTTCTGGTCAGGTACATTTCTGGCAACAAAACCTTAAGGACTAACCTGCTCCCCGGGACAGGCTAACTCAGGGCTAACTCCATTTGTCCTGAATGAAGTGTCTGAGCCGCGAGTTGAGGACCAATTAAATCAGATTCCCTCCCTCTCGCAAAGATTGCCTCATCATCACCTTAATTTGAGGAAGACTAATTAAATATTTTGTACCCCCAAAAATATATACAGTTGAAGTCGGAAGTTTACATACACTTAGGTTGTAGTCATTAAAACTTGTTTTTCAACCACTCCACAAATTTCTTGTTAACAAACTATAGTTTTGGCAAGTCGGTTAGGACATCTACTTTGTGCATGACACAAGTAATTTTTCCAACAATTGTTTACAGACAGATTATTTAACTTATAATTCATTGTATCACAATTCCAGTGGGTCGGAAATTTACATACACTAAGTTGACTGTGCCTTTAGACAGCTTGAAAAATTCCAGAAGATGATGTCATGGCTTTAGAAGCTTCTGATAGGCTAATTGACATCATTTGAGTCAATTGGACGTGTACCTGTGGATGCATTTCAAGGCCTACCTTCAAACTCAGTGCCTCTTTGCTTGACACCATGGGAAAATCAAAAGAAATCAGCCAAGACCACAGAAGAAAGATTGTAGACCTCCACAAATCTGGTTCATCCTTGGGAGCAATTTCCAAACGCCTGAAGGTACCACGTTCATCTGTACAAACAATAGTACGCAAGTATAAACACCATGGGACCACGCAGCCATCATACCGCTCAGGAAGGAGACGCGATCTGTCTCCTAGAGATGAACGTACTTTGGTGCGAAAAGTGCAAATCAATCCCAGAACAACAGCAGAGGACCTTGTGAAGATGCTGGAGGAAACAGGTACAAAAGTATCTATATCCACAGTAAAATGAGTCCTATACCGACATAACCTGAAAGGCCACTCAGCAAGGAAGAAACCACTGCTCCAAAACCGCCATAAAAAAGCCAGACAATGGTTTGCAACTGCACATGGGGACAAAGGTTGTAATTTTTGGAGAAATGTCCTCTTGTCTGATGAAACAAAAATAGAACTGATTGGCCATAATGACCATCGTTATGTTTGGAGAAAAAAGGGGGAGCTTGCAAGCCGAAGGACACCATCCCAACCGTGAAGCACGGGGGTGGCAGCATCATGCTGTGGGGGTGCTTTGCTGCAGGAGGGACTGGTGCACTTCACAAAATAGATGGCATCATGAGGAAGGAAAATTATGTGGACATATTGAAGCAACATCTCAAGACATCAGTCAGGAAGTTAAAGCTTGGTTGCAAATGGGTCTTCCAAATGGACAATGACCCCAAGCATACTTCCAAAGTTGTGGCAAAATGGCTTAAGGACAGCAAAGTCAAGGTATTGGAGTGGCCATCACAAAGCCCTGACCACAATCCTATAGAACATTTGTGGGCAGAACTGAAAATGCATGTGCGAGCAAGGATGTCCAAAGCATGTGGTCCTCTGTAGGTAAATTGGTAGAGCATGGTGCTTGTAATGCCAGGGTAGTGGGTTCGATCCCCGGGACCACCCATACGTTAAAAAAAATGAATGCACACATGACTGTAAGTTGCTTTGGATAAAAGCGTCTGCGAAATGGCATATTATTATTATTATAAGGAGGCCTACAAACCTGACTTATTTACACCAGCTCTGTCAGGAGGAATGGGGCAAAATTCACCCAACTTATTGTAGGCTACCCGAAACGTTTGACCCAAGTTAAACAATTAAAAGGCAATGCTACCAAAACTAATTGAGTGTATGTAAACTTCTGACCCACTGGGAATGTGATTAAAGAAATAAAAGCTGAAATAAATAATTCTCTCTTCTATTATTCTGACATTTCACATTCTTAAAATAAAGTGGTGATCCTAACTGACCTAAGACAGGGAATTTTTACTAGGATTAAATGTCAGAAATGGTGAAAAACTGAGTTTAAATGTATTTGGCTAAGGTGTATGTAATCTTCAACTGGACATGTTAAAATACCGATTTACATTATTTAGTAATGACAAAGAGCATTTGAAACTTCATGGACAGTAAAACTTTTATATTACAAATAAGATTATTGTGATATAATTATTTTATCGATAGAAAAGGGAAAAAAAGTGTTCATGCGTTGATAAGCACACCAAATATGCCATTAAAAGCCTATTTCAGACCATAGCCTTTTATTTTGATTTAGGCATAAATGAAAATGTGGCACTGACTAGCCGATGGATTGATGTTTCAGCATTGTCTCAATGAAGAGTTCTGCGTTCGACTAGCCACGTGCGACATGCATGTACAGTTATAAGCCTGCTACAGTTAGCAGCAGGTGAACAAGCAATATCCACTGTCGTAGTGCGGATGAAGCCTGAGGTGGAATGTGAAGCTAACTGAATCTGGTTAGGTTTAGAAAACTCTGAGTAGATCTAGCTTGCTTTGTAGGATACCCCTCTGGAGTGTCTGTTTCAAATGAAAGCCCCCCAAAAAATATACCGGACTTCATCCAGTGTCCAGAAAAGTGGATTGGCAGTATAATAATAATATAATATAATATTTAGCAGACGCTTTTATCCAAAGCGACTTACAGTCATACGTGCATACATTTTTGTGTATGGGTGGTCCCGGGGATCGAACCCACTACCTTGGCGTTACAAGCGCCGTGCTCTACCAGCTGAGCTACAGAGGCATGTACAGTAAATAACCCATAATGACAAAGTGAAAACTGGTTTTTAGAAATGTTTGCAAATTTATTAACAATAAAAAACAGAATACCTTATTTACATAAGTATTCAAACCTTTTGCTATGAGCTCAGGTGCATCCTGTTTCCATTGATCATCCTTGAGATGTTTCTACAACTTGATTGGAGTCCACCTGTGGTAAATTCAATTGATTGGACAGGATTTGAAAAGGCACACACCTGTCTATATAAGGTCCCACAGTTGACAGTGCATGTCAGAGCAAAAACCAAGCCGTGAGGTCTAAGCAATTGTCCATAGAGTGCCGAGGCACATATCTGGGGAAGGGTACCAACAAATGTCTGCAGGTTTGAAGGTCCCCAAGAACACAGTGGCCTCCATCATTCTTAAATGGAAGAAGTTTGAATCGAACATTTCTGGAGAGACCTGAAAATAGCTGTGCAGCAACACTCCCCATCCAACCTGACAGAGCTTGAGAGGATCTGCAGAGAAGAATGGGAGAAACTCCCCAAATACAGGTGTGCCAAGCTTGTAGCGTCATACCCAAGAAGATTTGAGGCTGTAATCATTGCCAAAGCTGCTTCAACAAAGTACTGAGTAAAGGGTCTGAATATTTATGTAAATGTAATATTTCCGTTTTTTGTTTTGAATAAATTAGCAAAAATTTCAAATAAACTGTTTTTGCTTTGTCAATATGGGGTATTGTGTGTAGGTTAATAATAAGGCTGTAACGTAACAAAATGTGGGAAAAGTTAAGGGGTCTGAATACTTTCCGAATGAACTTTATGTATATACACTACCGGTCATAAGTTTTAGAACACCTACTAATTCAAGGGTTTTTCTCTATTTTCTACATTGTAGAATAATAGTGAAGAGGTCTAAACTATGAAATAACACATATGGAATCATGTAGTAACCAAAAAAGTGTTAAACAAATCAAAATATATGTTATATTTGATATTATTCAAATAGCCACCCTTTGCCTTGATGACAGCTTTGCACACTCTTGGCATTCTCTCAACCAGCTTCATGAGGTAGTTGTAATGAATACTCAGGGAGAAAAAGGTGTAGATTCACGCGCAGAGTGTGGTAGGTGTTTATTACGCCTTCACAGAAGGCAGGAATCGTGGTCACAGGCAGTCAATGGTCATACACAGGTAGACAAACAGTCTGGGGAAACAAAACTAGGAATGAAGGCTAAAACTGGTTCTCACAAACAAGCTAGGAAAAGGCTTAGTAGATTCAAAACAAACAATACCTCACAAGGCACAAACAGAATGAACTGAACTAAATAAGGAGCTAATGACACCAGGTGAGTAACAAACACAGGTGAAATCAATGAACAAAAATGAAAGACAGGGCAACGTTCAAGAATACAAAGAAACAGGGCTACGTTCAAGAACACAAGGTTGACTAAGAAAATAAATATAAACCTTACAGTAGGCAGGTTCCCCTCCGACGTCCAATGGTGGGGGCACACAGAAGGCTCGTCACACCCGGGAGACAAACTGGGGCCCGCGGTCAGAGACGATGTCCTCCAGAATCCCATACAGACGGAACACCTGCTGGAACATAGACTCAGCCAATTCCATGGCGTTAGGTAAATGAGGAAGAGGAACAAGACGGCACATTTTTTTTTAAACGGTCTACTATGACAAGGATGGTGGTGTTACCAGAGGATTTAGGAAGGTCTGTGATGAAGCCAACAGCTATGTGGGATCAGGGTCTGTGAGGGATTGGCAAAGGTTGAAGCTTACCAGAAGGGAGATGACGAGGGCTTTTGGTTTGTGTGTAGACTGGACAGGGGAGTACGTAATCCCTTACGTCAAATGCAAGTGAGGACCACCAGAACTTAAGGGCTAGAAGTTCAGTGGTTTGTGTAATGCCCGGATGTCCTGCCCCAAGGACGTGTGACACCATTGCATCAGTTGGGGTCTAACAGCTGCTGGTACATAACTCTTCCCAGCTGGTGTCTCAGGTTAGGGCTTCTTGTATAGCAGAGTGAACCTCCCACTGTACCGGTCCCATAATGCAAGAGGAAGGAAAAATGGGTGTAGGGTCTGAGTTACTGGTCGGAAGGTCAAACTGGCGGGAGAGAGCATCAGCTTTTAAATTTTTCTTTCCAGGGATGTAAGTAACATGAAAATGGAAGCTTGTGAAGAAGAGAGCCCAGCGGGCTTGTCTGGAGTTTAACCTCTTGGCCCCTCTGATATATTCCAGATTAGGATGATCTGTTAGGACGAGAAAGGGATGTTGTGCGCACTCCAACCAGTGGCGCCACTCCTCGAGGGCCAGCTTGATGGTGAGAAGTTCTATTCCCCACATCGTAATTCCTCTCAGCGGCGGATAACTTCCTGGAGAAGAAGGCACAGGGATGTGATTTTGGAGGTGTTCCCACCCGCTGAGAGAGTATGGCTCCTACTCTTACTTCGGAGGAATCCACCTCCGGGGTGAAAGGAAGGGTCAGATCAGGTTGGCGAAGGACAGGAGCTGAGGTGAAGAGGTGTTTCAAGTTGTTGAAAGCAGTCCGGGCGGTATCAGTCCAGGTCTTTTGGCTGGTGAGGGGAGCGGCAGTAGAACTGAAGTTCCGAATGAACCGGCAATAGAAGTTGAAGAATCCAATGAAACGTTGGAGTTCCTTAACGGTGGTGGGTTTGGGCCAGTTACTAACAGCGGTGACTTTGTTCTCATCCATGCTGACCCCTCCAGGTGTCAGTAGGAAACCGAGGGAGTTTAACGAGGTTACATGGAAGGTGCTCTTTTCAGTCTTCACATAAAGGTTATGGTCAAGGAGCCATTGTAGAACCTTTTGTACATATTGTACGTGTTCCTTCAGGGAGTGGGAGTAAATCAGGATGTCATTAATGTAGACGATGAGAAAGCGGTTGATCATGTCCTGGAAAACCTCGTTCATAAAGGATTGGAAGACGGCAGGGGCGTTAGTAAGGCCGTAGGGCATGACCAGGTATTCGTAGTGTCCTCGTGCGGTGATAAAGGCAGTCTTCCATTCGTCGCCTTCACGTATACTGACAAGGTCATATGCACTTCGCAGGTCGAGTTTTGTATAGATGTTGGCGCGGCCCACTTGTTCAAGGATCGCTGGAATCAGAGGAAAACGGTTCTTGACCGTGACGTCATTCAGGGAACAGTAATCAATACATGGTCGGAGACCACCGTCCTTTTTTCCAACGAAGAAAAAGCTGGATGCAGCCGGGGAAGAAGAAGGACGAATGAAACCGTTTTCGAGTGCTTCATCAATGTAGTTCTCCATTGCCTCATTTTCCGGGATAGATAGGGGGTAGAAACGGCCCTTCGGAGGGGAGTAAGTCAATAGCACAGTCCACTGGGCAATGTGGTGGCAGAGTGGAGGCCTTGATTTTGCTGAAGACATTGCTGTACTGGGTGCATTCAGATGGTATAGTGAGTGGCACTGCAGAGTGCCCTCAGGTTGCACATGTGACATGCTGGTAGAAATGAGGTAGAACGGATTTAAGTTTGCCTGCATTAAAGTCCCCGGCCACTAGGAGCGCCGCTTCTGGATGAGCATTTTCTTGTTTGCTTACGGCCTTATAAAGATCGTTAACTGCGGTCTTAGTGCCAGCATCGGTTTGTGGTGGTAAATAGACGGTTACGAATAATATAGATGAGAACTCTCTTGGTAGATAGTGTGGTCTACAGCTTAACATAGATCTACTGAGGAAAAAAGGACAATGTTGGAGTTGAATTCAATGAAAGAAAAGCTGCGAAATGGAGTGTTGAAAATAAAGAGAAGAGAGGGCCAGAAAAGTAATGTTTGGGAAAGATTTGGTTAAGTGGTAAAAAAGTATGAAAGCAGAGTCTATGTTATATGCGATTATTGTGAGGCCTATACAAATTTGACAGTCACAACACTGGGACTTCAAATAGGCCTATGGCACGTCAGGGAACTGTACCCTACTGTTCAGATTGGTTATGAACTGGCTGTAGGTTCATAACCTCTCACATGCATCCAAGCCGAACTGAAATCGTATCAGAATCATGTTGGGTCTTTTTCAGAGCTTTCTATTTCCTTACAACCGGTCAAACTGATGTAATTTGGAAATTTTGCACTGAAAATCTTTTCAATTTTTCTCCCCGGTCCCTAAAAGTCTTTACCCGTGACAGAAGCAGAGATGGCACTGAAAACTTTACCATGTCAACTACATTGAAACATTTATTCTATAATTTATTACATTATTCTGGTGAGCAAGGGTTTATTTAGTCTTCTAGGGCAACATATGACAGATGAAAAGCTGCATGTATCTAATTATAGATAAATTGACTAACAAATAGCCCACCAAAATGTCGGAAATTGTGTTTTAGGTTATTGTCCTGCTGAAAGGTGAATTCATCTCCCAGTGTCTGGTGGAAAGCAGACTGAAACAGGTTTTCCTCTAGGATTTTGTCTGTACCTACCTCCATTCCATTTATTTTGTATCCTGAAAAACTCCCCAGTCCTTAATGATTACAAGCATACCCATAACATGCAGCCACCACAATGCTTGAAAATATGGAGAGTGGTACTCAGTAATGTGTTGCATTGGATATGCCCCAAACATAACATAATGTATTCACAACAAAAAGTTAATTGCTTTGCCACATTTTTTGCAGTATTACTTTAGTGCCTTTTTGAAAACAGGAAACATGTTTTGGAATATTTGTATTCTGTACAGGCTTCCTTCTTTTCACTCTGTCAATTAGGTTAGTATTGTGGAGTAACTACAATGTTGTTGATCTATTCTCAGTTTTCTCCTATCACAGCCATTAAACTCTATAACTGTTTTAAAGTCACAATTGGCCTCATGGTGAAATCGCTGAGCCGTTTCCTTCCTCTCTGCCAACTGAGTTAGGAAGGATGCCTGTACAGTATATTTTTAGTGACTGGGTGTATTGATTCACCATCCAAAGTGTAATTAATAACTTCACCATGCTCAAAGGGATATTCAGTGTCTGCTTTTCTTATTTTTACCCATCTACCAATAGGTGCCCTTCTTTGCGAGGCATTAGAAAACCTCCCTGGTCCTTGTGGTTGAATCTGTGTTTGAAATTCACTGCTCAACTGAGGGACCTTACAGATAATTGTACTGTATGTGTGGGGTACAGAGATGAGGTAGTCATTCAAAAATCATGTTAAACACTATTATTGCACACAGAGTGATTCCATGCAACTTATTATGTGACTTGTTAAGCACAGTTTTACTTTAGTCAAAGGGTGTGAATTCTTTCTGAAGGCAGTGTGTGCTGTAGTCAGGCGTGGCGGAAGGGTTATTAGCAATTGCAGGCGGGTGCAGGTGAACAAACAGCTGACCCACTCACCATTAATGTGTACATTCAACTGGTAAAGGATATTTTTGATATATACTGTTTAAAGTGAGGAACAAATTGAATGTTAGGGTGTGGTGACTGGCCTTGTATACTATTCAGGCTACCTGTAATTATGCAATCCTAAAGTGCTATGCCCTTTTCTGACCTTTTAAAAACATTTCAAAATACAACAAATGTGTTATGATAGATTCTGATTCAGACTCTGTAACATCCATAACGGTCGTTTTTCCTCTCTAAAGTAATGATGGAAATTACTATATTTTGAAAAGTATAATTTTTGTGTTCAGCCAAGCCTTTCCTTAGAAATGGCTATCCATGGTTTAACTTAATACTTACAAACTCACAGACTTTTGCTAATAAGTGCAGTCTCCCCAAAAAACTTGTCCATTTCATGTAACATCCATAACGCTTCTTATTTGATTTATTTCTCCAATATCCGCTTTCTTGGGCTCACTCTGCACAAGAGGTACTATTGACACACATATCAAAAGTTACATTTATATTTTGCGTGTCCATTCTGTGAGACATTAAAGTTGTGATTTTGTTTGCAAATGTGATGTCTATAATGCTGGAATTGCCCAATTACAGCACTCATCATCATTGTAAATCCTTGATTTGGCTCTGAAGCCTGGAAGTGTTTAACTCCTACACGAGTGTAGCGAAATGCTTGTGCTTCTAGTTCTGACAGTGCAGCAATATCTAGCAAGTAATATCTAACAGTTCCACAACAACTATCTAATACACACAAATCTAAGTAAAGGAATGGAATAAGAATATATAAACATATGGATGAGAAATGTCATTGTCAGAGCGGCATAGGCTAAGATGCAATACATAGTATAGAATACAGTATAAACATATGAGATGGGTAATGCAAGTTATGTAAACATGATTAAGATAGTATAGAATACAGTATATAAATATGAGATGGGTAATGCAAGATATGTAAATATTATTAATGTGGTCCTCTGTAGCTCAATTGGTAGAGCATGGCGCTTGTAACGCCAGGGTAGTGGGTTCGATCCCCGGGACCACCCATACGTAAAAATTTATGCGCACATGACTGTAAGTCGCTTTGGATAAAAGCGTCTGCTAAATGGCATGTTATTTTATTTATTATTATTAAAGTCACATTATTGAAGTGACTAGTGTTCCATTTATTAAAGTGGCCAGTGATTTTCAAGTCTGTATGTAGGCAGCAGCCTCTCTGTGCTAGTGATGGCTGTTTAACGGTCTGATGGCCTTGAGATAGAAGCTGTTTTCCAGTCTCTCGGTCCCAGCTTTGATGCACCTGTACTGACCTCGCCTTCTGGATGATAGCGGGGTGAACAGGCAGTGGCTCGGGTGGTAGTTGTCCTTGATTATCTTTTTGGCCTTCCTGTGACATCGGGTGCTGTAGGTGTCCTGGAGGGCAGGTAGTTTGCCCCCAGTGATGCGTTGTGCAGACCGCACCACCCTCTGGAGAGCCCTGCGGTTGTGGGTGGTGCAGTTGCCGTACCAGGCGGTGATACAGCCCGACAGGATGCTCTCAATTGTGCATCTGTAAAAGTTTGTGAGGGTTTTAGGTGCTAAGCCGAATTTCTTCAGCCTCCTGAGGTTGAAGAGGCTCTGTTGCGCCTTCTTCACCACACTGTCTGTGTGGGTGGACCATTTCAGTTTTCAGTGATATGTACGCAGAGGAAATTAAAACTTTCCACCTTCTCCACTGCTGTCCCGTCGATGTGGATTGGGGGTTACTCCCTCTTCTGTTTCCTGAAGTCCACGATCATCTCCTTTGTTTTGTTGACGTTGAGTGAGAGGTTTTTTCCTGACACCACACTCCGATAGCCCTCACCTCCTCCCTGTAGGCTGTCTCATCATTGTTGGTAATCAAGCCTACTACTGTTGTGTCGTCTGCAAACTTGATGATTGAGTTGGAGGCGTGCATTGCTACGCAGTCATGAACAGGGAGTACAGGAGGGGGCTGAGCACAAACCCTTGTGGGGCCCCAGTGTTGAGGATCAGCGAAGTGTAGATGTTGTTTCCTACCTTCACCACCTGGGGGTGGCCCATCAGGAAGTCCAGGACCCAATTGCACAGGGCGGGGTTGAGAACCAGGGCCTCAAGCTTAATGATGAGCTTGGAGGGTACTATGGTGTTGAATTCTGAGCTATAGTCAATGAACAGCATTCTTACATACAGTGGGGAGAACAAGTATTTGATACAATGCCGATTTTGCAGGTTTTCCTACTTACAAAGCATGTAGAGATCTGTCATTTTTATCATAGGTACACTTCAACTGTGAGAGACAGAATCTAAAACAAAAATCCAGAAAATCACATTGTATGATATTTAAGTAATTAATTTGCATTTTATTGCATGACATAAGTATTTGATCACCTACCAACCAGTAAGATTTCCGGCTCTCACAAACCTGTTAGTTTTTCTTTCAGAAGCCCTCCTGTTCTCCACTCATTACCTGTATTAACTGCACCTGTTTGAACTCGTTACCTGTATAAAAGACACCTGTCCACACACTCAATCAAACAGACTCCAACCTCTCCACAATGGCCAAGACCAGAGAGCTGTGTAAGGACATCAGGGATAAAATTGTAGACCTGCACAAGGCTGGGATGGGCTACAGGACAATAGGCAAGCAGCTTGGTGAGAAGGCAACAACTGTTGGCGCAATTATTAGAAAATTGAAGAAGTTCAAGATGACGGTCAATCACCCTCGGTCTGGGGCTCCATGCAAGATCTCACCTCGTGGAGCATCAATGATCATGAGGAAGGTGAGGGATCAGCCCAGAACTACACGGCAGGACCTGGTCAATGACCTGAAGAGAGCTGGGACCACAGTCTCAAAGAAAACCATTAGTAACACACTACGCCGTCATGGATTAAAATCCTGCAGCGCACGCAAGGTCCCCCTGCTCAAGTCAGCGCATGTCCAGGCCCGTCTGAAGTTTGCCAATGACCATCTGGATGATCCAGAGGAGGAATGGGAGAAGGTCATGTGGTCTGATGAGACAAATATAGAGCTTTTTGGTCTAAACTCCACTCACCGTGTTTGGAGGAAGAAGAAGGATGAGTACAACCCCAAGAACACCATCCCAACCGTGAAGCGTGGAGGTGGAAACATCATTCTTTAGGGATGCTTTTCTGCAAAGGGGACAGGACGACTGCACCGTATTGAGGGGAGGATGGATGGGGCCATGTATCGCGAAATCCTGGCCAACAACCTCCTTCCCTCAATAAGAGCATTGAAGATGGGTTTTGGCTGGGTCTTCCAGCATGACAACGACCCGAAACACACAGCCAGGGCAACTAAGGAGTGGCTCTGTAAGAAGCATCTCAAGGTCCTGGAGTGGACTAGCCAGTCACCAGACCTGAACCCAATAGAAAATCTTTGGAGGGAGCTGAAAGTCCGTATTGCCCAGCGACAGCCCCGAAACCTGAAGGATCTGGAGAAGGTCTGTATGGAGGAGTGGGCCAAAATCCCTGCTGCAGTGTGTGCACACCTGGTCAAGACCTACAGGAAACATATGATCTCTGTAATTGCCAAATATTAAGTTCTGCTTTTCTGATGTATCAAATACTTATGTCATGCAATAAAATGCAAATTAATTACTTAAAAATCATACAATGTGATTTTCTGGATTTTTGTTTTAGATTCCGTCTCTCACAGTTGAAGTGTACCTATGATAAAAATTACAGACCTCTACATGCTTTGTAAGTAGGAAAACCTGCAAAATCGGCAGTGTATCAAATACTTGTTCTCCCGGCTTCGTGTTTCGACATGAAGCACAACTGTTCAGCGCATTTATTTTTTATGTCTCGGATGAGTAACTTGGGTTTAGGAGGAGACAGAGTTTGTTTGTATGGGAGTGTGAAGGTACGGTATATAGAGACTGACACATGGCTGAATTGTCTCTTAAACTTTAATGATGGCTTTGATTTGTGGCGCTGGAGCATCTCACCATCCAAACTCAACACATTAGTACCAGGCAACGGGCAACCGTGCGTGAAATTACACCATCATTCTCTGGGGACTAGAGTAAACTGTGTGTGTGGCACTTCACCCAAACCCCCTCTGCTACCACCCACGGGTGCTATCTACTGATTTGACCACCCTTTGACCTTCAAATTCTTAAGTAGCCTACTATTTTGGCAATTCCACGCCAGTTTGGCCCTAAGATAACGGTGACGTTTTAGATCTTCCTCAAATTAAGTCCATAAAAACGTCCTTGGGGGAAGGATGTTTGACATACATTTGAGATCTGTATCCAAAATATTTATTGACAAATAATACATTAAAGTTGGGAAATGTGTGACATTTTGGCCAACCCAGGCCTAGATGCTTCAAAGCCAGTCTTGGTGTCAAACCTTAAAGTGTGCTCTGTAATCTGAGTAGGGTTTACATTAAGAATAAGAATAATATTTATTTACATTAATTTATGGATAATTAAAAATGGAGACATGTCTTTGTGCTGTGGAGATCTTCTCTTTTATTCTCCACCATGACCTTTCTTCTTCTTTTCAAGGACCTTTATTCTCGGTCTGTACTCATTAACTTTATCTGGCCTGTAAGAAAAAAACTGAGACATTCTAGTCTGTGCCTTTTTCTCCCTTATTCAGCTCAGGCACTTATCAATGAAAAGTGAATAGGAGCATATAACCTGTTTGGACAAGATGTACAGTATAGAATACTCGCCGTCCTCGACCACGTTGACCTCCTCCAGAGAAGCACATCATCATATAAATGGTATGACTATATAGCCTGTGGAGTGAGTATGTAAGGTAGCCTTGGGAAATGCATTGGAACAAACCCAGTGACCTTACAGGCCCTTTCAGGGCGAGTTCCAGTTCCCTGCCTGCTTTTACTCATTATTAACTGGGTAATGAGCACCACGGATGAGGAGGGGAGGGAGAACACACTGGGAAGTTATTAGGTTGTGATAATAATAACTCAGCTCCTTGTCATTAAAAAGGAGTCTGTAAGAGCCGGGCTCCCTGATGAACAGTGATGTAGGCCGACTCCTCAATCCAATGGCCTCATTGTTTTGCTTTTCTATCCTCCTCTCTGCTCAGCCTCAGCACCCCCGCTTTCTCTGTCCTCATTTGGCAATCAAATGGGCTCTTGGGTTTTTGGAAATTGGACAGCGGTCACCCAAAGGTCCCCATTCTCTTCTAACCGAAATGTACTTTTTATGTAATGTTGTGATGCCAAAGGTGACCATGTGGGATGCCCCTTCTGTTTAATTAGTTAACTTTGCTTCAAATCGCTGTGACGGTGGTAGGCTGGTGTGAGAGGCTGTTGAATTGTAATGTCGTCTTCACATTTCAAGTATCAGATCTGCTATGACAGAGTGACCTGTTATGGGATTAGCTGTATCTGCTTGTTGTTTCATGGACATTTAGAGGTGACTTGGTTGTGCTGTTTGAGGTGTTTCCCTGTGAGTTTTTTTCTGTTGACCCACCCTGATCTTTTCATAATTTCCTGTGACCACTTTACACCTTCCTCCTTTAATTTCAACACTTTCCCTGACACTCTAGTCCTGATGATGGCCCGTCTAAATTAAAAGCCCATGATCCTGACATCTCACTTTGTCATTCCTCTGTCCTTGCTCCATTATACTGAACAAAAATATAAACGCAACATGCAACAATTTCAAAGATTTTACTGAGTTACAGTTCATAGAAGGAAATCAGTCAATTGAAATAAATTCATTAGGCCCTAATCTATGGATTTCACGACTGGGCAGGGGCACAGCCATAGGTGGGCCTGGGAGGGCATAGGCCCACCCACTCGGGAGCCAGGTCCACCCACTGGGGAGCCAGGCCCAGCCAATCAGAATTAGTTTTTCCCCACTAAAGCGCTTTATTACAGACAGAAATACTCCTCAGCACCCACCCTCCCCCTCATCAGACGATCCTGCAGGTGAAGAAGCCGGATGTGGAGGTCCTGGGCTGGCATGGTTACACGTGGTCTGCGGTTGTGAGGCCATTTGGATGTACTGCCAGATTCTCTAAAATGACGTTGGAGGTGGCTTATGGTAGAGAAATAAACATTCAATTCTCTGGCAACAGCACTGTTGGACATTCCTACATTCAGCATGCCAATTGCACGCTCCCTCAAAACTTGAGACATCTGTGGCATTGTGTTGTGTGACAAAACTGCACATTTTAGGTACACCTGTGTAATGATCATGCTATTTAATCAGCTTATTGATATGCCACACCTGTCAAGTGGATGGATTATCTTGGCAAATGAGAAATGCTCACTAACAGGGATGTAAACAAATTTGTGGACAAAATTTGAGCTAAATAAGCTTTATGTGCGTATGGAACATTTCTGGGATCTTTTTTTTCACCTCATGAAACTTTACATGTTGTGTTTATATTTTTGTTCAGTATATTATAAAGGAAGTGACATCTGACCTTTTGATTACCTTTCAAGCAATTCTATGAGTGTGAGCATGCGCACAGTGGCCTTTTCAAATATCCAGATATTTTGGGTATGCTTTTGTCAATTGATAAGCATGACATCAGGTTTCGACCTGTTTGCAGTTTAAAGGAAATATGCAATCAGTGTGAAGAAAAGATCCCATCTCCTTCCCACTTCAGAAAAGCTCTGCTCTCTTTGTCTGTGTCAGAACTAAAGAATGAGCCACGGCAGTGATAGGACAAAAGGAGTCTCACTTGGAGAGATGATACTGTCAATGCCACGTGGCAGGCAGACTTACAGCTCCAGGGAGGCTTAGGTCAGAGAGAGGAGCATGTGTAGAGACCAGGCTCAGGTCAGGGGATCTACAGGCCTCCTCAGGACACCTGAATATCTATGAATGACTTTCAGACCATCATGTCAAATCCACTTTGAGGTAAGTGAACAAGACATGATGATGAAATGGATAAAAGACAAAGCATGATGATGAAACTGAATGGTACGGAAGCCCTGAAGCCCAAGGCAAGAAAAACTAAACAAACGTAGACTCTTGGAATTATCTCATTTGAACAACTTAGTAACTCGTTTAAATGACTTAGTATCTAATTTGAACAAATTAGTATCTAATTTGAACAACTTTTTTTGTTGTTGCCTTGGGCTTCAGGGTTTCCGTATAGTGCAAATCAATGCATCAATCACACATCCTGTTCCTCCCATCAATCAAAGAAGAGAATTCTTAACACCATTAACAAAGCAGCAGAGTTCCCACTGACTGTCGGCATTGAGGGTTGTGTCTGTGTGTACTTTTATTCCCTCTTGATTGAGTTAACATTTGTGCGGACATACCGCACACACACAGCCTCATGTACTTCAAGAAGAAATGTGCCAACGCAAAGAGGCACCTGCTGTGTGAGATATTTTCCCATCTTAGCTACGCATCCAACTACACCCATAGCATGAGGATGTTATAAACTCAATGCTCCAGTATGTTTGTGAGGCAGCAACAGGTTAGGAACAGCCTAGGAAGATGAAGTGTCTTAAGTGCAATTGGCTTCATTACCTTTACCTTTGATAGATCATAACCCACCTCTCTTAACATGTGGATGGAGTAGAATGTGTGTGTACACACACACTACACATCAGGAAATTGATCTTTCCCATACACACATGGGGTATGGTAAATCCCATACAGTAACCAGTATTTTTCAGTTCTTTACCCTTCCCAGTTGATCTGTTGTGATTCGACACACATCTTTGACGTCTTTTGATCTCTGCTGGAATTGTCATGGTGATGAAATCAGCAAAAGCAAAGTGATTATTTTGTGTTCGAGATTTTTCCCCTATTGTGTTTTTCCCCCCACTGAGTGCTGTACAGAAGTGTTGTTTAGCAGGGAGACGGAGCTGGGACCCCTGTGTGGTGTGTACGTGCACCTCGGTGCGAGAAGGCTTCCAGGAAGATGGTGCTTTTTAATGGATTATAAAACCACCCACTAATTGAGAAAGACGGATTCAGAACAGAAGTTCAGTCTGGGAAAGTAACAGACAACAATTATGTGTGACCCACAGCCTATTTGGTGCAAATTTTATTCAGTTTCTGTTTTTGTGAAAGCAGAGAGAGGAGCAAGTGGGTGATTAGTGATGGGCGAGATGCAGTCAGCTGTTCCTCTCTGATTACGTTTGAAGTGCAATCGCATTACCAGGTGAACGAGAGGAAGAGGTGAACAGAACGATCAAAGCGCCTTCAAGTGGTGTGGGGGAGAGTTGATATAGGTATGATGGGGGGCAGAGCAACAGAGGTAAGCAGGGTCAGACGTAGTCCCAGTAATGATGTAATCTTGGCACTAGTGTCCATATTCCTCTTTGGTTAACATTTTATTTTTGGCAGGAGGAGGATGCTTTTACATTATAACAGGTGCAGACAGCCACACATCTAAGCACAGACACACATCTCATCTTAAAGGCCCAGTGCAGTCAAAAACTAGATTTTCCTGTGTTTTATATATACTCAGTGGCCAGTTTATTAGGTACTGTTCACAAAAATGGTTAGCTCCTACAGACAATGAGTCACGTGGCCGTTGCTTTCTATATAAAGCAGGCAGACAGGTATTGAGGCATTCAGTTACTGTTCGATTGAACATTGAAATGGGCAAAACGAGTGACCTAAGTGACTTTGAGCAGGGTATGATTGTCGGTGCCAGGCGCGCCGGATCCAGTATCTCAGAAACGGCCGCCCTCCTGGGCTTTTCAAGCACGACAGTGTCTAGGGTTTACTGAGAATGGTGCGACAACCATCCAGTCAGCGGCAGTCCTGTGGTTGAAAACAACTAGTTGATAAGAGGTCGAAGGAGAATGACAAGAATCGTGCAAGCTAACACGCAGGCCACAAACAGGCAAATAATGGCGCAGTACAACAGTGGTGTGCAGAACGGCATCTCGGAACGCACAACTCGTCGGTCCTTGTCAGGGATGGGCTATTGCAGCAGACGACCACACCGGGTTCCACTCCTATCAGCTAAAAACAAGAAGAAGCGGCTCCAGTGGGCACGCAATCACCAACACTGGACAATTGAAGAGTGGAAAAACATCAACTGGTCCGACAATCCCGGTTCCTTTTACGTCATACTGATGGCAGAGTCAGGATTTGGCGAAAGCAGCATGAGTCCATGGCCCCATCCTGCCTGGTGTCAACAGTACAGGCTGGTGACGGTGGGTTAAGGGTATGGTTAATGTTTTCCTGGCTCTTGATACCAATTGAGCAACGTGTCCATGCCCTGAAGAATTCAGGCTGTTCTGGAGGCAAAGGGGGTCCGACCCGGTACTAGATGGGTGTACCTAATAAACTGGTCACTGAGTGTATATTTCCACACTATGAGGTTGGAATAATACTGTGAAATTGTGAAAATTATGATAATGCCCTTTTAGTGTTAGAGCTGTTTGAAAAGACCCCCTGAAATTTCAGCCTGTGTTGATGGGATGGAGTTTTGGCCTGCCTGGTGACATCAGCAGGCGGTAAATTACTTAATAGACCAATAAGAAAGAGTTCCAAACCACTCTGCCAATAACAGCTAGTTTTCAGTTTTCCCCTCCCGACTCAGACCACTCGACAGTCGTAGCAAAATTCTTACTTGAGAAATTGCTCTTTGCTAAGAAGCTATTTTTGTTTATTTTTGACCATTTTAATTGAAAACAATCACAGTAAGGTACTAAATTGTTACCCAGAAATTATTTGATATTGAGATGAAAACGGCTGCATATGACCTTTAACCCCTAGATTAGACCTACAAGTCAGAAATGGCAATCTCTACCTGACGTGATCACGTGATCTGTAACAGTTTCTAATCAAGGTGAAAAAGAGTGCCACAAACTGGTGGTGGTCTTGAAAGGGGTTCCGTTTTACATATAGGTACAACTGTCCCGGCGTTAGAGGAAGGGGAATGACAAGCAGGAGACAGATACATAGTTCACACATTTACTGTATAACCACACTTAAAACAGACACACACACCAAATTGCAAAGAGGAAGTAGGTGGAAGTGAAAGTGGTTTTCTGTAATATAACAGAAATGGGAATATATTTGTTGGTGTTTTAACCAGAACGAGGGGAATGCCCTTTCTTTATTTTCGCACATGCGCAGTGGTACATCTCTCATAGGGCATAACTGTACCAGTGTAAGAACACAATTTAATAACATATTAGTCTATATGTTAACACCCCCACTTGCTCTTATACTGTACAAGTCATATTCAACCTAACTTTATCAACACATTTAGCTTACAGTTATACATCTCACAAATGTCAGTTTATAATTCAAACATATAACCCAACAATTTTTCATTTTTGAACTTCGTTACAGGTTTAGTCAAAACATCTGCAACCATGTCTGCCGTTGGACAATATTCAATACTTATTTTACCATCACTGAGTGCAGATCGAATGAAATGATATCTGATGTCGACATGTTTACATCTTTGACGACATACTGGGTTCTTTGACAGAGCAATTGCACCTTGGTTATCTTCAAAGATTGTTACTGGTGCATATTGGCACTCACTATCCATCTCGCCCAATAACTGTACAAGGTACAAACTTTCTTGTGTAGTAGCAGCCAGTGCCATGTACTCTGCTTCACATGTAGATAAAGCTACTGTTGGCTGCTTCTTAGACCTCCATGAAATAACAGGTCCACATTTAGTTCAACTAAAACAATACCCTGTTATGCTTCGTCTGTCACTTTGATCTGCTGCCCAATCAGCATCACTATATGCTACGAGGTTGAGTTTTTCCATCCCCTTTTTGTAACACAACTCCTGATTCATTGTCCCCTTCAAGTACCTCAACACATGTTTAGCTGTTATGCAGTGTTGCTCTTTTGGTTCTGATAGGTATTGTGACAGCTTGCTGACAATCCAACTGATATCCGGTCTTGTACATGTCATCACATATATCAAGCTGCCAATCACTTCACGATACCTTTTTGAATCAATAGGTTCACCATCACCATCAAAGTTTGGTTTTTGTTCACATGGTGTTGACCTTGTTTTACAGTCTGACATACCAAACCTTTCCAGTATCTTGGTTATGTACCTTGTTTGGTTCATCTTTATTTTCCCTTCACTTTGTGTAAAATCAATGCCTAGGAAATGTCCAAGCCTCCCAAGATCTTTCATCTTACATTTTTCACTTAACATTTCTTTTACACTTGTGAGTGAGTCACTATCACTAGCAGCGATAATTAGATCATCGACCCAAATTATCAAAATGATCCTTTCTGTTGCAGTTTGTTTGTTATGAACACAGTGATCAGCTGGGTTTTGTGTAAAACCATTTTCACTAAGGTGATCATGCAACATTTTGTTCCAGTTTCTTCCTGACTGTTTCAGGCCGTACAGTGACTTGTTCAGTTTGCAGACTAGTTACTCACCTGTATCTGACCTGACTTCAAAACCCTCTGGTTGCTCCATGTACACTTCACAGTCAATAGGAGCATGTAGATATGCTGTTTTGACATCCCTCTGATGTAACTCTAAGACATACTGAGCTGCTAGCTGCATCAAACAGCATACTGATGTCATATTTGCAGTTGGAGAAAAAGTCTCCTTATAGTCTATTCCTGCCACTTGACTATACCCCTTTGCAACATATCTTGCCTTGTATGTCTCAGTCTCATCTAAATAGTTTTTGACCGCATAGACCCACCTGCCCCCCACTGCATTTTTACCCTCTGGCAGTGTGGTCAATGTGAATGTATCATTTCCCCTAAGGGAATCCATCTCCTCCTTCATAGCAGTAGCCCAAATCTCTGATTTTGGTGAAATCATTGCTTCTTTGAAGGTTTGTGATGCATTGCACATTACTCTGTAGCAGTAGTCAACACTAGGTGGTATCTGGTCATCACACTTCACTTTACACTCATAGTATTTTAAGTACTGGGGTTTCTTCCTCGCTCTGTCTGGATAGCGTGGACTCTGACTATCTCTTCGGAATTTTGATCTGCCATCTTGGCTTTTGGCATGGGGGATTCAAATCTCTCCCCATGTAGATCATCACTCATTTCCAAATCTGTCTGAGTTTGGCATTCGACTACACCTTTTGTAACGAACTTGACTAATCTGTTTTTAAGAACTTTTCCAGTGTCTGGGTAGTAGACTAGGTACAGTGGGGGAAAAAAGTATTTAGTCAGCCACCAATTGTGCAAGTTCTCCCACTTAAAAAGATGAGAGAGGCCTGTAATTTTCATCATAGGTACACGTCAACTATGACAGACAAATTGAGGAAAAAAAATCCAGAAAATCACATTGTAGGATTTTTAATGAATTTATTTGCAAATTATGGTGGAAAATAAGTATTTGGTCACCTACAAACAAGCAAGATTTCTGGCTCTCACAGACCTGTAACTTCTTCTTTAAGAGGCTCCTCTGTCCTCCACTCGTTACCTGTATTAATGGCACCTGTTTGAACTTGTTATCAGTATAAAAGACACCTGTCCACAACCTCAAACAGTCACACTCCAAACTCCACTATGGCCAAGACCAAAGAGCTGTCAAAGGACACCAGAAACAAAATTGTAGACCTGCACCAGGCTGGGAAGACTGAATCTGCAATAGGTAAGCAGCTTGGTTTGAAGAAATCAACTGTGGGAGCAATTATTAGGAAATGGAAGACATACAAGACCACTGATAATCTCCCTCGATCTGGGGCTCCACGCAAGATCTCACCCCGTGGGGTCAAAATGATCACAAGAACGGTGAGCAAAAATCCCAGAACCACACGGGGGGACCTAGTGAATGACCTGCAGAGAGCTGGACCAAAGTAACAAAGCCTACCATCAGTAACACACTACGCCGCCAGGGACTCAAATCCTGCAATGCCAGACGTGTCCCCCTGCTTAAGCCAGTACATGTCCAGGCCCGTCTGAAGTTTGCTAGAGTGCATTTGGATGATCCAGAAGAGGATTGGGAGAATGTCATATGGTCAGATGAAACCAAAATAGAACTTTTTGGTAAAAACTCAACTCGTCGTGTTTGGAGGACAAAGAATGCTGAGTTGCATCCAAAGAACACCATACCTACTGTGAAGCATGGGGGTGGAAACATCATGCTTTGGGGCTGTTTTTCTGCAAAGGGACCAGGACGACTGATCCGTGTAAAGGAAAGAATGAATGGGGCCATGTATCGTGAGATTTTGAGTGAAAACCTCCTTCCATCAGCAAGGGCATTGAAGATGAAACGTGGCTGGGTCTTTCAGCATGATAATGATCCCAAACACACCGCCCGGGCAACGAAGGAGTGGCTTCGTAAGAAGCATTTCAAGGTCCTGGAGTGGCCTAGCCAGTCTCCAGACCTGAACCCAATAGAAAATCTTTGGAGGGAGTTGAAAGTCTGTGTTGCCCAGCGACAGCCCCAAAACATCACTGCTCTAGAGGAGATCTGCATGGAGGAATGGGCCAAAATACCAGCACCAGTGTGTGAAAACCTTGTGAAGACTTACAGAAAACGTTTGACCTGTGTCATTGCCAACAAAGGGTATATAACAAAGTATTGGGAAACTTTTGTTATTGACCAAATACTTATTTTCCACCATAATTTGCAAATAAATTCATTAAAACTCCTACAATGTGATTTTCTGGATTTATTTTTCTCATTTTGTCTGTCATAGTTGACGTGTACCTATGATGAAAATTACAGGCCTCTCTCATTTTTTTAAGTGGGAGAACTTGCACAATTGGTGGCTGACTAAATACTTTTTTTCCCCACTGTAAGTATTTGACCCCCTCTCAATCAGAAAGATGTCTGGCTCCCAGGTGTCTTTTATACAGGTAACAAACTGAGATTAGGAGCACACTCTTAAAGGGAGTGCTCCTAATCTCAGCTTGTTACCTGTATAAAAGACACCTGTCCACAGAAGCAATCAATCAATCAGATTCCAAACTCTCCACGATGGCCAAGACCAAAGAGCTCTCCAAGGATGTCAGGGACAAGATTGTAGACCTACACAAGGCTGGAATGGGCTACAAGACCATCGCCAAGCAGCTTGGTGAGAAGGTGACAACAGTTGGTGCGATTATTCGCAAATGGAAGAAACACAACATAACTGTCAATCTCCCTCAGCCTGGGGCTCCATGCACGATCTCACCTCGTGGAGTTGCAATGATCATGAGAACGGTGAGGAATCAGCCCAGAACTACACGGAAGGATCTTGTCAATGATCTCAAGGCAGCTGGGACCATAGTCACCAAGAAAACAATTGGTAACACACTATGCCGTGAAGGACTGAAATCCTGCAGCGCCCGCAAGGTCCCCCTGCTCAAGAAAGCACATATACAGGCCCGTCTGAAGTTTGCCAATGAACATCTGAATGATTCAGAGGAGAACTGGGTGAAAGTGTTGTGGTCAGATGAGACCAAAATGGAGCTCTTTGGCATCAACTCAACTCGCTGTGTTTGGAGGAGGAGGAATGCTGCCTATGACCCCAAGAACACCATCCCCACCGTCAAACATGGAGGTGGAAACATTATGCTTTGGGGGTGTTTTTCTGCTAAGGGGACAGGACAACTTCACCACATCAAAGGTACGATGGACGGGCCATGTACCGTCAAATCTTGGGTGAGAACCTCCTTCCCTCAGCCAGGGCATTGAAAATGGGTCGTGGATGGGTATTCCAGCATGACAATGACCCAAAACACACGGCCAAGGCAACAAAGGAGTGACTCAAGAAGAAGCACATTAAGGTCCTAGAGTGGCCTAGCCAGTCTCCAGACCGTAATCCCATAGAAAATCTGTAGAGGGAGCTGAAGGTTCGAGTTGTCAAACGTCAGCCTCGAAACCTTAATGACTTGGAGAAGATCTGCAAAGAGGAGTGGGACAAAATCCCTCCTGAGATGTGTGCAAACCTGGTGGCCAACTACAAGAAACGTCTGACCTCTGTGATTTGGTTTTGCCACCAAGTACCAAGTCATGTTTTGCAGAGGGGTCAAATACTTATTTTTTCCTCATTAAAATGCAAATCAATTTATAAAATTTTTGACATGCGTTTTTCAGGATTTTTTTGTTGTTATTCTGTCTCTCACTGTTCAAATAAACCTACCATTAAAATTATAGACTGATAATTTCTTTGTCAGTGGGCAAACGTACAACATCAGCAGGGGATCAAATACTTTTTTCCCTCACTGTATAAATAATTTCACATTCCTTATATTAAGCAAAGCAGACGGCATAATTTTTTTGTTTTTAACTTTTATGGATAGCAAGGGGCACATTCCAACACTCAGACATAATTTACAAATGATACATTTGTGTTTTGTGAGTCCGCCAGATCAAAGGTAGTAGGGATGACCACGTATTATTTTGATAAGTGCATGAATTGGACAATTTTCCTGTCCTGCTAAGCATTTAAAATGTAACTAGTACTTTTGGGTGTCAAGGAATATGTAGGGAGTACTAAAGTACATTATTTTCTTTAGGAATGTACTGAAGTAAAAGTAAAAGT
This sequence comes from Coregonus lavaretus, assembly GCF_964263955.1. NCBI lineage: Eukaryota > Metazoa > Chordata > Actinopteri > Salmoniformes > Salmonidae > Coregonus > Coregonus lavaretus. Next base: position 19,608,470 of record NC_140023.1, read on the forward strand.
AGTCAAAAATATGAATAGTAAAGTAAAGGGCAAATACCCCAAAAAACTACTTAAGTAGTACTTTAAAGTATTTCTACTTAAGTACTTTACACCACTGGTAAGGGATCATACACTGAACAAAAATATAAATGCAATATGCAACAATTTCAACGATTTTATTGAGTTACAGTTCACATAAGGAAATCAGTCAATTGAAATAAATTCACTATGGATTTCATATGACTGGTAATACAGATACAGTGGGGCAAAAAAGTATTTAGTCAGCCACCAATTGTGCAAGTTCTCCCACTTAAAAAGATGAGAGAGGCCTGTAATTTTCATCATAGGTACACGTCAACCATCACAGACAAAATGAGAAAAAAAATCCAGAAAATCACATTGTAGGATTTTTAATGAATTTATTTGCAAATTATGGTGGAAAATAAGTATTTGGTCAATAACAAAAGTTTCTCAATACTTTGTTATATACCCTTTGTTGGCAATGACACAGGTCAAATGTTTTCTGTAAGTCTTCACAAGGTTTTCACACACTGTTGCTGGTATTTTGGCCCATTCCTCCATGCAGATCTCCTCTAGAGCAGTGATGTTTTGGGGCTGTCGCTGGGCAACACGGACTTTCAACCCCCTCCAAAGATTTTCTATGGGGTTGAGATCTGGAGACTGGCTAGGCCACTCCAGGACCTTGAAATGCTTCTTACGAAGCCACTCCTTCGTTGCCCAGGCGGTGTGTTTGGGATCATTGTCATGCTGAAAGACCCAGCCACGTTTCATCTTCAATGCCCTTGCTGATGGAAGGAGGTTTTCACTCAAAATCTCACGATACATGGCCCCATTAATTCTTTCCTTTACACGGATCAGTCTTCCTGGTCCCTTTGCAGAAAAACAACCCCAAAGCATGATGTTTCCACCCCCATGCTTCACAGTAGGTATGGTGTTCTTTGGATGCAACTCAGCATTCTTTGTCCTCCAAACATGACGAGTTGAGTTTTTACCAAAAAGTTCTATTTTGGTTTCATCTGACCATATGACATTCTCCCAATCCTCTTCTGGATCATCCAAATGCACTCTAGCTAACTTCAGACGGGCCTGGACATGTACTGGCTTAAGCAGGGGGACACGTCTGGCACTGCAGGATTTGAGTCCCTGGCGGCGTAGTGTGTTACTGATGGTAGGCTTTGTTACTTTGATCCCAGCTCTCTGCAGGTCATTCACTAGGTCCCCCCGTGTGGTTCTGGGATTTTTGCTCACCGTTCTTGTGATTATTTTGACCCCACGGGGTGAGATCTTGCGTGGAGCCCCAGATCGAGGGAGATTATCAGTGGTCTTGTATGTCTTCCATTTCCTAATAATTGCTCCCACAGTTGATTTCTTCAAACCAAGCTGCTTACCTATTGCAGATTCAGTCTTCCCAGCCTGGTGCAGGTCTACAATTTTGTTTCTGGTGTCCTTTGACAGCTCTTTGGTCTTGGCCATAGTGGAGTTTGGAGTGTGACTGTTTGAGGTTGTGGACAGGTGTCTTTTATGCTGATAACAAGTTCAAACAGGTGCCATTAATACAGGTAACGAGTGGGGGACAGAGGAGCCTCTTAAAGAAGAAGTTACAGGTCTGTGAGAGCCAGAAATCTTGCTTGTTTGTAGGTGACCAAATACTTATTTTCCACCATAATTTGCAAATAAATTCATTAAAAATCCTACAATGTGATTTTCTGGAGAAAAAAATCTCAATTTGTCTGTCATAGCTGACGTGTACCTATGATGAAAATTACAGGCCTCTCTCATCTTTTTAAGTGGGAGAACTTGCACAATTGGTGGCTGACTAAATACTTTTTTCCCCCACTGTATGTATCTGTTGGTCACAGATACCTTAAAAAAAAGGTAGGGGCGTGGACTAGAAAACCAGTCAGTAACTGATGTGACCACCATTTGCCTCATGCAGCGCGACATCTCCTTCGCATAGAGTTGATCAGGCTGTTGATTGTGGCCTGTGGAATGTTGTCCCACTCCTCTTCAATGGCTGTGCGAAGTTGCTGGATATTGTTGGGAACTGGAACATTCTGTTGTACACGTCGATTCAGAGCATCCCAAACATGCTCAATGGGTTACATGTCTCGTGAGTATGCAGGCCATGGAAGAACTGGTACATTCTCAGCTTCCTTGCAACATGGGGCCGTGCATTATCATGCTGAAAAATGACGTGATGGTGCGGATGAATGGCACGACAATAGGCCTCAGGATCTTGTCCCAGTATCTCTGTGCATTCAAATTGCTATTGAGAAAATGCAATTGTGTTTGTTGTCCATAGCTTATGTCTGCCCATACCATAACCCCACCGCCACCATGGGGCACTCTGTTCACAACATTGACATCAGCAAACCTCTCACCCACACAATGACATACATCTGCCCGGTACAGTTGAAACTGGGATTACTCCGTGAAGAGCACACTGCTCCGGCATGCCAGTGGCCATCGAAGGTGAGCATTTCCCCACTGAAGTCGGTTACGATGCCAAACTGCAGTCAATTCAAGACCCTGGTGAGGATGACGAGCACGCAGGTGAGCTTCCCTGAGACGGTTTCTGACAGTTTGTGCAGAAATTCTTCAGTTGTGCAAACTCAGTTTCATCAGCTGTTCGGGTGGCTGGTCTCAAACGATACCGCAGGTGAAGAAGCCTGATGTGGAAGTCCTGGGTTGACGTGGTCTGCGGTTGTGAGACCAGTTGGACATACTGCCATATTCTCTAAAACGAAGTTGGAGGCGACTTATGGTTGAGAAATTAACATTAATTTATCTGGCAACAGCTCTGGTGGACATTCCTGTAGTCAGCATGCCAATTGCACGCTCCCTCAAACCTTGAGACAGCTCATGAAACATGGGACCAACACTTTACATGTTGCGTTTATATTTTTGTTCAGTATAGCTGTCACCTGGATTCACCTGGTCAGTCTATGTCATGGAAAGAGCAGGTGTTCCTAATGTTTTGTACACTCAGTGTATAACGGCAATACTGCAGCCATTAATTTTCCATATATTGCAATCCTTTGCTCTACTGTTACAATTTCTTTGTCTAAAGGTTACTACAAGCTTCACTCTGTTGATCTACATCAGTACGTGCACGTGGGTGGTGTGGGATTTTTGGAGTAACGGACACCTTTTGGTAACATGATATCCTCAACAGTCCCACTCCGATTCACAGGAGAGCGATGGCAAAGTATTTTATTTTTGTCTTTTCATTTTGGGAAAACAGAGTCACCTTCCTTTGCTAGTGGTAGCTAGCTGGCAGCCTGGCTAACTGGCTTTAGCCTGGCTAAAAACATAGCAAGCTAGCCAGCCTTTTTAGCTTCCCACATCTCCATGTGAAATAATCCGATTTATAATTTTAAAACAATATATTTGCTCCCCAACTAGCTCTCACAGTCTCACATCCACAATGCCCTAGCAAAACAGAAACCTTCTTGAAGGTAACAGTGCTCACTTGTTGCCCCTAGTGGCCTGTTTCCACGTCATCTCCCAACATCCTCAGACATTGATGGATGGCGAATACTGACTTGTATCACGGGGGACCTGGCTGTTGCTCACATATCAGCTAAAAATAGAATGTCATCATATTTGTGGAGATAAAATGCACATGGCTATCTGTTTTAGCCTATAATCACATTATCACTATTAAACAAAATACATTTTGGGGGGATTCTAATAAGGCTACCAATGTTGTTTGGTTTATTGTTTGAACAGTCACTGAGATTATATTTGCTTATCAATGCGAAATAGGCTACTTTGATGCATAGCCTATTGACTATTGATCAGATCAAGAAACCAAGCAAGCTTCATTGCTTACACAACACTGTCCCCACGGCTACGGAAGGGATGATACGGTGCCTTACAATTTACATGTGGCACGGGAGTACGTTGAATGTTCGGAGCGCACTACAAGGAGCCGCCCCAACATTGCGACACTGCGCTACGCTCCGTCGGCTCCGTTTGCGTATACTGTATAGACCCCTTAAGCAAGTCCTGATATCCTAATCTCACAGCATCCATGAATACTGATATCCTAATCTCACAGCAACAGTTGTTCTGTAAACACCAGAGAGAATCTCACAACATCAGGAACCATCAGTGTCTTTGGTGTGAACAGAGCCACATATCATATCCTATGGAGTTGCACCTAAGTTTCACCCCTGCTATGTGCCCCTGACGTGAACACAGCTACCTTGAAGCGTATGGACGTGCACAGCACTTCGTGTTACATGGTAATAAGACCCTATCACATGTACAGCTTAAATACATGAACCCCAACAAAGTTCACTTACATGGTCATTTTCAACACACGGTTGGGGAAGTCCAGGGAAGGCTTGTCCATTCAGGAAAGGTCCAGTTATGAGTTGTAGTGGAGGAAAGGAGTTTACAGAGACCTTCTCAACCTGCCCTCCTGGAAACAATTAAAGCACGAGCAGGAATGGGGGTCTCTTACCCCCACCAGGGTTTCTTAAGGAAAAAAATAAGAACTTCATAAGATAGTTCGTAAGTGAAATTCCTCAAAATGTTCTTAGGAATTTATAGTTTTCTTAGGAACTTCGTAAATATCTTTCCTAAGAACATAAATATCTTCTTATGTGGCATTGACATTAGTGACATGCTTGAAACCAATAAATAAGCCTATGTGACAGGGATGATTGGATTTGGCCCACTATAATAAAGTGTTGATATTTCCATTTTATTACATTTATTTATCTGCTTGATGTCTCGAGAATAAAAACATTTTGGTTGGCTCACGAACCCTTTATACACATCATAGCCATCAGACTACCTATATCAAAAACCAAAATGGATAACCAGGGAAAGTGCAATAAAAACTTCAGCAAACAAGAGCTTAAAGTGATGGTGGAGGAAATAGCAGACAGAAAAAGGTTGCTGTTGGGGAGACTCGATAACTGCGAGGTCACTGCAGAGGCCAAAAAGAGAGGATGGGTGAGAGTGGCCGAGTCTGTCTTTGCCGTAGGGGGCATGGCAAGGGACAGTGACACCGTAAAAAGAAGTGGTCCGAAATCAAGTCGGCTGCCAAGAAGAAGGGAGCTGAGAGAAGCAGGGAGTTGAAGAAGACTAGAGATGGTGGTAGAGGGACTGCGCGACCGGTAAGTTAGGTAGCTAGCTAGCTAACAACGTTAGCGTTAGCTAAGTTAGCCAAGTTCTTCTTTGCAAATTGACGAGCTAATGCTAGTTTTCTTGATGTATTTAAATGTCCGGTAGCCAACTGTGTGGCAGTGGCGCAAGAAAACATTATTGGTTACAAAAGTATCCATTCGTCACAAGAAAAGGGTTAAGCTGTCATAATGTTATGTACATTTTGAAGAAGAAATCCTAAAACATTTTTTAAAATCCTGTTACTTCTTAACTTTTTTCTTAGGAAGAAACATAGGAAAAACATTTCTAATAACTTTATTGAGGAATTGCAACTTTGCTTAACTTTCTTCATAAGTCTATAGTTAATGAAAAAATGGCAGTTAAGAATTTTTTTTATTCTTAAGAAGGTTTTGTGAATCTGGGCCCTGGGGCCAGATGTTCTTGGGTTTAAAATAATCAATACTGAAACTTTCAGATGAAGTTTGTGAGTGAATTACACGTTCAATTGCTTTCATTAGCTTTTTCTCTCACTGCCCTGAGTTTAAGGCAAGGGTTTAGCTATCTTGGAATTAAGAACATTTCCAATAACTTTATTTTCAAGAATCTAATTTCTTCTTAACTTCTTGCTTAAGGAAAAACATAAGAAATAGCACAATAAAATGTCCAATAACCTTTTTGAGGAATAGCAACTTTGCTTAACTTTCTTCTTAAGTCTACAGTTAAGGAAAAAATGGCAGTTAAGAAGAAATGTATTCTTAAGAAGGTTTTGTGAATCTGGGCCCAGGTCCCTAACACAGAGGTGTGAAATGCCCTCTGCCCGCAGGACAATAGAGAGGCTGAGGAGGGGGGTTGGTAGTCTCCGCAGTAAAGGTCACAAAGTTTATGTCCCAGCCAGAAAGAGGGTTCAGTGAGGGTTTAATGATTCAAGTTAGAGGGTTTTGTACATAAGGCCTAATCGAATGCATATCATCTTACTTGGCTATATTCTCTCATTTGTCAAAGCTCAAAGCATATAAAGTGCTGTCTATCACCGCATAAAACAGTCAAATAACCACAATATTAGAAAAGGTATAACCTCCCGAGTGGTGGAGTGGTCTAATCAAATCAAATCAAATCACATTTTATTGGTCACATGCGCCGAATACAACAGGTGCAGACATTACAGTGAAATGCTTACTTACAGCCCTTAACCAACAGTGCATTTATTTTAAACAAAAAAAGTAAGAATAAAACAACAACAAAAAAAGTGTTGAGAAAAAAAGAGCAGAAGTAAAATAAAGTGACAGTAGGGAGGCTATATATACAGGGGGGTACCGTTGCAGAGTCAATGTGCGGGGGCACCGGCTAGTTGAGGTAGTTGAGGTAATATGTACATGTGGGTAGAGTTAAAGTGACTATGCATAAATACTTAACAGAGTAGCAGCAGCGTAAAAAGGATGGGGTGGGGGGGCAGTGCAAATAGTCCGGGTAGACATGATTAGCTGTTCAGGAGTCTTATGGCTTGGGGGTAGAAGCTGTTGAGAAGTCTTTTGGACCTAGACTTGGCACTCCGGTACCGCTTGCCGTGCGGTAGCAGAGAGAACAGTCTATGACTAGGGTGGCTGGAGTCTTTGACAATTTTGAGGGCCTTCCTCTGACACCGCCTGGTATAGAGGTCCTGGATGGCAGGAAGCTTTGCCCCAGTGATGTACTGGGCCGTATGCACTACCCTCTGTAGTGCCTTGCGGTCAGAGGCCAAGCAGTTGCCATACCAAGCGGTGATGCAACCAGTCAGGATGCTCTCGATGGTGCAGCTGTAGAATTTTTTGAGGATCTGAGGACCCATGCCAAATCTTTTTAGTCTCCTGAGGGGGAATAGGCTTTGTCGTGCCCTCTTCACGACTGTCTTGGTGTGTTTGGACCATGATAGTTCGTTGGTGATGTGGACACCAAGGAACTTGAAGCTCTCAACCTGTTCCACTACAGCCCCGTCGATGAGAATGGGGGCGTGCTCAGTCCTCTTTTTTTTCCTGTAGTCCACAATCATCTCCTTTGTCTTGGTCACGTTGAGGGAGAGGTTGTTGTCCTGGCACCACATGGCCAGATCTCTGACCTCCTCCCTATAGGCTGTCTCATCGTTGTCGTGATCAGGCCTACCACTGTTGTGTCGTCGGCAAACTTAATGATGCTGTTGGAGTCGTGCCTGGCCATGCAGTCATGGGTGAACAGAGTGTACAGGAGGGGACTGAGCACGCACCCCTGAGGGGCCCCCGTGTTGAGGATCAGTGTGGCAGATGTGTTGTTACCTACCCTTACCACCTGGGGGCGGCCCGTCAGGAAGTCCAGGATCCAGTTGCAGAGGGAGGTGTTTAGTCCCAGGATCCTTAGCTTAGTGATGAGCTTAGAGGGCACTATGGTGTTGAATGCTGAGCTGTAGTCAATGAATAGCATTCTCACGTAGGTGTTCCTCTTGTCCAGGTGGGAAAGGGCAGTGTGGAGTGCGATAGAGATTGCATCATCTGTGGATCTGTTGGGGCGGTATGCAAATTGGAGTGGGTCTAGGGTTTCTGGGATTATGCTGTTGATGTGAGCCATGACCAGTCTTTCAAAGCACTTCATGGCTACAGATGTCAGTGCTACGGGTCGGTAGTCATTTAGGCAGGTTATCTTAGAGTTCTTGGGCACGGGGACTATGGTGGTCTGCTTGAAACATGTTGGTATTACAGACTCAGTCAGGGACATGTTGAAAATGTCAGTGAAGACACTTGCCAGTTGGTCAGCACATGCTCGGAGTACACGTCCTGGTAATCCGTCTGGCCCTGCGGCCTTGTGAATGTTGACCTGCTTAAAAGTCTTATTCACATCGGCTACGGAGAGCGTGATCACATAGTCATCCGGAACAGCTGGTGCTCTCATGCATGCTTCAGTGTTGCTTGCCTCGAAGCGAGCATAGAAGTGGTTTAGCTCGTCTGGTAGGCTTGTGTCACTGGGCAGCTCGCGGCTGTGCTTCACTTTGTAGTCTGTAATAGTTTTCAAGCCCTGCCACATCCGACGAGCGTCAGAGCCAGTGTAGTATGATTCAATCTTAGACCTGTATTGACTCTTTGCCTGTTTGATGGTTCGTCGGAGGTCATAGCGGGATTTCTTATAAGCGTCCGGGTTAGAGTCCCGTTCCTTGAAAGCGGCAGCTCTACCCTTTAGCTCAGTGCGGATGTTTCCTGTAATCCATGGCTTCTGGTTGGGGTATGTACGTACGGTCACTGTGGGGACGACATCATCGATGCACTTATTGATGAAGCCAGTGACTGATGTGGTGTACTCCTCAATGCTGTCTGAAGAATCCCGGAACATGTTCCAGTCTGTGCTAGCAAAACAGTCCTGTAGCTTAGCATCTGCGTCATCTGACCACTTTTTTATTAACCGAATCACTGGTGCTTCCTGCTTCAGTTTTTGCTTATAAGCAGGAATCAGGAGGATAGAGTTATGGTCAGATTTGCCAAATGGAGGGCGAGGGAGAGCTTTGTATGCGTCTCTGTGTGTGGAGTAAAGGTGGTCTAGAGTTTTTTTTCCCTCTGGTTGCACATTTAACATGCTGGTAGAAATTAGGTAGAACGGATTTAAGTTTCCCTGCATTAAAGTCCCCGGCCACTAGGAGGGCTGCATCTGGATGAGCGTTTTCCTGTTGATTAATGGCCTTGTACAACTCATTCAGTGCAATCTTAATGCCAGCATTGGTTTGTGGTGGTAAAGAGACAGCTATGAAAAATATAGATGAAAACTCTCTTGGTAAATAGTGTGGTCTACAGCTTATCATAAGATACTCTACCTCAGGCGAGCAAAACCTCGAGACTTCCTTAGTATTTGATTTTGTGCACCAGCTGTTGTTTACAAATATACACAGACCGCCACCCCTTGTCTTACCAGAGTCAGCCGTTCTGTCCTGCTGATGTAGCGTATAGCCTGCTAGCTGAATGTTATCATTGTTGTCGTTCAGCCACGACTCCGTGAAACATAAGATATTACAGTTTTTAATGTCCCGTTGGTAGGATAACCGTAATCTTAAATCGTCCATTTTATTCTCAAAAGCTTGAACGTTGGCTAATAGGATTGATGGAAGAGGCAGTTTACTCGCTCGCCGTCGGATCCTTACAAGGCACCCGGATCTGCGTCAGCGATATCTCCGTCTCTTCCTCACGCGAATGACGGGGATTTGGGCCTTGTCGGGTGTCTGTATGATATCCTTCGCGGCCGCCTCGTTGAAGAAAAAATCTTCGTCCAATGCGAGGTGAGTAATCGCTGTCCTGATATCCAGAAGCTCTTTTTGGTTATAAGAGACGATGGCAGAAACATTATGTACAAAATAAATTACAAATAACCTGGAAAAACACACATAATAGTACAATTGGTTAGAGGGTTGGTTAGAGGGCTGTAAAACGGCAGCCATCTTCTCCTTCTCTGTGCCACTAGAGATCCTGGTTCGAATCCAGGCTCTGCTGTAGCCGGCCGCAACCGGGAGACCAATGGGGCGGAGCACAATTGGCCCAGCGTCGTCCAGGGTGGGGGAGGGAATGGCCGGCAGGGAGGTAGCTCAGTTGGTAGAGCATGGCGTTTGCAACGCCAGGGTTGTGGGTTCGATTCCCACGGGGGGCCAGTATGAAAATAAAAAAGAATAATGTATGCACTAACTGTAAGTCGCTCTGGATAAGAGCGTCTGCTAAATGATATAAAATGTAAAAAAAAAAAGAGGTTTCACAATTTCATCCATTTACCACATAAAATAGTTATATCATGTCAACAAACTTGATCAAATGTCAGAATTGCCGCAGCAAAATCAAGCATTTTAGCCCGAAATATCAACAACAAAAATGCTGCGAAATCTTGGATGGACTGAATGAGGAATACAGAAGCACTGTGTAAAAGAGGTACAGATCAAATAGATCGGCCTGTTTTGAACATCTCTGGCAATCATCACCAGTATCATTCTTCTCCAACAGCACAGTAAGGGGGCACATTAAGTGCATGGTGTTTGTCTGTTCCTGCAGCATGGCACATTTACATTTAAGTCATTTAGCAGACACTCTTAACCAGAGCGACTTATAAATTGGTGCATACAACTTAGGATAGCCAGTGGGACAACCACCCTTTTTTTCTTTCTTTTTTTAATGGGGGCTGGGGGGGGTAGAAGGATTACTGTTATACTATTCCAGGTATTCCTTAAAGAGGTAGGGTTTCAAGTGTCTCCGGAAGGTGGTCAGTGACTCCGCTGTCCTGGCGTCGTGGGGGAGCTTGTTCCACCATTGGGGTGCCAGAGCAGCGAATAGCTTTGACTGGGCTGAGCGGGAACTGTGCTTCCGTAGAGGTAGGGGTGCTAGCAGGCCAGAGGTGGATGAACGTAGTGCCCTCGTTTGGGTGTAGGGTCTGATCAGAGCCTGAAGGTAAGGAGGTGCTGTTCCCCTCACAGCTCCGTAGGCAAGCACCATGGTTTTGTAGTAGATGCGAGCTTCAACTGGAAGCCAGTGGAGTGTGCGGAGGAGCGGGGTGACATGAGTGAACTTGGGAAGGTTGAACACCAGACGGGCTGCAGCGTTCTGGATAAGTTGTAGGGGTTTAATGGCACAGGCAGGGAGCCCAGCCAACAGCGAGTTGCAGTAATCAATACGGGAGATGACAAGTGCCTGGATTAGGACCTGTGCCGCTTTCGCACGACTGATTGTTTGGCAAAGGATAGAGGCAATCAAACACAGCTTGAAGTAAAACATCAGAGAAGAAGGAACCCACTTGTCAGAGAAGCTCCAGTGAGTGCATTTGCAGGGACCACCTGCACTGACTCTTCGCAACTTAGCACATATGCAATCACTCACATACTCACCCACACAGATATACATTTATCCACACGCACGCACGCACGCACGCACACACGCACACACACACACACACGTAAAAATAAAAAAGTATTCTATTCTACTTAGCCATTTACTTTATGGTCCTATTCTTGTCTTTTATTAGTTGTTATTGTTGTTGCATTGCGAGAAGTATCCTGCAAGTAAGCATATCGTTGGACGGTGTATACCATGTGTATCCTGTATATACACTACCAGTCAAAAGTTTGGACACACCTACTCATTCAAGGGTTTTTCTTTATTTTGACAATTTTCTACATTGTAGAATAATAGTGAAGACTTCAAAACTATGAAATAACACATATGGATTCATGTAGTAACCAAAAAAGTGTTAAACAAATCAAAATATATTTTATATTTGAAATTCTTCAAATAGCCACCCTTTGCCTTGATGACAGCTTTGCACACTCTTGGCATTCGCTCAACTTGCTTCACCTGGAATGCTTTTCCAACAGTCTTGAAGGAGTTCCCACATATGCTGTAGCTCAGCTGGTAGAGCACGGCGCTTGTAACGCAAAGGTAGTGGGTTCAATCCCCGGGACCACCCATACACAAAAATGTATGCACGCATGACTGTAAGTCGCTTTGGATAAAAGCGTCTGCTAAATGGCATATTATTATTTTTATTGTTGGCTGCTTTTCCTTCACTCTGCGGTCCAACTCATCCCAAACCATCTCAATTGGGTTGAGGTCGGGGGATTGTGGAGGCCAGGTCATCTGGTGCAGCACTCCATCACTCTCCTTCTTGGTCAAATAGCCCTTACACAGCCTGGAGGTGTGTTGGGTCATTGTCCTGTTGAAAAACAAATGATAGTCCCACTAAGCCCAAACCAGATGGGATGGCGTTATTTGTTGAACACTTTCTTTGGTTACTACATGATTCCATATGTGTTATTTCTTAATTTTGATGTCTTCACTATTATTCTACAATGTAAACAATAGTAAGAATAAAGAAAAACCCTTGAATGAGTAGGTGTGTCCAAACTTTTGACTGGTACTGTACCTCTAATAAAACTTGAAACTTCTCACTTTCTTCTCCTCCTCTTTTCTTCCTCCCATCCTTCCCCGCTCATGTATGCTATATGATATATGATAAATGTACAAAGTCGGCTATCGATTCCCTGCTGCCTATGATAAACTATGATGCAGTTAGACAGTCTGCAATTGATTCACTGCAGTGTTTGATGAATACGCTACAGTAATTTTGATAACTATAGTAAGCAGTAAGCACTATGGTGAGCAAATCATAACCCAATCTACTGTTTCCTTTACTTTAGATAATGTGCCATGGAGCCACTTTACTCAAGAAATGGATACTGCTGCACATAGGTTGTGTTTACAGAGGTAGCCCAATTGGAATATTGTTCCACTAATTGGTCTTTTGAGCAATCAGATCAGCTCTTTTGCCAATAATTGGACAAAAGATCAGAATATGTCTGCCTGTGTAAAAGCAGCATTTTGGTCTAAACAGGACTGATGTCTGATGTAGTCTTGGTTTCACCAATTCCTTCCTCCAAGGAAACAAAATCATATACTACCATAAGAGACAGAGATAGCATCCTGGATATGTTTACAAAATGTCCCTGTGTCCTCTCTCTTTCTTTGTGTATCTTTGCTCCAGATAGCACATGTGTTCTGCTTTTTTTTAAATGTAGTTCTTTCTCCCACCAGGTAGACATTAGCTCTCCTTTTAAAGTGTTGAAGTGGAGAATATCTGTGACTCCATGACTGAGATGGATAGAGATTGGCAGCCTTATTGCTCCTGTAAAACGTTGATGAAAACATGACTGGATATCTGCCTGGTTCTGATGCCACCTGGGCAAAAGGAGAAATAGGGAGCAGGTGGGGAGCATATTTTGAAGAGGACACGACACAGTTGTCATGTATTGTGAAGACTGGAGCACAGTATCCTGTCTGTCTCTGCTGCTGTGGCCAATTATACACACCGCAGCAGGTATGACAATCGATTGAAGACAGAGACTCTGCTAAGTGCATTTTTAAACTGCGATCAAAAAGGTTTGCTTATAAAGGTTGTCTTGCTCCCTCTCTCTGGCTGTCTCTTTCTTTCTGCACTGATCCTCATCCTGTGGCTTTTCTCAGGTCATGTCAGCCAGGTTTGTTGTTGTTGGTTATTGTTAGAGAGCAGGTGCAATCTGATGCTGGTCTTATCTCCATAAACATGCCTGAGGGGAACCGTAACTAAACAACAAAACCTGTCTCCATTCCATATCTCAACACATCAGGTAATGTGTGTCTAAGCTCCATGGCCTGAATTCGCCCCATGTCAGTGTGCGTGTGTGTGTGTGTGTGTGTGTGTGTGTGTGTGTGTGTGTGTGTGTGTGTGTGTGTGCGTGCGTGCGTGCTTGCGTGTGTGCGTACTTCTACGTTTGGATGTGTGCGTGCGTGCGTGTGTGCCTCACCCACACTGTGTGGTAAATACCAGTAGGACAGTCTGACCGTGCCAACTCAGCCAAGCTGAGAGGACAGTGATTACCTGGCTCAGATGGTCCTGAGGAATAGCTGGAGAGATTGCATCTCATTCACCACCTGTCCCCATACAACCCCCATATGCCACATCAACGAAGCATCATCTGTCTGTAATACAAAAGTAGAGAGATGTCTCTCTCTCCCCCATGCAAAACCTCCATTGACAATAAGTGTCACAAAGTGCAGTAACTACATAATATTAATCATTAATATCAATGCGTAACTGCAGTATCTGCCAGTATGGAGGGTGTGGGAGAGGAGACTTGGCATCCAGATACTGCTGAGTCTCGTCCTATCTGTGTACTCTGTCTCTGTCTGCCAGTGCGTGCTGGGTAATAGAGTTAAACAGCCTGTTTACAGCCAGAGTGTAGACAAACATGCTGGATTTACTCAGCAATTACTGGCTATTAGGAATCATTCTCTCCCTGGTCATCAGTGTACAGCTGAGGGCTGTGCTGCTGTTGTGGAAGTTTATTATTCTGCTGTTCAATGTCCATTCAACCCCACCAACTGTTTCCCTTAGCCTAGGGAGATCTAGTGCCCATGCACTATCGTCTAGGCTTGATGTGCATTCCTGATAATATACTTGTGTGCCCCATGGACTGCCTTGTACATAAAGCATCCTCCATTCAGGCTGAAAAGGCATAATTGTCCTCCATAACTAGCTTTAATGGTGAGAATGTGGAAAAAAACAGGGAAAATATGCTTACTTTCTTTATGAAATACCATTTTCCACCACCATTGTTGAATTTTCTGAGAATTTAGGATGTTGCACACTGCGTTCAGCCAAGGGTTGGATGCAATGGAGGATCAGCTACCTATGGAGTAGCGGCTACTACGGCGGAACTGAGAAAGTCGGAGAAAGCGAGGGTCCCTGATGAATAGCTCCTGGCCTGTCTGACAGACTGACTTTCTCCCTGGCTATAGGCTACTGTACCATCAATGCACCTTCCGCTCAAGCCATACTGACTTTTCCAAACTGCCTTAACTCCTTTTCCTGGCAAATATCCAAAGCTGATTAGAGACACCATTCGTTTTCTATGTTTAATTTGTTGTTCATTGATGGATTATGTATTTTGTTTACAAGAGGAAATACGTTTAAAAGCATTTTTGTGTTATCCTCTATGATTTTTAAATGCATTGGGCCAGTTGCAACCACTGATGGCCACTAGATTATCGCCAGCTGTTCTCTCGTTAAACCATTAATATGAGCTAAAATCACAGCTCCTTAATATGAGCTAAAATCACAGCTCCTTAATATGAGCTAAAATATGAACTAAAATCAGCACAGCTGATCGCAATTGCAATCATCATTCACCACTGATTTACATCGCCAAAATGCGGATGTCGGGGTTAACCTTTTGTCCTGATTGCAACCAACCATTTTCAAGATGATTTCACCCTCTGGTGGCTATTATCATCAGACCATTTTAATCTTGCTAGTTGAGCAGACTAATGGCGATTTATCTATTAACAATTATGAGTAGAACTGAAATAAAGTATTTCCTAGGTTACCACGGCAAATCTATACTGTGGCAATTTATCCAACACGTTGTATGAATGGAAAACAAAGGTTGATGGTGTAGCCTACTGTTATTATGCATGCTGACTGCAGGAACGTCCACCAGAGTTGTTGCCAGATAATTTAATGTTTAAAACTTTAGAGAATTTGGCCTCACAACAGTAGACCATGCGTATGGCGTTGTGTGGGCGAGCGGTTTACTAATGTCAACGTTGTGAACAGAGTGCCCCATAGTGGCAGTGGGGTTATGGTATGGGCAGACATAAGCTACGGACAACGAACACAATTGCATTTTATCGATGGCAATCCTGAGGCCCATTGTGAGGCCCGTTTTTTTAAAGGTATCTGTGACCAACAGATGCATATCTGTATTCCCAGTCATGTGAAATCCATAGATTAGGTCCTAATGAATTTATTTCAGTTGACTGATTTCCTCATAAGAACTATAACTCAGTAAAATCTTTGAAATTGTTACATATTGCGTTTTATATTTTTGTTCAGTATATAATCTATATATTTTTTTATCAAATGAAAATACAGTCTATAAAGTTCTGGAATGGCATATTATATTATTTTGACATTTAAACATTTAAGGTGAAGTGTTTGAATGAAATATAGACCTACTTCTATATTTTATACCCGAATGAGTATTTTAAATTTATCAGCCTTGGTTTCCAATGCTCCTGATAGGTCGATATTTCATTGGGGCAGGAGTAGAGCATCTAGACCAGCTGTCTGGTATCATAATTACTTGACACGGTAACAAAGAAAGATCAACTGATTTGCTGTTTTATCCTTGAGGGTTTTTCATTGCAATCAAGCTTTAGTCCGCAGGTGCATGTAATCTCCCATTGGTAGCATTTTAAGAAATAACCTGCAGGAGCTTGTTAAATTCTGCCTGTTGGTTGCAATCGAGCCATTTCATCCACGTGTGGTTGTATAGTCTTTTTATTTTTTATTGAAAAATCATATCATATAATGTGAATAGATGAAAATAGTGCATTCTGTTGGAGGAATATAGAACTTGATCAAATGCTGCTGTCGTAGAATTTGAATACTAGAATGGACGTGAACCTTCTTATGACGGGATAAAGGTCAGACATTTTGTTCAGGGAGTTGGTCAACCATGGTTTGCCAGTGTTGTGATAAGATATTGTGCAAAATAATGAATTTGAAGAATTTACAGTGCATTCAGAAAGTATTCAGACCCCTTCCCTTTTTCCACATTTTGTTACGTTACAGCCTTATTCAAAAAATTTATAAAAAATGTATTCATCAATCTACACCCAATACCCCATAATAACGAAGTCAAAACTGATTTATTGTTTTTTTTGCAAATTTATAAAAAATAAAAAACAGAAATACCTTATTTACATAAGTATTCACACCTTTTGCTATGAGACTCGATATTAAGCGCGGATGCATCCTGTTTCCATTGGTCATCCTTGAGGTGTTTCTACAACTTGATTGGAGTCAACTTGTGGTAAATTCAATTGATTGGACATGATTTGGAAAGGCACACACCTGTCTATATAATATCCCACAGTGCATGTCAGAGCAAAAACCAAGCCTTGAGGTCAAAGGAATTGTCCGTAGAGCTCCAAGACAGGATTGTGTCGAGGCACAGATCTGGGGGACGGGTACCAAAAAATGTCTGCAGCATTGAAGGAACACAGTGGCCTCTATCATTCTTAAATGGAAGAAGTTTGGAACCACCAAGAGTCTTCCTAGAGCTGGCTGCCCGGCCAAAGTGAGCAATCGGGGGAGAAGGGCCTTGGTAAAAGCCACTCCTCAGTAAAAGGCACATGACAGCCCGCTTGGAGTTTGCCAAAAGGCACCTAAAGGACTCTCATACCATGAGAAACAACATTATCTGGTCTGATGAAACCAAGATTGAACTCTTTGGCCTGAATGCCAAGTGTCATGTCTGGAGGAAACCTGGCACCATCCCTACGGTGAAGCATGGTGGTGGCAGCATCATGCTGTGGGGATGTTTTTCAGCGGCAGGGACTGGGAGACTAGTCAGGATTGAGGCATCGATGAACGGAGCAAAGTACAGAGAGATCCTTGATGAAAACCTGCTCCAGAGTGCTCAGGACCTAAGACTGGGCGAAGGTTCACCTTCCAACAGTACAACGATCCTAAGCACACAGCCAAGACAATGCAGGAGTGGCTTGGGGACAAGTCTCTGAATGTCCTTGAGTGGCCTAGCCAGAGCCCGAACTTGAACCCGATCCAACATCTCTGGAGAGACCTGAAAATGTCTGTGCAGAGACGCTCCCCATCCCACCTGTCAGAGCTTGAGAGGATCTGCAGAGAATAATGGGAGAAACTCCCCAAATACAGGTGTGCCAAGTTTGTAGCGTCATACCCAAGAAGACTCAAGGCTGTAATCGCTGCCAAAGGTGCTTCAACAAAGTACTGAGTAAAGGGTCTGAATACTTATGTAAATGTAATGTAAAAAAATAAATGTGTTTGTGTGCAAAAAATAAAATAACATATTTTACTTTGTCATTACGGGGTATTGTGTGTAGATTGATGAGGGAAAAAAATAACAATTTAATCAATTTTAGAATACGGCTGTAATGTAACAAAATGTGGGAAAAGTCAAGAGGTCTGAATACTTTCCCAATGCAACATAAGTAAAATCAGGATTATGACTCTACTGCCATTCATTCCAATTAGACTGGTTTGGATTTCTCCCTGACTAATATAGATGTGATAAAGAGGTAAATGGAACACAGATCATGGGGAATAGAAGAAGGAACCCGGATTGGCGCACATTCAACAAATCTGTCTAACAAAGTGGATATTCGTCAAATCCGTCGTGATTGATGTATTGTAACAGGCCCAAAATGTGGTAAAGTTTGATTTGGATATATTTGGCTGTTTTTGCTTAACATTTAGAAGTTGCCTTTTTCAGGTTTAAAAGAAATGACTGCTAAATGCTAACTCCCATTGTATAAGCTGGTAGCATAGCTAGCATACAGAAATTGGTGGTGGTAGTCAAAGTCGTTTTTAATTAATGTAGTTGATTGGTGATGACGACATGAACATACACTGAGTGTACAAAACATTAGGAACACCTTCCTAATATTGAGCACCCCCTTTTGCCATCAGAACAGCCTCAATGTATCAGGGCATGGACTCTACAAGGTGTTGAAAGCATTCCTCAGGGATGCTGGACCATGTTGACTCAAATGTTTCCCACAGTTGTGTGAAGTTGGCTGGATTTCTTTGGGTGGTGGACCATTCTTGATACACACAGGAAACTGTTGAGCGTGAAAAACCCAGCAGCGTTGCAGCTCTTGACACACTGAAACCGGTGCGCCTGGCACCTACTAACATTTTCAAAGGCACTTAAATATTTTGTCTTGCCAATTCACCCTCTGAATGGCACACATACACAATCCATGTCTCACTTGTCTTAAGGCTTAAAAATCCTTCTTTAACCTGTCTCCTCCCCTTCATATAGACTGATTGAAGTGGATTTAACAAGTGACATGAATAAGGGATCATAGCTTTCAACTGTCCTTAATGTTTTGTACACTCAGTGTATAAAAGGCGAATACAGACAAAAAATTGTAAAAATGGGTCAGTTTGGAAGGGGATCATTTAAACATTGCCCAATTGTTTATACAGGCAACATACTGTGAATCCTATGTGAAAGGTATACTATATACATCTGTCTACCTCCATCTACCTCTGATCTTATCAACAGTGTCATTTAGTGTAATTTAGACATGGACACATTCAATTACTCCTCCTTAACTAGAAGTACACAAACTCAATTGAACAAGACAACATGGCTAATTGATCGACGGCTTTATAACTTCCTGTCTATATTGGTGTTCTACACGGTCAGGCGGCTTCCTCTTCACATACACCAGTGTGGACACAGTGCTATTGAGTTTAGATCCAGTGTGGATGTTGCATACTGAGACACTGCCAGCTCCTCTTTCCCTATACAGTCCCAATTGCTCTTATAGGTCTCCCCTCATAATGCGGTGCCATCTGTCTGTCTCCTGCCTCCTGTGGTACTGGTTGTGAGGGTGAATATGATATTAGGGTGAAAGACAATAAACAGTGGAGCTGAGGAGTCCTGTTGTATGTCATGGCCTCTTAGTTCTTGAAAATATGTCACCTAGCCCTCCCCTACTTCACTTGGATTTAGGACTTTAGCCACGTACCATACAGGTACCACAGACTAGCAAGGCCTCAGCCTTCCCAGACTAGTGACCAAATAAGACTGTCAGTGGCTATGTATGTCCCTGCTGTCCCCACTCAAAACACAGCGTTCTCATCACACAATGAATGAAAGAAGCTAGCAGGATACAATATTCTCATCCATAGAGATGATTTGATGACCTTGATTGATATTGTGGATCAGCATGGCAACATCAAGATAATGCAGCTCAGGGAATAGCACAACAGCAGAAATCAGCCAGAAATGGAAGTATTGTCATTAAATGAAAGATAATTGATTTATTCCTTGAACATGTTCGGAGGAGATTACATTCTGTTTACTTACTTTGATTATTTCTCTGTTTTAATCTGTCCTTCTCTTTTCCACCCTCCCCTCATCATCATTATCGTCTTCCTCTTTCCCTAAGCTTCATTTTATGTTGATTTCCTAGTCTATCATGTTCATATCAATTTGAAGTATTTGTTAAATGACACAGAAAATAGCTGTCAGGGTCAATAATGAACGAGTAAATGGTTCTCAAGGCTGAATACACACACACAATCCCTAGGCCTCTCCTCTCCTCCCATTGAGGGGATGAGACTGTTGATGTTTGAGTTCTTGTGCTCACACAAGTTTGTTGCCATTCTGCTACCTGGTCTCTGACTCACGCTTAGTGTTTTAATACCTTTCAATGAGAGTGTTTGAATACTTTGCTCAGGGCTGTTACTGTCGCCCCACAAGGCTGTTGTCATCCCAGAGATGCCTCACATTGCAGATAGGAAACCTCTTCCACAGCTCCCATTTGTTAGCATTTAGACTCCTGTGTAAGGTAACATTTTAGCTACTGTCATGCAGTTCAATGCTAATATATTCTATTTCGTCATTCATCTTTTGCACTGCAAATAAGAAAATCTAATATTCAGATGGTTTTGTCTCCATCAAACTTTACAGTTGGCACTATGCATTGGGGCAGGTAGCGTTCTCCTGGCATCCGCCAAACCCAGATTCGTCCTTCGGACAGCCAGATGGTGAAGCGTGATTCATCACTCCAGAAAACACGTTTCCACTGCTCCAGAGTCCAATGGCAAGCTTTACACCACTCCAGCCGACGCTTGGCATTGCGCATGGTGATCTTAAGCTTGTGTGCGGCTGCTCGGCCATGGAAACCCATTTCATGAAGCTCCCGACGAACAGTTGTTGTGCTGACGTTGCTTCCAGAGGCAGTTTGGAACTCGGTAGTGAGTTTTGCAACCGAGGACAGACGATTGTTACGCACTACACGCTTCAGCACTCGGTGGTCCTGTTCTGTGAGCTTGTGTGGCCTACCACAAATAATCTGAAATGCAACCAAAACAAACAGCAAATGCATCCAACAAGTTTGTAGAGTCACAAACTTGATGTAATCATTGCATGCTAGGAATATGGGACCAAATACTACACTTTTCACTACTTTAATACACATAAGTGAATTTGTCCCAATATTTTTGGTCCCCTAAAATGGGGGGAATAAGTACAAAAAGTGCTGTAATTTCTAACCGGTTCACCCAATATAGATGAAAATACCTTCAAATTAAAGCTGACAGTCTGCACTTTAACCTCATAGTCGTTGAATCATTTAAAATCCAAAATGCTGGAGTATAGAGTCAAAACAACCAAAAATGTGTCAGTCCCAATACTTTTAGAGCTCACTATATACAGTACCATAGAATAATAATAATATGCCATTTAGCAGACGCTTTTATCCAAAGCGACTTACAGTCATGTGTGCATACATTTTTACGTATGGGTGGTCCCGGGGATCAAACCCACTACCCACACAGAAGATAGCCCTATTTGGTAAAAGACAAGTCCATATTATGGCAAGAACAGCTCAAATAAGCAAAGAGAAATGACAGTCCATCATTACTTTAAGACATGGTCAGTCAATCCGGAAAATGTCAAGAACTTTTTAAGTTTCTTCAAGTGCAGTCGCAAAAACCATCGAGCACTATGATGAAACTGGATCTCATGAGGACCTACACAGGAAAGGAAGACCCGGAGTTACCTCTGCCGCAGAGGATAAGTTCATTAGAGTTAACTGCACATCAGATTGCAGCCCAAATAAATGCTTCACAGAGTTCAAGTAACAGACAACTGTTCAGAGGAGACTGCGTGAATCAGGTCTTCATGGTCGAATTGCTGCAAAGAAACCACTACTAAAGGACACCAATAAGAAGAAGAGACCTGCTTGGGCCAAGAAACACGAGCAATGGACATTAGACCGGTGGAAATCTGTCCTTTGGTCTGATGAGTCCTAATTTGAGATTTTTGATTCCAACCACCGTGTCCTTGTGAGACGCAGAGTAGGTGAACGGATAATCTCTTCATACGTGGTTCCCACCGTGAAGCATGGAGGAGGAGGTGTGATGGTGTTGGGGTGCTTTGCTGGTGACACTATCTGTGATTTATCTAGAATTCAAGGCACACTTAACCATCATGGCTAGCACAGCATTCTGCAGCAATACGCCGTCCCATCTGGTTTGCGCATAGTGGAACTATCATTTGTTTTTCAACAGGACAATGACCCAAAACACATCTCCAGGCTGTGCAAGGGCTATCTGACCAAGGAGAGTGATAGAGTGCTGCATCAGATGACCTGGCCTCCACAATCACCCGAATCAACTTAATTGAGATGGTTTGGGATGAGTTGAACTGCAGAGTGAAGGAAAAGCAGCCGACAAGTGCTCAGCATATGTGGGAACTCCTTCAAGACTGTTGTAAAAGCATTCCTTATGAAGCTGGTTGAGAGAATGCAAGGAGTGTGCAAAGCTGTCATTCCTGGCAAAGGGTGGCTACTTTGAAGAATCTCAAATATAAAATATATTTTGATTTGTTTAACACTTTTTTGGTTACTACAAGATTCCATGTGTTATTTTATAGTGTTGATGTCTTCACTATTATTCTACAATGTAGAAAATAGTAAAAATAAAGAAAAACCTTTGAAAGAGTAGGTATGTCCTAACTTTTGACTGGTAGTGTATATACAGTTGATGTCGGAAGTTTACATACACTTAGGTTGGAGTCATTAAAACTCATTTTTCAACCACTCCACAAATTTGTTGTTAACAAACTATAGTTTTGGCAAGTCGGTTAGGACATCTACTTTCTGCATGACACAAGTAATTTTTCCAACAATTGTTTATAGACAGATTATTTCACTTATAATTCACTGTATCACAATTCCAGTGGGTCAGAAGTTTACATATACTAAGTTGACTGTGCCTTTAAACAGCTTGGAAATTTCCAGAAAATGATGTCATGGATTTAGAAGCTTCTGATAGGCTAATTGACATCATTTGAGTCAATTGGAGGTGTACCTGTGGATGTATTTCAAGGCCTACCTTCAAACTCAGTGCCTCTTTGCTTGACATCATGGGAAAATCAAAAGAAATCAGCCAAGACCTCAGAAAAATATAGTAGACCTCCACAAGTCTGGTTCATCCTTGGGAGCAATTTCCAAACGCCTGAAGGTACCATGTGTATCTGTACAAACAATAGTACGCAAGTATAAACACCATGGGTCCATGCAGCCGTCATACCACTCAGGAAGGACACGCATTCTGTCTCCTAGAGATGAACGTACTTTGGTGCGAAAAGTGCAAATCAATCACAGAACAACAGCCAAGGACCTTGTGAAGATGCTGGAGGAAACAGGTACAAAAGTATCTATATTCACAGTAAAACGAGTCCTATATCGACATAACCTGAAAGGCTGCTCAGCAAGGAAGAAGCCACTGCTCCAAAACCGCCATAAAAAAGACAGACTACGGTTTGCAACTGCACATGGGGACAAAGATCTTACTTTTTGGAGAAATGTCCTCTGGTCTGATGAAACAAAAATAGATCTGTTTAGC
Source organism: Coregonus lavaretus (assembly GCF_964263955.1). NCBI lineage: Eukaryota > Metazoa > Chordata > Actinopteri > Salmoniformes > Salmonidae > Coregonus > Coregonus lavaretus. The sequence goes on from NC_140023.1 coordinate 19,631,558, forward strand.
CATAATGACCATCGTTATGTTTGGAGGAAAAAGGGGGTCGCTTTCAAGCCAAAGAACACCATCCCAACCGTGAAGCACGGGGGTGGCAGCATCATGCTGTGGGGGTGCTTTGCTGCAGGAGGGACTGGTGCACTTCACAAAATAGATGGCATCATGAGGAAGGAAAATTATGTGGATATATTGAAGCAACATCTCAAGACATCAGTCAGGAAGTTAAAGTTTGGTCTCAAATGGGTCTTCCAAATGGACAATGACCCCAAGCATACTTCCAAAGTTGTGGCAAAATGGCTTAAGGACAACAAAGTCAAGGTATTGGAGTGGCCAGTTACACTCAGTTACACCAGCTCTGTCAGGAGTAATGGGCCAAAATTCACCCAAGTTAAACAATTTAAAGGCAATGCTACCAAATACTAATTGAGTGTATGTAAACTTCTGACCCACTGGGAAAGTAATGAAAGAAATAAAAGCTTAAATAAATCATTCTCGCTACTATTATTCTGACATTTCACATTCTTAAAATAAAAGTGGTGATCCTAACTGACCTAAGACAGGGAATTTTTACTAGGATAAAATGTCAGGAATTGTGAAAAACTGAGTTTAAATGTATTTGGCTAAGGTGTATGTAAACTTCCGACTTCAACTGTGTAGCAACACCTTCCTCATAAACATTCCAGTCTCTTCTATAGATGTTATATCCTTGTGAGTCTCAGAAATGCCTAATATATTAATGTTATCTGATGTTAGCAAGTTATTGATTTCATGAACCTTATTTCTATGGCTACATATATTAATATGGGCTATTTTCAGCCCTTTCCTGGGTAGCTTCTCAGAGAGAGACATAATATGGAGAAGAAAAAACAAAGCAAGAGAAAAAAAATAAAACATTCAGCAGTCCATCAATCAGTTGGTGTGTGTAAGTGTGTGTGTGCTGCGGGGTTGAAGCTACGAACCCATAGGATTGGCTCTCTCATCCCTTCGAGGATTTTTGGAGGGAGGGTGGTCAATGAGCCTGTCATAGCGGATGTAAGCAATGTCCCCACGCACTCTGGCAGCTTCATGGCCAGGATAAGTTATTTTCTCTTCTGGCGCACAGCTCCAGGATAGTACTCGTTGAGGAAGATGTACGTTCCTCTCAAGTTCTTGGCTCTTTCCAGAACAGCTACCTTGTCCTTGAACCTCAGGAACTGGACCACTATAGGCCTGGGCCTGTCACCTGGGCCAGTGGTAGGTTTTCCAATCCTGTGGACGCGCTCCACCTCAATTTTCCTGTGGTACATCTTCAGTTTCTCCGTTATCATTTCCCTCACTTTGTCCTCAGACTCCGTCCAGGTCTCATGTGGAGATTCTGCAATTCCGTAATCTGTACAATGTTGTTCCACTTTGATTGTCCCTCGAGATAATCTGATTTCTCCGTCATTGTTATCATGGATTCACATACAGAACTGATTTCCTCTCACAATGACTTACAGATTGCTGTCATCTTGTCGTTTTCCTGTTTAAACTTATCGAGCTGACCCTGTGAGAACTGCAAACTGTTCTTCAGGTCCTGCACTTCTCTGGTCAGGTCGTCCACTATTTTATTAGTTGAGTCCACCAGTTTTTCTTGTTCATATAACAACTGCTTGTAGAAATATTATTGTTTGTTTAAAAGATCCTACTCCTCGCAGTTCCAGACAGGGCAGGTCGCAGGGAAGATGGAAACAGCAACAAACAGTAGAGATCTAGACAGTCACAAGCCTGGGACAATCCGCGGTCCCAGCCGCAAGGGCTAACCGCGTCGCTGGCTGCATTCAAGCCCTCAAGGAAACCCAGCTAGCTTGATAGGCAGCTAACAGCGGCAGCTAGGCTAGCTGCTATGCTAAGCAGCTCATCAGACCCTTGGTCGGATGGATCCCTTGACAGCGGTCCCAGCAACTGATACCAACCGAGTCATGGGATCCAAACTCAAAAGGTAGCTAGCTAACTTTTTCAATAGAACACTTTTTCAGAGACTTTCAAAACATTCCAAAACAACAAACCGAGCTCTCCCTTTTTCCACGTTCAACAGGAAGTGACGTCCGCGTCCAGCCAAACAAAAGTGCCCACATTGTAGCCGTTGCTAAAATGTTAGCATTTGGAAACAGTGCCACGGAAACTAAACCAAAGCATGGATTGCTGTCATACCTTGTCCATAGACTGCTTACATGATAAGGAAACCAATATGTCATTTTGTAATTTGGGTGAACTATTCCTTTAAAGGTTGAATAAATACTGTTCCATTAGATTGTAAGATAGCCCTAACTTTAGGCTGTTTACTGTATTACAAAAGTAATATTGAATTGTGTTTGGTTGACAACACAACCAAATATCAACATTTAAAGGATATCTAATGAATGGATAGTTTCATCTGAGCCACTAGCTTAATCCTATTCTTTAACTTGTATTTTTGGTTTAGTTGGAAACATGAATCCAACATGTAATTTGTTAACTTGTCGACAAGTTAATAGGCTATTTACTGTATTGCAACATTTATAATAAAATTGTTTTTGGTTGTCAATGCAACCAAATATCAACATTTGAAGGAGATGTATCTTTTGTGCCACTGACTTAGTCTGGCTTTAATTCCAGTTTGTCTACAAATTAATAATTGATATGTTGGATTCACATCTCCATCTCACCAAAAATCTAAATTAAGGAATAGGACTAAATCAAATCATACTTTATTTAAAGTGCATTTAAAGTTAGATTTGGTTTGATTTTGTCCTATTCTTTAATTTAGATTTTTGGTGAGATGGAGATGTGAATCCAACATATCAATTATTAATTTGTAGACAAACTGGAATTTAAGACAGACTAAGTCAGATGGAACTAACCAAGTAGAAGATATCTCCTTCAAATTATATTTGGTTGATTTTATAACCAAACACAATTCAATATCCAGTTTGTCTACAAATTCAACGTTCCTCGTCAGTAGCCGGCATGCCAGTTCGTAAGAGGTGAAGATATTGTCACACGTGACATTGTGGCCGCTACCGAGTCCCTGTGTCTAGTGGACACACTGTGTTGTGACTGGATGCCATAGTGTTAATTTAGCCCATAATCGTATCCAGTGGTATAGCCAATGTTGCAAGCCTTGAGTCACCACTCGGAATACTATAAGGTGCACGTGTCTAGGTTTACCGTTGCAATTATTAAGCGGCTGAGGAACAAGGAGATAATGTCTTGCAATCGATGTCCTATCATTAAATGAATGCGTTAACCTTAGCTCAGAGATGCACAGTTAGAGACTAAGCATATATACTGTGTATCGTAAATAACATTTACCATTAATGTTAGACATTTCACCAAATAATAATTCAAGGAATATTACTCAGAAATTTGAGGACTACAGTTCATATCCATTTCAAAGTAATTAGTTAATTACAGTTAAGCAATAAGAATACAATTTACAAATGGTACATACCAGAAATATTTACAATATAAATAATGCAAAATATCCTAAGTCTTAACAGCATAGAAAATTCCCCATTATGATATACAAACGTACATCAGGAGATCGGTTTACCAATGACTCCATGATCAAAGTTTAAAGCCAGCTTTTATTCTTCCAAGAGCGCCAAATACCAGTATCTCCCATCGTCTAATTAACATCACTTTGCATGGCCCAAAGCATTCAAACAAAAGGCATAAAACTTCACACACATTCTCTAATCTAATCACCACACCTCAACACTGTATGATGAGAGCACACCCCTCTGTCGCTCCTCTTTCTCTGTAATAACAATAAAACAATAAATCCATAGCACAGTACAATGAAACATATCAAAATCCAGAGCTCAAGTTTCATCAGTCTTCACACCTCTCCTGGTGACAGTGATACCAGGACTTCCATGAGAACGTCTCATCCGGGAGATTGTGGCTCTCTCCTGTGAGATGCAAATATACAGCCATCCATGCGGACAATGCCAAATTTAATAAACACGCCAGGCTGGTGTCAGCAAGTCACTCGACACATCTTCAGACTTGGCCTTCATCATTGTTCACATTTGTTCACTCTCTCTATTTTTCCACTACAGTGGCTGCTTTGACTTGTGAACGGTATATTTTCTGTGACACACCTGATAGTCAATATATAGTTTTTGTTCTTCCATCCCTAAGCCCCCTACATTGAGTCTGAGAACTGCCAGCACACAGCTGACACAAACGAATGTTGTCCACAAAAGGAGCTGTGGTGTGTATAGTATTTGTAATTTACCCCTCAAATTAATCATATATTTTGCCGTTCCATTGTGTGGGTTGTTGTCTTCCAGTATATATAGCTTGTGTCATTGGGGCTAATCATGATGATTAGGGGGTGGGGGGTAATTATTTTACTTTCCATCTCCTTTTGTCTTTCCACTATCATCAAGCTGTAATGATGGACATTTTAGAAAATGTAACATCTACAGTCATGGTCAAAAGTTTTGAGAATGACACAAATATTAATTTTCATGAAGTCTGCTGCCTCAGTTTTATGATGGCAATTTGCATATACTCCAGAATGTTATGAAGAGTGATCAGATGAATTGCAATGAATTGCAAAGTCCCTCTTTGCCATGAAAATGAACTTAATCCCCCAAAAACATTTCCACTGCATTTCAGCCCTGCCACAAAAGGACCAGCTGACATCATGTCAGTGATTCTCTCGTTAACACAGGTGAGAGTGTTGACGAGGGCAAGGCTGGAGATCACTCTGTCATGCTGATTGAGTTAGAATAACAGACTGGAAGCATTAAAAGGAGGGTGGAGCTTGAAATCATTGTTCTTCCTCTGTTAACCATGGTTACCTGCAAGGAAACATGTGCCGTCATCATTGCTTTGCACAAAAAGGGCTTCACAGGCAAGGATATTGCTGCTAGTAAGATTGCACCTAAATCAACCATTTATTGGATCATCAAGAACTTCAAGGAGAGAGGTTCAATTGTTGTGAAGAAGGCTTTAGGGCGCCCAAGAAAGTCCAGCAAGCGCCAGGACCGTCTCCTAAAGTTGATTAAGCTGTGGGATCGGGGCACCACCAGTGCAGAGCTTGCTCAGGAGTGTCAGCAGGCAGGTGTGAGTGCATCTGCACGCACAGTGAGGCGAATACTTTTGGAGGATGGCCTGGTGTCAAGAAGGGCAGCGAGGAAGCCACTTCTCTCCAGGAAAATCATCAGGGACAGACTGATATTCTGCAAAAGGTACAGGGATTGGACTGCTGAGGACTGGGGTAAAGTCATTTTCTCTGATGGGGGATCCGGAAAAAAGCTTGTCCGGAGAAGACAAGGTGAGCGCTAACATCAGTCCTGTGTCATGCTAACAGTAAAGGATCCTGAGACCATTCATGTGTGGGGTTGCTTCTCACCCAAGGGAGTGGGCTCACTCACAATTTTGCTTAAGAACACAACCATGAGTAAAGAATGGTACCAACACATCCTCCGAGAGCAACTTCTCCCAACCAACCAAGAACAGTTTGATGACGAACAATGCCTTTTCAGCATGATGGAGCACCTTGCCATAATGCAAAAGTGATAACTAAGTGGCTCGGGGAACAAAACATCGACATTTTGGGTCCATGGCCAGGAAACTCCCCAGACCTTAATCCCATTGAGAACTTGTGGTCAATCCTCAAGAGGCGGGTGGACAAACAAAAACCCACAAATTCTGACAAACTCCAAGCATTGATTATGCAAGAATGGGCTGCCATCAGTCAGGATGTGGCCCAGAAGTTAATTGACAGCATGCCAGGGCGGATTGCAGAGGTCTTGAAAAAGAAGGGTCAACACTGCAAATATTGACTCTTTGCATAAACCTAAGGTAATTGTCAATAAAAGCCTTTGACACTTATGGAATGCTTGTAATTATACTTCAGTATACCATAGTAACATCTGACAAAAATATCTAAAAACACTGAAGCAGCAAACTTTGTGAAGACCAATACTTGTGTCATTCTCAAAACTTTTGACCACGACTGTACTCTGTCTGCACAGCTTCCCAGAGAACCACCGCAGCAGGAATGCTGTAAAAATCAGCTTTCCCAAGGCAAAGAAGAGGGATATGCTGTGAAGCCTGTGAATACAGATCCAACAGTCATAGTTATTCATTTCAAATCAAGTGAGCATTTCAGGCACACACATTCCAAATACAAACATTGAAAGGTTTCACCACAAAGTGTACCACCAAATATTGCATATTTCCAATTCAGTACTTCAAAAATCCAGAAAACACATTGTAGAATGAGTAGATCACTACATAAACAAATTGATAACATCATAATTCAGAAATCAAATAAAAGGAAATAAAATTCACTACACATTTAACAAACATTTCTCTTTTCATAAATATGACATACTAGGTATACATGCTCCTGGATCTCCTCACCCTTGATCCAGCGCTATATGTGATGAAGCTGTGTAAGCTGTTCATCCCAGGCCCCTTCTGCCCAGTGTGAGAGGCCTGATAAGGAGGAGGCCTTAGCTTGATTTGCCACCCACTTCAATCTTGGGGATGACTGAAGCCAAGTGGGTGACTGAAGCCTGCTTGAATGAAGCGGGGTACATCGGTCCCCCTCCTCTCCCACTTCCCTCCCCATCAATCTCTTTAGTTGATTCCATTTATTAAAACTTAAATAATTCAACTTTTATGTGATATATCACATTTTGTTACTTTGAATTGTTTTTTTTCAAGCATTCGGACTGGAGATGAGTGTTACAAGTTATATGAATCAGCCCGGGTGCCTATGTTAGGCTTATGGCTCTAATATAATTTTTCTGTCAAATGATGTCACCTTGGCTATGCTGGCCTATTGTAAATGTTCAAACAAATGTCTGATCAATACATACAACTCTGAACATATTGTCATTTATAATGCTAATGCAGAAGCACCAATACATTTTCCAGTACACTTATTGTATGCTGTTTTCATGTACAGTACCAGTCAAAAGTTTGGACACACCTACTCATTCAAAGGTTTTTCTTAATTTTTTACTATTTCTACATTGTAGAATAATAGTGCAGACATCAAAACTATGGAATAAAACATACAGTGGGGAGAACAAGTATTTAATAATTTTTTTTTTTTACATTTTAGTCATTTAGCAGACGCTCTTACCCAGAGCGACTTACAGTTAGTGAGTGCATACATTATTTTTTTATTTTTCATACTGGCCCCCCGTGGGAATCAAACCCACAACCCTGGCGTTGCAAACGCCATGCTCTACCAATTGAGCTACATCCCTGCCGGCCATTCCCTCCCCTACCCTGGACGACGCTGTGCCAATTGTGCGCCGCCCCATGGGTCTCCCGGTCGCGGCCAGCTACGACAGAGCCTGGATTCGAACCAGGATCTCTAGTGGCACAGCTAGTGCCAGTGCCTTAGACAACTGCGCCACTCAAAATACACTGCCGATTTTGCAGGTTTTCCTACTTACAAAGCATGTAGAGGTCTGTAATTTTTATTATAGTTACACTTTAACTGTGAGAGACGGAATCTAAAACAAAAATCCAGAAAATCACATTGTATGATTTTTAAGTAATTAATTTGCATTTTATTGCATGACATAAGTATTTGATAACCTACCAACCAGTAAGAATTCCGGCTCTCACAGACCTGTTAGTTTTTCTTTAAGAAGCCCTCCTGTTCTCCACTCATTACCTGTATTAACTGCACCTGTTTGAACTCGTTACCTGTATAAAAGACACCTGTCCACACACTCAATCAAACAGACTCCAACCTCTCCACAATGGCCAAGACCAGAGCGCTGTGTAAGGACATCAGGGATAAAATTGTAGACCTGCACAAGACTGGGATGGGCTACAGGACAATAGGCAAGCAGCTTGGTGAGAAGGCAACAACTGTTGGCGCAATTATTAGAAAATGGAAGAAGTTCAAGATGACGGTCAATCACCCTCGGTCTGGAGCTCCATGCAAGATCTCACCTCGTGGGGCATCAATGATCATGAGGAAGGTGAGGGATCAGCCCAGAACTACACGGCAGGACCTGGTCAATGACTTGAAGAGAGCTGGGACCACAGTCTCAAAGAAAACCATTAGTAACACACTACGCCGTCATGGATTAAAATCCTGCAGCGCACACAAGGTCCCCCTGCTCAAGCCAGCGCATGTCCAGGCCCGTCTGAAGTTTGCCAATGACCATCTGGATGATCCAGAGGAGGAATGGGAGAAGGTCATGTGGTCTGATGAGACAAAAATAGAGCTTTTTGGTCTAAACTCCACTCGCCGTGTTTGGAGGAAGAAGAAGGATGAGTACAACCCCAAGAACACCATCCCAACCGTGAAGCATGGAGGTGGAAACATCATTTTTGGGGATGCTTTTCTGCAAAGGGGACAGGACGACTGCACCGTATTGAGGGGAGGATGGATGGGGCCATGTATCGCGAGATCTTTGCCAACAACCTCCTTCCCTCAGTAAGAGCATTGAAGATGGGTCGTGGCTGGGTCTTCCAGCATGACAACGACCCGAAACACACAGCCAGGGCAACTAAGGAGTGGCTCCGTAAGAAGCATCTCAAGGTCCTGGAGTGGCCTAGCCAGTCTCCAGACCTGAACCCAATAGAAAATCTTTGGAGGGAGCTGAAAGTCCGTATTGCCCAGCGACAGCCCCGAAACCTGAAGGATCTGGAGAAGGTCTGTATGGAGGAGTGGGCCAAAATCCCTGCTGCAGTGTGTGCAAACCTGGTCAAGACCTACAGGAAATGTATGATCTCTGTAATTGCAAACAAAAGTTTCTGTACCAAATATTAAGTTCTGCTTTTCTGATGTATCAAATACTTATGTCATGCAATAAAATACAAATTAATTACTTAAAAATCATACAATGTGATTTTCTGGATTTTTGTTTTAGATTCCGTCTCACAGTTGAAGTGTACCTATAATAAAAATTACAGACCTCTATATGCTTTGTAAGTAGGAAAACCTGCAAAATCGGCAGTGTATCAAATACTTGTTCTCCCCACTGTATGGATCATGTAGTAACCCAAAAAGTGTTAAACAAATCAAAATATATTTTATATTTGAGATTTTTCAAATAGCCACCTTTTGCCTTGATGACAGCTTTGCACACTCTTAGCATTCTCTCAACCAGCTTCATGAGGAATGATTTATTTTCCAACAGTCTTGACGGAGTTCCCACATATGCTGAGCACTTGTTGGCTGCTTTTCCTTCACTCTACGGTCCAACTCATCCCAAACCATCTCAATTGGGTTGAGGTCGGGTGATTGTGGAGGCCAGGTCATCTGAAGCAGCACTCTATCACTCTCCTTCTTGGTCAAATAGCCCTTACACAGCCTGGAGGTGTGTTTTGGGTCATTGTCCTGTTGAAAAACAAATGATAGTCCCACTAAGCGCAAACCAGATGGGATGGTATATCGCTGCAGAATGCTGTGCTAGCCATGCTGGTTAAGTGTGCCTTGAATTCTAAATAAAATCACAGATAGTGTCACCAGCAAAGCACCCCAACACCATCACACCTCCTCCTCCATGCTTCACGGTGGGAACCACGTATGAAGAGATTATCCGTTCACCTACTCTGCATCTCACAAGGACACGGTGGTTGGAATCAAAAATCTCAAATTAGGACTCATCAGACCAAAGGACAGATTTCCGCTGGTCTAATGTCCATTGCTCGTGTTTCTTGGCCCAAGCAAATCTCTTCTTATTATTGGTGTCCTTTAGTAGTGGTATCTTTGCAGCAATTCAACCATGAAGGCCTGATTCACACAGTCTCCTCTGAACAGTTGATGTTGAGATGTGTCTGTTACTTGAACTCTGTGAAGCATTTATTTGGGCTGCAATCTGAGGTGCAGTTAACTCTAATTAACGTATCCTCTGCAGCAGAGGTAGCTCTGGGTCTTCCTTTCCTGTGGCGGTCCTCATGAGAGTCAGTTTCATCATAGCAGTTTTTGTGACTGCACTTGAAGAAACTTTCAAAGATCTTGAAATGTTCCGGATTGACTGACCTTCATGTCTTAAAGTAATGATGGACTGTCGTTTCTCTTTTCTTATTTGAGCTGTTCTTGCCATAATATGGACTTGGTATTTTACCAAATAGGGCTATCTTATGTATACATTTACATTTACATTTAAGTCATTTAGCAGACGCTCTTATCCAGAGCGACTTACAAATTGGTGCATTCAACATAGGATAGCCAGTGGGACAACCACCACTAGGGGGGGGGGGGGGGGGGGGGGGGTGTAGAAGGATTACTGTTAGACTATTCCAGGTATTCCTTAAAGAGGTAGGGTTTCAAGTGTCTCCGGAAGGTGGTCAGTGACTCCGCTGTCCTGGCATCGTGGGGGAGCTTGTTCCACCATTGGGGTGCCAGAGCAGCGAATAGCTTTGACTGGGCTGAGCAGGAACTGTGCTTTCGTAGATGTAGGGGGGCTAGCAGGCCAGAGGTGGATGAACGTAGTGCCCTCGTTTGGGTGTAGGATCAGAGCCTGAAGGTAAGGAGGTGCCGTTCCTCTCACAGCTCCGTAGGCAAGCACCATGGTTTTTTAGTAGATGCGAGCTTCAACTGGAAGCCAGTGGAGTGTGCGGAGGAGCGGGGTGACATGAGAGAACTTGGGAAGGTTGAACACCAGACGGGCTGCAGCGTTCTGGATAAGTTGTAGGGGTTTAATGGCACAGGCAGGGAGCCCAGCCAACAGCGAGTTGCAGTAATCCAGACGGGAGGTGATAAGTGCCTGGTTTAGGACCTGTGCCGCTTTCTGTGTAAGGTAGGGTCGTACTCTGTGAATGTTGTAGAGCATGAACCTGCAGGATCGGGTCACCGCTTTGATGTTAGCGGAGAACGACAGGGTGTTGTCCAGGGTCACGCCAAGGTTCTTAGCACTCAGGGAGGAGGACACAATGGAGTTGTCAACCGTGATGGCGAGATCATGGAGCGGGCAGTCCTTCCCCAGGAGGAAGAGCAGCTCCGTTTTGCCGAGGTGCAGCTTGAGGTGGTGATCCGACATCCACACTGATATGTCTGCCAGACATGCAGAGATGCGATTCGCCACCTGGTTATCAGAAGGGGGAAAGGAGAAAATGAATTGTGTGTCATCTGCATAGCAATGATTGGAGAGACCATGTGAGGATATGACAGAGCCAAGTGACTTGGTGTATAGAGAGAATAGGAGAGGGCCTAGAACTGAGCCCTGGGGGACACCAGTGGTGAGAGCACGTGGTGCGGAGACAGATTCTCACCACGCCACCTGGTAGGAGCGACCTGTCAGGTAGGACGCAATCCAAGAGTGAGCAGCGCCGGAGATGCCCAACTCGGAGAGGGTGGAGAGGAGGATCTGATGGTTCACAGTATCAAAGGCAGCAGATAGGTCTAGAAGGATAAGAGCAGAGGAGAGAGAGTTAGCTTTAGCAGTGCGGAGAGACTCCGTGACACAGAGAAGAGCATTCTCAGTTGAATGACCAGTCTTGAAACCACCCCTACCTTGTCACAACACAACTGATTGGCTCAAATGCATTAAGAAGGAAAGAAATTCCACAAATTAACTTTTAACAAGGCACACCTGTTAATTGAAATGCATTCCAGGTGACTACCTCATGAAGCTAGTTGAGAGAATGCCAAGAGTGTGCAAAGCTGTCATCACGGCAAAGGGTGGCTACTTTGAAGAATCTCAAAATAAAAAATATTTTGATTTGTTTAACACTTTTTTTGGTTACTACATGATTCCATATGTGTTATTTCATAGTTTTGATGTCTTCACTATTATTCTATAATGTAGAAAATAGTTAAAAATAAAGAAAAACCCTTGAATGAGTTGGCGTGTCCAAACTTTTGACTGGTACTGTACATTCCCTTGTCTAAGCTTCTAAGGTGACTCAGGCTTTTCTAATTCTTGTGAAGTGTATCAGTGAACTATATTATACTGAACAAAAATATAAACGCAACATGTAAAGTGTTGGTCCCATGTTTCATGAGGTGAAATAAAAGATCCAAGAAATGTTCCATATGCACAATAAGCTTATTTCTCTGAAAGTTTGTGCACAAATTTGTTTACATGCCTGTTAGTGAGCATTTCTCCTTTGCCAAGATAATCCATCTACCTGACACGTGTGGCATATCAAGAAGCTGATTAAACAGCATGATCATTACAGAGGTGCACCTTGTGCTGGGGACAATAAAAGGCCACTCTAAAATGTGCAGTTTTGTCACACAACACAATGCCACAGATGTATCAAGTTTTGAGGGAGTGTGCAATTGGCATGCTGACTGCAGGAATGTCCACCAGAGCTGTTGCCAGAGAATTGAATGTTATTTTCTCTACCATAAGCTGCCTCCAACGTTGTTTTAGAGAATTTGGCAGCACGTCCAACCGGCCTCACAACCGCAGACCACGTGTAACCACACCAGCCCAGGACCTCCACATCCGGGCTTCTTCATCTGCGGGATCGTCTGAGACCAGCCACCCGGACAGCTGATGGAACTGAGAAGTATTTATATCTGTAATAAAGCCCTTTTGTGGGGAAAAACTCATTCTGATTGACTGGGCCTGGCGCCGCAGTGGGTGGGCCTTGCTCCCAACTGGGTAGGCCTATGCCCTCCCAGGCCCACCCATGGCTGTGCCCTTGCCCAGTCATGTGAAATCCATAGATTAGGGCCTAATTTATTTATTTCAATTGACTGATTTCATTATATGAACTGTAACTCAGTAAAATCTTTGAAATTGTTGCATGTTGCATTTATATTTTTGTTCAATATAGTTACAAAACAAAAGAAATACAATTTTGTATTGCTGCAGTTTGTCTGATATCCAGTAGTCTCCGATCAGCTCTGTTGACCATGAGAGCATTTTGCAGAGAAAATGGGGTGAGGTACAGGGGCGGCCTGTTCAATAGGGCGATATGGGCGACGCACTGCCAAACGGGAAAAGGAAGGGATTTTTTTTCTAATCAATTATATCACGGCAACAGTAGTTATCAGTGTTGTAATCTAGACGTCTGATCTGCCACAGTGCCACACTGCCACTAAATGTCCAATTGCTTCAAATGGCCACCCCCCCTTTTGGGGCGATTTCAGTCAGGTTGAAAATCGCCCAGAAGTCTGTCATAGACTCCCATGTAAAATCTATTTTTTTCAAATTTCAGAGCTTTCAATACAATCTCTATGGGTGTCTGAGGGCTTGCACTTACGCGCTTTCGTCATACGTAACGTAACCATGAACGTAACTAAGAAAAGAGCGGATTGTGTCTTTGAAAGAAGTTCCTTTTTGTCGGCGAACAAATGAAGATAAATTGGCAACGAAACAATTAGGACCTCCCAGACCAAATTTAATAATTCAACAGGTTTCTACTAAAGGCGGAAAGTCCTACACCCGAGGATTTTCCAAAAATTGGTACGAACGAAAAAATAACATTGCCACTCAACTGGATGAGGGATACAGGCTAGCTGTCCGCCGCCACAACGATGAGGTTAGTGTTGATAATCACAAGTTTACTGGAGAACTGAGACCAAGTAGAGACTTTGGACAGGGTGGATATGGTATAATAAAGGCAGTTTATTCAGAGGTAAAGATATCTGGAATCGCGTGCACGGACCCGTTCGTCAAACTCTTAGGGAGCTATACATTAAGCCCCATTACTTACCATATCAGATAAGAGAAATTGCTGCAGCTACATATATTTTACATCCTGGCCCTACATAGTTCACTATTTGCATCACTTACCAAAATATTACATGTGGTCATATATGCTTGGAAAGTGGAGATGCCATAGAACGTCAAAAAAGTAAACATTGCTGGAGACACATTGCCGTTTTGGAGAAGACATCGCGTTTGCTAGCGAAGAGATTTGTTGTGGCAAATGAACTTGGGCTGGGAATTGCCAGGAACCTCACGATAAGATATATGCATTGCGAGTCTCATGATTCTATACGTATTGCGATTCGATACTGTGATTTTATTGCGCACCATATGTCTGTTGCAGAGGGATCAGAAAGCCATGAGAACGAGTTTTGATCAGTCATGGAAATAAAAGTGCTGAAAACAAATTGGCTCCCAATGTGAAAAGATTGAGAACAAGCTATGAAGGAACAATAATGGTGTTTTGGTGCAGGTACAGCCAACTAGCGCTAAAATATTGCGATATTGTCAATACAGTATATCGTAAAGTATCACTATGTAACTCGATTTCTTTCACCCCAATCCCTCAAATTAACGGTAAATAACTGAATTGTTTGCCCCACATTTAGCTAAGATGATTAGCTAGCCAGCTAAAATGTTTTATTTAGTTAGCAGTCGCATCTACAATAGTTTACTGTCAATAACATGTCTCCAAAAATGACGTGGTGTCTCCAATTGTGTTGACATTTTACAATTGCGATGCGCATCCATGAGTATCCACTTTCTGTAGCTCAGCTGGTAGAGCACGGCGCTTGTAACGCCAAGGTAGTGGGTTCGATCCCCGGGACCACCCATACACAAAAATGTATGCACGCATGACTGTAAGTCGCTTTGGATAAAAGCGTCTGCTAAATGGCATATTATTATTATTATTATTATTATCTGAAGAGAGCCCCGAAACATTGTGTGCACTGTGCAGACATTTTATGCAATAAATGAAGTAGGTTGAATCTAGTAGTTCTGATCTTCTGATTGGTCCTGATGAGTTGGGCGAGGGCCCCTCCAGGCTACTGTCACTGTTGCATTGGCTCTGAGTCGGGTTCTCTGTCTTCAAATGTTCAGCCTAAGAGAGGGGATTTTTGTGTGTGTGTGTGTGTGTGTTTAACAGTGATGATGTGTGTGTGTGTGTGTGTGTGTGTGTGTGTGTGTGTGTGTGTGTTTAACAGTGATGATGTGTGTGTGTGTGTGTTTGTGTGTGTGTGTGTGTGTGTGTGTCCTCAGAGCAAGAACTCGTGAGTTGGAAGAACTGAGAGGCCTATGGCGTGGGTGTTGTCCTTGGCCACCTGCTGACAAGGCTGACAAGATAGGACCCTTTTGTCCATTGTTATTGGATAGGAACAGAACTTATAACCAGCTCCTGACCTAAATAGATCTTAGCACAACATTTTACTCAACATATCATATTCCATATTCACTATAACAAATATATTTACTACGACATTAGCAAGAACCGCCACATCCTCAGCCGGCTAATCCAGTGTGTGAAGTTTTGCGGAGTGTTTGAGTTAGCTTTGCGAGGCAAAGATGAAACTGAGGGCTCCACCAACCCTGGTAAGCCAACACTTTTGAGATCAGTCAATAAATGCTTCTGGTATTGACTTATATGCTGCCCCTGTCTTCATGTTGTTGCTGGACATATCTTTTTTAAAATGTGTGTAGGTCACCTAAATCATCAGAAAAATTGCCCCCCCTGAGAATTTTTTCAGGAGCCGCCACTGGTGAGGTATACTATTTAGGTGTGGAATGACATGTGGCCCATTGTTTACCTTGTTAACTGGCAACGACCACAAGTGTCACGACTTCCGCCGAGGCTGCCTCCCCTCCTTGTTCGGGCAGGTTTCGGCGTTCGTCGTCACCGGCTTACTAGCTACTGCCGATCCCATTCTACTAGCTACTGCCGATCCCATTCTCATCACTCCACTTGTCATGTCTTGTCTTGTCAATCACACACACATGGTGCTCATTCCCCTAATTAGTATGTGTATAGGTGTTCCCTCTGTTCCCCTTGTCTTTGTGAGTGATTGTTTCTTTGTGAGAGCAAGTAGCTCGGTTGAGCTACACTTCTATTTGTTATTGCCAAGGTGGAATGTTTCACTTGTGATAGTTTCGTTTTGATGCTTGGTGCGTTTTATTTATGTAAACTGAATAAACTCTGGACTTCTGTGTTTTACCTCCTGCGTCTCCTGGTGAATAGTTATGCACGCTCAAGTTTTCTGTTTTTTTGTCTTATTCCTTGTTTGTTTCGCAAAAAATAAAAAATGTGATCTTCAAAGTGGTAGGCATGTTGTGTAAATCAAATGATGCAAACCCCCCAAAAAATCAATTTTAATTCCAGGTTGTA
Organism: Coregonus lavaretus; assembly: GCF_964263955.1. Classification (NCBI taxonomy): domain Eukaryota; kingdom Metazoa; phylum Chordata; class Actinopteri; order Salmoniformes; family Salmonidae; genus Coregonus; species Coregonus lavaretus. The sequence goes on from NC_140023.1 coordinate 19,647,536, forward strand.
AGGCAACAAAATAGGAAAAATGCCAATGGGGGTGAATACTTTCGCAAGCCACTGTGCTTGTGATAAAACTTAATCCAGTTGATCCTCTGTGGCTAAATAATGCTCTTTGGTGTATTTTGAACTTTGAGAGCTTAACTTTTTGTATTTTTTTGTAAGCCTCTTCATTAACCCGGCCCTGTTGACGTCCACTCTTCCACTGACCTTCTAAACGGTGAGTTACATTATTCCAACTTGATGCAATACTGTCCATTTGTCAGGTAACAGGTTGTTTTTTCTAGCTTTGTTCAGTTCAAGGGGGGATGTGAGCACCAAATGATGTAGACATGCCTAAGTGTGCACAGGGCAATACCAACAAAACATATTTAGGCAATATGCATGTGCTAAATATGAAATCGTCTCGAATTAAGCTACTTAAAGCTAGGCAAAGCAGCAACGCTGGAGTCAGAAATGGCCATGCGTCAATGATTTTAATGACTTTGAATGGATGGAATGAAAGGCATGAATACCCTGGCACCTTTCCTGTGGTTTTGAGGCAGTTTTAGCACATTTTAACATTTTGAGCATAAAAACCAAAAAACATTAAATGAATGACAAAAAAACTGTAATTGTATTTTTTATTTGGCTTTTCGTAACAGCTTTGACTGCACCTCACACACACACACCTCATGGCCATGGTATAGGAGAGGTGCTTTCACACACACACACACACACACACACACACACACACACACATTTGCACATACACACACTATTCACCCTCATCTGCCCAATTATCACTCCTCAAACCAAACCTGTCCAAAGCCTGAGCAATTACCAGGATGCTGCATGTTTATCAGACTTAATCTGGCACTAGCATTGTTACACACACCCACTCCCCTGTCCACAAACGCACACTTCTCAATACTTTGGAGCAGGACACTCAAGAAATCTCATGGATGTTGACACACATACACACCCGTCCCCATCAAACTCTATGTTAAATGCCACAGTGGCAATGTTAAGGGTGTGTAAGGTACCCAGAGTTTGGCCCTCATTAAACTGTCCCTGTCTGAGCTGTGTCTGGAAACCCAGACAACTCCCTGTGGACGAACACTAAGCACACCTCAAGGACTCTGTTTGATTGAATGTCACCAATTATAATCAAACTATAACTATAGACACAATACCCAAACCTCATTATCCAACAAATAATGGCCTTTACCGAGGACATTAATACTGTCTGAACGTAAGCCCTCAATAAGAACCTGTATGCTAATAGTTTAATCTGACAATGGAAACTTTGTTGAGCATAGTTAGAGCAGTTTGGATAAGGTATGCCCATTCAAGATGGCGCAACACTCCTCTGCCTTACTAGATAGAGCATAGAGGTGTAGGGATGTGCCTCTTACCTCTGATCTTTATTTTCATAGGCTACCTTATTCTTTTTTTTTTTCTTTTTTTTTGTGGGGGATGGATCAGCTTAATATTGCAGATAGATTGTAACTTCTATCAATGTAATTGTCTGCATCACTTCCAATCCCCCATGTTTTTTATATATATACTCCCCTTTACAGTGGGGGAAAAAAGTATTTAGTCAGCCACCAATTGTGCAAGTTCTCCCACTTAAAAAGATGAGAGAGGCCTGTAATTTTCATCATAGGTACACGTCAACTATGACAGACAAATTGAGGAAAAAAAATCCAGAAAATCACATTGTAGGATTTTTAATGAATTTATTTGCAAATTATGGTGGAAAATAAGTATTTGGTCACCTACAAACAGGCAAGATTTCTGGCTCTCACAGACCTGTAACTTCTTCTTTAAGAGGCTCCTCTGTCCTCCACTCGTTACCTGTATTAATGGCACCTGTTTGAACTTGTTATCAGTATAAAAGACACCTGTCCACAACCTCAAACAGTCACACTCCAAACTCCACTATGGCCAAGACCAAAGAGCTGTCAAAGGACACCAGAAACAAAATTGTAGACCTGCACCAGGCTGGGAAGACTGAATCTGCAATAGGTAAGCAGCTTGGTTTGAAGAAATCAACTGTGGGAGCAATTATTAGGAAATGGAAGACATACAAGACCACTGATAATCTCCCTCGATCTGGGGCTCCACGCAAGATCTCACCCTGTGGGGTCAAAATGATCACAAGAACGGTGAGCAAAAATCCCAGAACCACACGGGGGGACCTAGTAAATGACCTGCAGAGAGCTGGGACCAAAGTAACAAAGCCTACCATCAGTAACACACTACGCCGCCAGGGACTCAAATCCTGCAGTGCCAGACGTGTCCCCCTGCTTAAGCCAGTACATGTCCAGGCCCGTCTGAAGTTTGCTAGAGTGCATTTGGATGATCCAGAAGAGGATTGGGAGAATGTCATATGGTCAGATGAAACCAAAATAGAACTTTTTGGTAAAAACTCAACTCGTCGTGTTTGGAGGACAAATAATGCTGAGTTGCATCCAAAGAACACCATACCTACTGTGAAGCATGGGGGTGGAAACATCATGCTTTGGGGCTGTTTTTCTGCAAAGGGACCAGGATGACTGATCCGTGTAAAGGAAAGAATGAATGGGGCCATGTATCGTGAGATTTTGAGTGAAAACCTCCTTCCATCAGCAAGGGCATTGAAGATGAAACGTGGCTGGGTCTTTCAGCATGACAATGATCCCAAACACACCGCCCGGGCAACGAAGGAGTGGCTTCGTAAGAAGCATTTCAAGGTCCTGGAGTGGCCTAGCCAGTCTCCAGATCTCAACCCCATAGAAAATCTTTGGAGGGAGTTGAAAGTCCGTGTTGCCCAGCGACAGCCCCAAAACATCACTGCTCTAGAGGAGATCTGCATGGAGGAATGGGCCAAAATACCAGCAACAGTGTGTGAAAACCATGTGAAGACTTACAGAAAACGTTTGACCTGTGTCATTGCCAACAAAGTGTATATACCAAAGTATTGAGAAACTTTTGTTATTGACCAAATACTTATTTTCCACCATCATTTGCAGATAAATTCATAAAAAATCCTACAATGTGATTTTCTGGAATTCTTTTTCCTCATTTTGTCTGTCATAGTTGACGTGTACCTATGATGAAAATTACAGGCCTCTCTCATCTTTTTAAGTGGGAGAACTTGCACAATTGGTGGCTGACTAAATACTTTTTTTCCCCACTGTATTACTTTTCAACCCCGCCATCCTTTCCCTACTTGGAGTAAATTAGTGAACAACAATGCCCAGGCCTCTACTTCCGGTCTATACTTACTATATATATATATATACAGTGGGGGAAAAAAGTATTTAGTCAGCCATCAATTGTGCAAGTTCTCCCACTTAAAAAGATGAGAGGCCTGTAATTTTCATCATAGGTACACGTCAACTATGACAGACAAATTGAGGAAAAGAAATCCAGAAAATCACATTGTAGGATTTTTTATGAATTTATTTGCAAATTATGGTGGAAAATAAGTATATAAGCAGCTCCCCTGCTCTAGGTTCCCCTTAATGTCAGAGGCAACACAAATTACCTTGTTAAAACCACTCAGCTCCGATTTTTTTTACTAGCATTCTACAGAGATGCCTTCCAGCTTGAGATTACACAGTATGGCTTTTTTGTTGTGTTTTCTAATAGAAAAATTCCCCCTTGCATACCAATTGAGTCTTGATGTTGATTTTCAGTGAGTCAGTCATTGAGATGGTGTAGATGTAGTGTGAGGATCTCCTGAGATTTATAGTATTTGATTACCATTCCTGGTTAAGTTCCTGAGTTCTCTATCAAAAAATCAACCATGTGAGAGGTGATTTTATCATCTCAGAACATGGATAGCTCTAAAGTACAGGGGAAATGTTGTGTGACTGACAAACTGCTGTTCAGGGGACATAACCTTGAAATGTGCCATAGTGCAGGTAATAAAACCAAAATTGAGTTTTGATCATTAACACCAGAGCCTATGTGGTTCCCCTACTGTCACGTTCGTTGAATGACGGGTCAGACCAAGGCGCAGCGTGATATACGTACATGTTTATTAAACTTAATAAACACTCGACAAAACAACAAACCAAAACGAAAGTCCAAGGTAGCACACACAACATACCTTACAAGGAACAAGATCCCACAACTAGACAGTGCCAATAGGCTGCCTAAGTATGGTCCCAATCAGAGACAACGAGCGACAGCTGCCTCTGATTGGGAACCACACCGGCCAACATAGATCCACACATACTAGAATATACAACATAGAACATACACAACAAAGAATATACACACCCTGACTCAACATATAAGAGTCCCCTGAGTCAGGGCGTGACACCTACAATTAAAAAAAAGAGTTCCAAAAGGGTTATTCGGCTGTCCCCATAGGATAACCCTTTTTGGTTTCAGGTAGAACCCTTTTTGGTTCCAGGTAGAACCTGCTTGGGTTCCATGTAGAATCCTCTGTAGGAACCCAAAAGGGTTCTTCAAATGGTTCAGCCGAAGAACCAGTTTAGGTTCCAGATAGAGCCTTTTTTTTCTAAGAGTGTAGCCTTGAGCTCCAGCATTCAAGGAGAGGTTTTTCATAATCCGTGAAGAACAGATTCAGAAAACTCCAAGAATATGGATTCCAAGAATATTCTGTCTTGCGAGACTACATTTTCCCAAACTGTGCTGGTCTACCACCAGTGCCTCATGGTCATGGATCATTTAGGGAAGAGAGCTGTTACCTTGCCCCAGGTAGACAGCTATTATCACTGGTCAGTCCTGTCTAACTATCTGTAGCGGAGGTGGTTCGGTGAACTGTGCTCAGTTGATGATATGTAACTTTGCTGACTTGAAGACTCTTGTTAACTCTCAGAGCTAACATGGAGGCTTTAGCTCAGAGTGCTAGAATGGTCTTTGAGCTCATAATTGACTTGGGTTCAATACCAGGCCAGTTACAAATCCATACTCAAACCTTTACCGAAAGAGTGAGACAGCATCTGGTTGTTTTGTTGTACGCTCAAAGTTATAGAACTGCAACCTCTACTGCAACCTTTATGAGCCTTAGAAAGAGGCCACAATAAGAATATATCATACTACAATCAGAAAAAGTTTGGTGGACAAAACCCTTTTTTAGATGTGGCACAAATCACAGTGCTGGCATACTTTTCCAAGTCCATGCGGGCACTCTGACATCCAAGTCCCCAGGCAGACAGGCAGTGAGTCAGGCTAAATTTAGCGCTGGGCCCTGATGAACGAGGCTGAAGCTGGGGTGAAAAGGGGGAGATAAACGAGTCATGATCAGGGGAGAGGAGAGCAGAACAGGCCTATGTTTGATGAGGCTGTACCTGGCCAAGCATTACTCACTGATTAGACACTGTGTGAGACCGATGTCGACCTGGCCGTAATCTGCTGTAGCTCTGCCTGACGTAGAGAGAGGCCAAGGCAAAGCTGTCTGTAAGTGGGTGAGATGGGTAGTGGGTGTGCATGTGTGTGTGTGTGTGTGTGTGTGTGGATCTGTCTGCCCAGCATGGGAGGCATCAAAAATTCCCCTATTTGCTGCGTGAATGTCTCTGGTTCCAAGATCTTCTTGAGTTCAATAATTTATTCAAGTCTTTGATCTTATCTTGTGTAACTATCTAGCTGTTAATGTTGACCAGGAGCACATTGCATCCTGTCCCTGACTTCTTTCAAGTCCTTCCAAGCTCCTTCCAAGTTTAAATATGAAATACATGAAATAATAACTCTCTTTGTGAACTCACATGCATGAAAAACCCACCGATACACACACGCTCAAATGTGGGGGAAAAAATTATTTAGTCAGCCACCAATTGTGCAAGTTCTCCCACTTAAAAAGATGAGAGAGGCCTGTAATTTTCATCATAGGTACACGTCAACTATGACAGACAAAAGGAGAAAATTCCAGAAAATCACATTGTAGGATTTTTAATGAATTTATTTGCAAATTATGGTGGAAAATAAGTATTTGGTCAATAACAAAAGTTTCTCAATACTTTGTTATATACCCTTTGTTGGGTTCACACACTGTTGATGGTATTTTGGCCCATTCCTCTATGCAGATCTCCTCTAGAGCAGTAATGTTTTGGGGCTGTCGCTGGGCAACACGGACTTTAAACTCCCTCCAAAGATTTTCTATGGGGTTGAGATCTGGAGACTGGCTAGGCCACTCCAGGACCTTGAAATGCTTCTTACGAAGCCACTCCTTCGTTGCCCGGGCGGTGTGTTTGGGATCATTGTCATGCTGAAAGACCCAGCCACGTTTCATCTTCAATGCCCTTGCTGATGGAAGGAGGTTTTCACTCAAAATCTCACGATACATGGCCCCATTCATTCTTTCCTTTACACGGATCAGTCGTCCTGGTCCCTTTGCAGAAAAACAGCCCCAAAGCATGATGTTTCCACCCCCATGCTTCACAGTAGGTATGGTGTTCTTTGGATGCAACTCAGCATTCTTTGTCCTCCAAACACGACGAGTTGAGTTTTTACCAAAAAGTTCTATTTTGGTTTCATCTGACCATATGACATTCTCCCAATCCTCTTCTGGATCATCCAAATGCACTCTAGCATACTTCAGACGGGCCTGGGCATGTACTGGCTTAAGCAGGGGGACACGTCTGGCACTGCAGGATTTGAGTCCCTGGCGGCGTAGTGTGTTACTGATGGTAGGCTTTGTTACTTTGGTCCCAGCTCTCTGCAGGTCATTCACTAGGTCCCCCCGTGTGGTTCTGGGATTTTTGCTCACCGTTCTTGTGATCATTTTGACCCCACGGGGTGAGATCTTGCGTGGAGCCCCAGATCGAGGGAGATTATCAGTGGTCTTGTATGTCTTCCATTTCCTAATAATTGCTCCCACAGTTGATTTCTTCAAACCTTTGACAGCTCTTTGGTCTTGGCCATAGTGGAGTTTGGAGTGTGACTGTTTGAGGTTGTGGACAGGTGTCTTTTATACTGATAACAAGTTCAAACAGGTGCCATTAATACAGGTAACGAGTGGAGGACAGAGGAGTCGCTTAAAGAAGAAGTTACAGGTCTGTGAGAGCCAGAAATCTTGCTTGTTTGTAGGTGACCAAATACTTATTTTCCACCATAATTTGCAAATAAATTCATTAAAAATCCTACAATGTGATTTTCTGGAGAAAAAAAATCTCAATTTGTCTGTCATAGTTGACGTGTACCTATGATGAAAATTACAGGCCTCTCTCATATTTTTAAGTGGGAGAACTTGCACAATTGGTGGCTGACTAAATACTTTTTTCCCCCACTGTATTTAGTGCCAGTGCCCATTGTTTGATCACTACAAAGGCTAGCTGAAAGATGATCACTAGTTATTTGTATGCCATTATATGATTTTCTATATGGTTTCTATGGTTGACAATCAACTACAAATACAGCAACAACAGATGTTAACATGGCATACCATGTTAAAACCTCTACAAGATCAGTGTCCCGAAACTCCTTCAAGACTGTTGGAAAAGCATTCCAGGTGAAGCTGGTTGAGAGAATGTCAAGAGTGTGCAAAGCTGTCTTCAAGGCAAAGGGTGGCTATTAGAACAATCTCAATTATAAAATATATTTTGATGACTCCATATATGTTATTTCATAGTTTTGACGTCTTCACCATTATTCTACAATGTAAAAAAAAAAACTTGAATGAGTAGGTGTGTCCACATTTTTGATAGGTAGTGTATATATAAATATATATAGACCTGAGGCATACAATGTATTAACATAGCCTATGTGTATGTTATGTTGGCTATGACATGCTGTGGTTTTTGAGTGTCTTATTGCCTCTTGGTCCACATATTTCATTATAGTGATTGTGTTCCCCATACTAGATATGTGTTGTGTATTTGATGTATTGATGCAGGGCTCATCCGTAAAGGTATTGATGCAGGGCTTACCCACTGCTAAAATAAAGGTTAAATAAAATAAGTAATAGTAAACTTGAGTTCTAACTGAATTTTTTTAAATCATCAATGGTGGTAGAGATGACATCTGGGAGCCAACTCCAAAGAGACCACATTCATGCACATAATCTCTTGCACATCTAGCATTCCAGTGTTAATACTAATTGTAATTATTTTGCACTATAGCCTATTTATTGCCTTACCTCCATAACTTGCTACATTTGCACACACTGTATATATATTTTCTGTTGTATTTTTTGACTTTATGTTTTTTTTTACCCCATATGTAACTCTGTGTTGTTGTTTTTATCGCACTGCTATGCTTTATCTTGGCCAGGTCGCAGTTGTAAATGAGAACTTGTTCTCAACTGGCTTACCTGGTTAAATAAAAAATTAATAAAAATTCAAGTCCTCCATCCCCCACTCATTCAAATGTAGGAACTGGTTCCTCCAGTCAGACCCCTGCTGCTGTCTCTGGCTCCACACCCACCCCCGCCCGGCCATCTAGAGGTGTGAAGAGGCCAGCCCAGAAGCGGAGGAGGGCCAGTGCACCAGTGGCAACTACCACAGAGGGAGAGGACCGTTGGCACACTGTGCTAGAGGATGATGTGGAGCCACTTCCACCAAAATTTCGACCTAAAAGATAGCCAGGACCTCAGCTGGACATGACTGGAAAGTACAGCCCCCTTCATCTTTGTGTGTAAGCTTTCAGTTTTTATTACCATATAATTTTTGTATATCGATCCTGCAGGTTCATGCTCTACAACATTCGGAGAGTACGACCCTGCCTTACACAGGAAGCGGCACAGGTCCTAATCCAGGCACTTGTCATCTCCCGTCTGGATTACTGCAACTCGCTGTTGGCTGGGCTCCCTGCCTGTGCCATTAAACCCCTACAACTCATCCAGAATGCCGCAGCCCGTCTGGTGTTCAACCTTCCCAAGTTCTCTCACGTCACCCCGCTCCTCCGCACACTCCACTGGCTTCCAGTTGAAGCTCGCATCTGTTACAAGACCATGGTGCTTGCCTATGGAGCTGTGAGGGGAACGGCACCTCTGTACCTTCAGGCTCTGATCAGTCCCTACACCCAAACGAGGGCATTGCGTTCATCCACCTCTGGCCTGCTGGCTCCCCTTCCTCTGCGGAAGCATAGTTCCCGCTCAGCCCAGTCAAAACTGTTCGCTGCTCTGAAACCCCAATGGTGGAACAAGCTCCCTCACGACGCCAGGACAGCGGAGTCACTCACCACCTTCCGGAGACAAAAGTGTAAAGTGGTTAACCCACTGGCTATAGGGTGAATGCACCAATTTGTAAGTCGCTCTGGATAAGAGCGTCTGCTAAATGACGTAAATGTAAATGTAAATGTATATTCTCTATAGTTATGAACTTATGAACATTTATCAATTGACCAATTCGGCCACTTGGAGGCCACTTGGAGGCCACTTGGGCAAACTCGTGAGGGACACCTGGGAGACTTCATACTAAATATTATGTAGCTCTCTCATTCTTGAACGTATCAGTCTGACATTTTGCACACACACTGTTGCCCTGTTGTGGACAGCATCTAAAGTATCCCCAGCGTCTTATCTCAATGTATGGCCTTTCTTTTGCATTTCAAAGATGATAAAATAAAAATGGAAAACGCATGTTTTTTTGTTTTCTTTTATCTTTTACCAGATCTATTGTGTTATATTCTTCTACATTAATTTCCCATCTCCACAAATTTCAAAGTGTTTCCTTTAAAATGGTATCAAGAATATGCATATCCTTACTTCAGGTCCTGAGCTACAGGCAGTTAGATTTGGGTATGTCATTTTAGGCGGAAATTGAGATGAAGGGTCCTATCCAGAAGAGGTTTTAAGTACTACTTACTGTGTGGTAGGAGGAATTTATTTACTGTTATTTGACTCCCTGTCAATCATGCATGTATGTTTCCACAAACATACATGTGGAAACTATTTGATAAATGGTATCTCATTGTGATGGCCTGTCACTGTACATAAAGGCAAAAAATTGTATAGAAATGTAACCACAAAACTATTGAAATATTCCAAATGTAAAAATGTTATGAAATCAGAAAAAAGTGAGGGTGACATTTTGGTAGTGCAAAAGCCACTGACGTAACGCCGTTTCTTTGGACCCCCTTAAAGTCTGAGTTTGTTTTGGGAATGTGTCAGCCAGACACTGACAAATAGAATACTGATCGCTGTCCATGGTGCTGAAATTGCGAGATGTCTATGCGTCTGCATGCCTATCGATTCGATAGCTTTGCTTTCACTAATGGATAAATGTTTATTGGTAGGCCTATTTGGTAATTTTCTCATGTTAAGCCTTACATTTCATGAAGCTATACACGGTGTCGCAATGCTGCCATTTTTAGACTGCTGGCTGATGACAATAATGTAATTACTTGTTCAGCAATTAAAGTTGGAAATTCAAACATTGCAGATTGCACCTGAGCCTGCGTGACTGAGCCAACCTCGCCTCCTCTCCCAGCTTGGATAGAAAGTTGTTGTGCGTAAAACCCAACTACCTCTCACAGTCTCACTTCAGAATTAGATGTTGATCAATGTTTCTCAAACGTCAAATTTCGAAGTTGTTGAAAACATCCCATTTCTAAGTGTTTAAGGTTAAGTTTAGCCATTAATTACGAATGTTTAAATTTTAGGCATTAAGTCTGAATGGTTAAGGTTTGGGCTTAAAACAAAAAATCTCAAAAACTACTTTATATTGCTGGATTCAAACTTGAAACCTTTGGAATCGGAGGGATTACCTTATGCCCATCTGACATCCCCGTCCACAGTGCCCTAGCAAAACCAAAACCTACTTGAAGGTAACAGCACTCACTGTTGCCCCTAGTGGCCGGTTTCCATTTAATCTCCCGACGTCCTCAGATATGGATGAACGTCAACTTGTTTCATAGGTGACCTGGCTGGTAAAACCAGTCTATTAGTGCTAAATAATACAGTCAGTACACCCTAAAAAAACGAGCTTACTAAGAATTGTTTCATTATGCAGTGTACTAGCTATAGCTATATATCGTATTTAGCTGCTTTTTATAAACTTTTTATAAAAATTACAAATAAAATAGCCTAACAATGAGGAAAAAAGTAGTCAACTTGAGGATTAATTCAGCCACTACTCAGTGGGTTTTGTCTGGCTAATAGCCTACACAAATTGGCTGCAATATTCATGGTAAATTGAATTAAATCAAATGAAATCTAACTTGATAGATTCTCCTGAACCACGGCATATAGGTCCAGGTTGCGGACCTGACTGTTTTCTATACTGAGCATTGCCAACTCAGACGGTCTTTCCTGAGACATTGTGCATTATTTGTCTATTGCGCTGCACACAATTTAAACGTAGTCTTGAATGATGCATGCCAAGATATACGAAAGATAAGGGACTCTTGATATTGCAACCACACAACTTAAATGTCAGTTCACCAGCAGCCTATGAACGTAATTGCAAACCACTTTATTTGTTCAAGCCCTCAAGAACTGTTGTCAGCTAAAGATGATAATCTGTTTGCATCTGCCAATTTATTGGCTGTCCAGTATCCAGACAACCTGTCCCCAGAGCATCCTATACAGTTAATCTCTTTCTTTAATGTGTTGAGGCCGGCAATTAAGGAGAATGTGAGGCGCAATTAAAGATGTTGCAGAACTGCTGTATTTGATCCACCACTCCCTTCTGTTTCCCTGATGTTGCTATGGCAATGAAGCAGTTTTTACCATCCCTGTAACTGTCACTTCTGCGGAGAGATCGTTTTTTAAACTCATAAAGAACTACCTAAGAAGCATTCGGCTCTTGGGCTGATGTGCACCTTTTAACACCTAAGTAAGCTCCACACATTGCACTGTCTCCGTCGTAGCCTTTGTTCACTGATATTCCCTTATACTTTCAATCAGTAAAAAAGGCCTGGGGCACTTTTTCAGTCACATTCATGAAGCCCAAGAAGTAGGCACTTAGCTTCATAATACATATGGAAATTCAAAAAGTTTAGGAATTACTTTTTGGAGGGTGAGTGTCAACATTATTTATATTTATTTGTAAAAAAATGTATGACATCAATGACAGGCGCATGGGCCCCCAGAGCTCTTGGGACCCACCACCTTGCGGGAGCTGTAGGAGTGTCGAGTACGCCAGTGGCAAAAGCATTGTGCAAAGTGCAAAATGTACTATTAACCTCATTTATAATCTGGCAGCATAATTGAATTTGAAACTTTTCTTCACCAACGTGTGCTATAAAGAGTCCACTATTTATGTGTTGCTCAGTTTACAAAATTCTAGTTAAATAATTGCCTCCTTATAAAGCATATTGTTAAAGAAAAGTTTCAAATGAAATCACACTGCCAGGTTCTAAAGAGGTTTAAGGTATTGTTTGCACTTTGGACTGCTGAAATATTGCTGTGACATATGAATGGTTATCTTCTTGGATGCCTACACTACATGACCAAAAGTATGTGGACACCTGCTCATCGAACGTCTCATTCCAAAATCATGGGTATTAATATGGAGTTGGTCCCCCCTTTGCTGCTATAACAGCCTCCACTCTTCTGGGAAGGCTTTCCACTAGATGTTGAAACATGTCTGAGGGGACTTGCTTCCATTCAGCCACAATAACATTAGTGAGGCCGGGCACTGATGTTGGGCGATTAGGCCTGGCTCGATGGTGTTGAAATCAGGGATCTGTGCAGGCCAGTCAAGTTCTTCCACACCGATCTCGACAAACCATTTCTGTATGGACCTCGCTTTGTGCATGGGGCATTGTCATTCTGAAACAGGAAAGGGCCTTCCCCAAGCTGTTGCCACAAAGTTGGAAGCACAGAATCGTCTCGAATCTCATCGTATGCTGTAGCACTAAGATTTTTCTTCATTGGAACTAAGGGGCCTAGCCCGAACCATGAAAAACAGCCCCAGACCATTATTCCTCCTCCACCAAACTTTACAGTTGGCACTATGCATTGGGGCAGGTAGTATTCTCCCGGCATCCGCCAAACCCAGATTCGTCCGTCGGATTGCCAGATGGTGATGTGTGATTCATCACTCCAGAGAACGCATTTCCACTGCTCCAGAGTCCAATGGCGGTGACATTTACACCCCTCCAGCCGACACTTGGCATTGCGAATGGTGATCTTAGGCTTGTGTGCGGCTGCTCGGCCATGGAAACCCATTTCATGAAGCTCCCGACGAACAGTTATTGTGCTGACGTTGCTTCCAGAGGCAGTTTGGAACTCGGTAGTTAGTGTTGCAACCGAATACAGATGATTTTTACGTGCTTCAGCACTCGGTGGTCCCGTTCTGTGAGCTTGTGTGGCCTACCACTTCTCAGCTGAGCCATTGTTGCTCCTAGACGTTTCCACTTCACAATAACAGCACTTACAGTTGACCGGGAAAGCTCTAGAAGGGCAGAAATTTGTCGAACTGACTTGTTAGAAAGGTGGCATCCTGTGACGGTGCCACATTGAAGTAACTGAGCTCTTCAGTAAGGCCATTCTACTGCCAATGTTTGTCTATGGAGATTGCATGGCTGTTTGCTCGATTTTATACATCTGTCAGGAATGGGTGTGTATGAAATAGCCGAATCCACTCATTTTAAGGGGTGTCCACATACTTTTGTATAGATAGTGTATATCTGATATCTAGAGCCTTTCCCTTGGAACAGTCAACCTCGAAATTCCACAAAATTCGTTAGGTTCCCAAGTTGTTAATTCATTCCCAAAGCCTGTGCATAGACAGGGGTGAAGAGGATCAAAGTCAATTAAATACAATTATGATTTTGAAATCCTGCTATAGACCATAAGGAAATACGTAGGAGTGAAATTATATCAAAATAATCTGTATTTACTGTGTATGTCATATGTGGCAAAAGGGGGTTACTGCGATTTGTATATGATGTGTCAATCTCATGCTATTAACCCGCCCCTTTGTGTGTAAGTGAGCCCAAATCATGTTAGGTTGCCTCTGATTACCTGAACGGGCGCACCTGCTTCGCTCCCCTTATAATGAGGGATGGACGGATGCACCTTCATCTCTCTCTCGCCTCCCGCACTCGCTACCAGCCAGAGCTCCAGCGCCAAACTCCGGCACAGCCACGCCGAAACCACACGTTACTGCCACAGCCAGCTAGCTACCAATCTAACAGATCCAGTGACACAGAAAACACAGATGAGAAGTAGATTAATAGAAAGATGGAAAGAAGCAGACTGTACTGCGTATACTCCACAAGTAGCAACACCACACTCACTGGGAGTTTGACAGGGCCCATCGATTCCTGGGCATCTGGTGAGCTTGTCCAAACAATGTCAGTGTCAATGCAATGGCTGGTCTGGAGTTTGTCTGAAATGTACCATTATATTTCACATGATAAGCAAACTACTGTCATGCCTTTTCACCAAAACAATCGATGTACACAGATAAGAGATGATATTTGATTGATGGTGCAATCCAGCCAATGGTTAGGTGGTTGTGGTTTTGGCAGAGGGAACTGATTGGTCAGGAGTAAAAGGTCCTGCCCCCAGAGATCAAATCAAGATTTTACTTGCAAATCTCTTCCTACAAATTTACAAAATGTTCTACAACAGTGACAGAATTCAGAGCGTGAGCAGATTCAAAATCTGCAAGTGTGTGTTTGATTCACAGCAGAATATTCATACACTACCGGTCAAAAGTTTTAGAACACCTACTCATTCAAGGGTTTTTCTTTATTTTTCCTATTTTCTACATTGTAGAATAATAGTGAAGACATCAACACTAATTAATTACTTAAAAATCATACAATGTGATTTTCTGGATTTTTGTTTTAGATTCCGTCTCTCACAGTTGAATTGTACCTATGATAAAAATTACAGACCTCTATATGCTTTGTAAGTAGGAAAACCTGCAAAATCGTCAATGTATCAAATACTTGTTCTCCCCACTGTATATATGTATAGATTTTCCTTTATTATTTTCACCTAACCCTACCACACCTCCCCTAATTGGAGTAAACTAATGGACAACAACAGTTAGGCTTCTACTTCCATCTTATATATATGTCGTGACGTGACTTTAACATTATTCTGAAGACTGTTATCTCTAATTAACTAACTATGTTTAAATGTTACCCGATTAAATTAATAATGAAACAATTAACTCATTAGGATTTGGGGCAACACAAGAGCGGTTCTTTAAAGAGTTACCATCTCCCGAATTAAACTCTAAAAGGTCTTTACCTATCACATCTATAAACAGTCAACTTATTGATCATAACCTCGTATCATATCATCATTCTGAACGTCGTAACCTCCTTGCATCTGCAAAAATCAGAGCCTTACTTATGATTCAGTACTACACAAATTGTTTTTTTATTATTTATTTACTAGCTAATTAAATGGGAACACAGGATAAACATACACACTCTGCACCAGTTAATGACTGGAGAAAACAGGTCCCTAGTGGAATGACAACAAGTGAGGAAGAGGAAGAAAGAGAGGGACAGAGACACTTAACCTTGATACATTCCGAAACTACTCTCACCTACAGTAATTACACACTTGGCACACGAACCGCTGCCCGCTTTGAGTAAGAAATCATGAATGTATTTATGTGAAACGTCTTAGTTCGCCGTGTATCTCTCTCGGTGGACAGGACCTCCCTGGAAAGGGAGTTGGGCCTTCTCGCGGCACGCTTGTAAGGCTCTGATTGTCCAAAAAGGTTCCAACAAGTCTTCTACTGTTGTTCTCTTCTTCTTAATTGTCCGGTCTCCAATGACCTGTCGTGTAGTCCTAAACAGAACTAGAGAGTTAATTTTCCTTCCATTCGCTCTTGAAGATGCTTCTTTGAAGATTCAAAGTTCCAACCATTCTAAACGTGTAGTGGAGCTTCACGTTTTCTGGTCTGATATGTTAATTCGTAACCCATCCTTTTATACACTCTGCTCGAAAGGGGGCGGTACCGTCAGGCTGACACGCTTTCTGACCTCACTTTGGGCAGTAACTACTAACTGTGCAAAGCTTATGGAAACAATTATCTCTTATAGCGTTCTCAAATCACATCCCTCTCTTAACAAAAATACTTTAATAATTTTTCATATTACATGCGCAACTTATAAGATGGAAATAAATAAATACTCATCTTATAAATGTCTTATGAATCATGAATGCATTAAAAGTTGTGTGAATAACTATTGAAATAATAGCTTATTAACATTTACCAATGTAGGAATAATGATTGATAAACGTGAGAAAACTATACATTCTTTATAAATGGTTTATTACTGGATGTTATTATAAAGCATCACCCCATTTTCAATGTGTCAAATGTGATTATTTTCTTCGAGACAAAAGACAAACAAGGTGGAAGTGGGGAACTGAGAGGAAACAAAAATGAACTCACCCATCAGAGCCAGGGAATACAGAAGCCACAGAGCACTCATTGCTGTATGTGTAGGCTCACAGGTCCAGCAGCATAGTGTCCAAGTGGCTGGGGGCTTTTATTGGTTTGTGAGAACAGTGTGTGTGTGTGTGTGTGTGTGTGTCTGTGTGTGTGTGTGAGAGAGAGAGGCCCAATCAAAAGGTCAATTGCCTTAGAGACAAGGGTGGAACTCCAGTTCATCCTTGTACTGAACATCGCCGATTTGATTCAGTTGACTAATGGACAGTGTCTGCTGGTAACCTAGAGCTGATTCAGAACAGCTTGTGGTCAATTACGTCTCATTGAGACCAAGGTCTCTTTTTCAAGGGAGCCCTGCATGACAAGTTCAGCAGTCACTGTGTTTGTGGACTGATATACTGTAGGAGAACAGATTATGTGCTTTAGATTTTCAGATTAAGCCACCCAAAGAAAATGGGGAGAGAATCATATTACTGTAAAATGTGTCACTGTAAAGTAGTTTTACAATACTTTACAGGCAATTTGAGTTGCCTTTAAAGTTCTGTCAACATCGTATAAATCACTATAATGCAACTTGTTTATTAACAAACATCCATGTTGATAATAATAAACATAAAATACTAATTTGATTGGATTTACATTTACTATGTTACGTCTAGTCTGAGACTCAAGCTGTTTTGGATACATCCATAACAATGAGCTAATGATGCACGATTTAGCCTGGCATCAGGGTTGCCATGTTCACGGTTTCCTGCCAAATTGGGCTACTTTGTAAACAATGTCGCGGGTGAACATTATTTTGTCACGGGTTGCAGGTTTTTGGGCTATTTCTAAAAAATATTTCTCTTAAAAATATATACATTTCACTGTGACCTGCGGCTGACTGTCAGGCAGTGAGGCAGGCTGTTGCTTAGTGAGTGAGTGGTGGGGAGGGTCTGAGGTGTATGGAAAGCCAAAAGGTTCAAATCATCTTACCCGGAACACGTCTTAACACGTAATGATAAGTGTCGAATGTCATTTTTGGTACACCTAATTTTACTCCTGTCCAGTGTGCGTCTACAGGTGATTTGAACACTTGTTATGATCATTTTCCAGTTGCTTTTTTCAAGTGTCAAAAGTCATCTTTACACGTGTTCTTTACACCTGTCCATTGTGCATTTACAGGTGATTAGAACGCTTTTTATGGTCATTGTTACACGTGTTCATTACACCTGTCCAGTGTGCATTTACAGGTGATTAGAACGCTTGTTATGGTCATTTTTACACAAGTTCATTACACCAGTCCAGTGTGCATTTACAGGTGATTAGAACACTTGTTATGGTCATTTTTACATGTGTTCTTTACACCTGTCCAGTGTGCATTTACAGGTGATGTTAACGCTGTAACCCAGAGACTCTGTCTAGAGTCTCGCTCCAGAGACTGGGTGGGCCGACCCCTGGGGATGGGGGCCAACGACCGGAATGGGGGTGGGGGGTGCGACCCCTCGCCACTGGCCAAGGCCAGCAGGGGGCACCACTACATCCAGCCAGCTCCCTTCCCCAGGGATATGGGGGGAGAGGGCCAGAGGCTGACCCAGGGAGGGAGGCTGTCCCCCAGAGAGGGGGGCCGAACCCCCGCCCACAGCAACCAGGGGGTGCCAATACTTCCACCGAGCTCCCTTCCCCAGGGAGGTTGCCCGAACCATGCCAGCAGGCACCAGGGGGCGCCACTACATCCAGCCAGCTCCCTGCCCCAGGGATATGGGGGGAGAGGGCCAGAGAGGGATTGGGCTGACCCAGGGAGAGGGGGGCCAACACCTGGAGAGTGGGGCCGACCTCCGCCCACAGCCAACAGGGGGCGCCACTACATCCACCCAGCTCCCTGCACCAGGAAAAGGGGGGAGAGGGCCGGAGAGGGGTGGGACCAACTCAGAGAAGGGGGGCTGACCACCAGAGAGGGTGCCCAATCTCTGCCTGCTGCCAAGGCTGCAAGGGGGTGCAACTCCATCCAACCAGCTCCCTACACTAGAGAGATCAGGGGACAGGGCCACAGAGGAACGGGGCCTTCCCAGGGAGGGTGGGGGCATCCCCTGGAGAGGGGGGCCGACCCCCTGTCCTCAACCACCAGGCAGCTCCACTACATCCACCCTGCTCTCTGCACCTGGAAGAGTGGGGGAGACAGCCAGAGAGGGATGGGCCAACCCAGGGAGGGGGGGCCAACACCTGGAGAGAGGGGCTGACCCCCACCTACGGACACCAGGGTGTGCCACTACATCCACTCAGCTCCCTGCACCAGGAAAAGGGGGGGAGAGGGCCGGAGAGGGGTGGGGCCAACTCAGGGAAGGGGGGGTTGACCCCCGGTGAAGGTGCCCGATCTGGACCAGGAAGAGTTGGGGAGACGGCCAGAGAGGGATGGGCCAACCCAGGGAGGGGGGGCCAACACCCGGAGAGGGGGGCCGACCCCACCCACGGACACGAGGGGGTGCCACTGCATCCATCCTGCTCTCTGCACCAGAAAGAGTGGAGGAGACGACCGCCGGAGAGAGGGATGGGCCTGACCCCTGCCCGTGGCCACTAAGGGGCACCAATAAATACATCCAGATAGGGCTGGGGCCGACCCAGTGAGTGGGAGCCAACCCCCGAACAGTTTGGTGTAGTTATCATCTAAGGTACCATGTGATAATAAAGCACATCCCAATGCTTCCCATTCTGTCTCATCAATATACCCCAAAATGCATACAGGGTCAGGGCTTTGTGATGGCCACTCCAATACCTTGACTTTGTTGTCCTTAAGCCATTTTGCCACAACTTTGGAAGTATGCTTGGGGTCATTGTCCATTTGGAAGACCCATTTGCGACCAAGCTTTAACTTCCTGACTGATGTCTTGAGATGTTGCTTCAATATATCCACAAAATGTTTTCTTCCTCATGATGCCATCTATTTTGTGAAGTGCACCAGTCCCCTGCACCAGCCTGTTTTGCGCACTGGAGTGTTTTGACGCATTACTGCGTAACTCTGTGTTTCAGAATAAATCTTGTTATTCTGAGATTTACCCTCCTGCGCCTGACTCCTTCGAAATCACCTCATCACAGAATCACACACCTAGACATGGAGTCAGCAGGAGAGGAGCACCTGCCTGGAGTCGTGGCACGGTTCCGGGAGCATTCGACGATGCTAGCCAGCTTGGGAGAAGCGATGGATCGGGTTCTCCAGGTCATCCAACGCCTGGAGAGGAGAGGACCCGATCTTTTGGGACCAGCTGAGCGACCAGATTCAGCCACCCACACCCCAGCACCCAAAGGGATTCATATATCCCGACCACGTGATTTTGACTGGAGTTATACTTCTCGAACATCAGCCCGGCTCCATCGGAGCTGGAGAAGGTGTCCGCCCTCGTCTCCTGCCTCTCGGGAAAGCCCTGGAGTGGGCCAACGCGATCTGGAGTGAAGGAGGAGCCGCGTTGGACAACTACGGGGAGTATGCTCACCTCTTTCGGGCCGTCTTCGATCACCCGCCCGAAGGTAGAGAGGCGGGCGAGAAGCTGGTCCACCTGAGGAAAGGGACGAGGACCGCGCAGGACTTCACCTTGGAGTTTCGTACTCTGTCGGCTGGGTCCGGGTGGAATGAGCGGGCCCTCATCCACCACTTCCAGTGCAATCTACGGGAGGATATCCGAAGGGAGTTAGCCTGCCGGGACACCATGTTGTACTTCGATCAACTGGTGGACATGGCCATCCGGTTGTACAACCTGCTGGCTTCTAGAGGACGTCCTGGAAGAGGCCTGTCCCCCCTCCTCCCCAACCCGGATCATGAGATGATGGAGCTGGGTGGAGCGGCGATCCGGGAGAGCGGAGGACGACAGCGCCAGTGTCACTCTTGTGGCACGAGAGGACATTCTCCTGCAAGCTGTCGTCTGCGTTCTTTTGTGTCTGGAGGCAGCAGGCAGGGCACTCTCGCGTCACCCCAGGTATCGAATACCCACACTCGTTCAGAGCCCTCTGCTGGGAACTGTACCCTACACATCCACTTTCCTGATTACACAGTAGATCCCCATTGTAAGCGCTGATCGATTCAGGTGCAGCTGGGAACTTTATGGACAGGTCATTTGCACATAGTCTAGACATTACATTGGTTCCCCTATCCATTCCACTCCCCATCAGAGCACTTGACAGTCGAACATTAGGGTCCGGGTTCGTTAGGGAAGTTACAGCACCAGTCACTATGGTTACGCATGAGACCCATAGAGAGCAAGTCACCTTTTTTATTATTGAGTCTCCTGATTTCCCTGTTGTGTTAGGGCTTCCCTGGTTAGCACTACACAACCCCACCTTTTCATGGCCACAGAGGGTTCTCACGGGGTGGTTGAGAGAGTGTCACGGTAGGTGTCTAGGTGTTTTCCGTTGGTGCAACCATGGTGGAAAGTGCAGACACTACCTCCACCGTGCGCATTCCCCCTAAATACCTCGATTTGGCGCACGCTTTTCCAAAACGCAGGCGACCAAATTAACACCTCATCGGGCGGGGGATTGCGCGATAAACCTCCGGGTAGACGCTGTGCCTCCCAGGAGTCATGTGTATCCCCTGTCGCAGGCTGAACCGGAGGCGATGGAGACATACGTCTCCGAGTCCCTGCGCCAGGGGTTCATAAATCCCTCCACTTCGCCCGCCTCCTCAAGTTTCTTTTTGGTGAAGAAGAAAGACGGAGGTCTGCGCCCTTGCATTGATTACCGAGCACTGAACAAGGGGAATTAGATCTCCGGAGTGCGTACAACCTGGTGCGTGTCCGAGAGGGGGACGAGTGGAAGACAGCATTCAGCACAACCACGGGGCATTACGAATGCCTGGTGATGCCATACGGTTTGATGAATGCTCCGTCCGTCTTCCAGTCCTTTGTGAACGAGGTGTTTCGGGACATGCTTGGTTGCGGTGTAGTGGTCTACATCGATGACATTCTGGTGTATTTCCGCTACGCGCGCCGAGCATGTGTCCCTGGTTCGCAAAGTGCTGGCCCTTACTGTTGGAACATGACCTTTATGCCAAGGCAGAAAAGTGTCTGTTGTTTTTCCAATAGTCCGTCTCCTTTCTCGGATACCGCATTACCACCTCAGGTGTGGAGATGGAGGGAGATCGCATTTCAGCCGTGTGTAATTGGCCGACTCCAACCACGGTCAAGGAGGTGCAGCGCTTTATTGGCTTTGCCAACTACTATCTGAGGTTTATCCAGGGCTTTGGCAAGGTCGCAGCTCCCATCAAATCTCTGTTGAAGGGTGGGCTGTCCCGGCTCCGCTGACCTGCTGAGAATGATAGGGTTTTCAGTAAACTGAGGGTTCTGTTCACCTCAGCCCCGGTACTTGCCCATCCGGTCCATCACTACCATTCTTAGTGGAGGTGGATGCGTCCGAGGTAGGGATAGGCGCTGTCCTATCTCAACGCTTGGGCACGCCACCCAAGCTCCGCCCCTGTGCCTTCTTCTCCAAGAAGCTCAGCCCGGCGGAGCAGAACTACGACGTTGGTGATTGGGAGCTATTGGCGGTTGTCCGAGCCCTGACCGTGTTGAGGCACTGGCTCAAGGGGGTGAAACACCCTTTCCTCGTCTGGACAGACCACCGTAACCTGGAGTACATCCGGGCAGCGAGGACGCTGAACCCTTGCCAGGCCATGTGGGCCCTATTTTTCACACGGTTTGATTTTACACTATCTTACGAAGAAAGTGAAGGCAGATGCACTGTCACAGCTGTACGACACAGAGGAGAGCCCCAGAGACAACACCCCCATACTCCCGGCCTCTTGCATTGTGGCGCCGGTAGTGTGGGCGATGGACGCGGACATGGAGCGAGCGTTACGCACGTTACGATCATTGGTACCGGGTGATCGGGTCTGGCTCTCGACCCGAAATCTGCCCCTCCACCTTTCCTGCCAGAAGCTGAGCCCGTGGTTTGTGGGGCCGTTCAAAGTCCTGAGGAGGATAAACGAGGTTACATATAGGTTATTACTCCCTCCAGATTACCGTATTAACCCCTTGTTCCATGTGTCTCTCCTCAGGCCGGTGGTGGCTGGTCCGCTCCAGGAGTCTGAGGTGCGGGAGGTTCCTCTGCCCCCTCTGGGCTTCGAGGGGGTCCCGGCGTACTCCGTCCGTTCCATCCTGGATTCAAGGCGTTGGGTAGGGGGCCTTTGGAGTGGGAGGGGTACGTTCCGGAGCAGCGGTGCTGGGTTCCGGTGAGGGATATCCTTGATCCCTCCCTATTGCGGGATTTCCACCGTCGCCATCTGTCTCGCCCTGCTCCATATCATCCTGGCCGTCCCGAAGGCTGGTGTCGGCGCACTGCTGGAGCTGCGCGTCAAGGGGGGGTACTGTCACGACTTCCTCCGAAGCTGCCACCACTCCTTGTTCGGCCAGGCTTCGGCGTTCATCGTCACTGGCCTTCTAGCCACTGCCACTCATCATCTCATCATTCCATTTGTTTTGTCTTGTTTATTACACACACCTTGTTCATATCCCTTCATTAGTACCTGTATAAGCGTTCCCTCTGCCACCTTGTCTTTGTGTGTGATTGTTTATTGTGGAGGATAAAGAAGCTCGGTGGAGCTCCGTATATTTTATATCGCCGGGATATTTCCCTGTGTGCCTTGTATTTTCCAGTGCACCTGTTTTGCGCACTGGAGTGATTTGACGCATTACTGCGTAACTCTGTGTTTCAGATTAAATCCTGTTATTCTGTGATTTACCCTCCTGCGCCTGACTCCTTTGAAATCACCTCATCACAGAATCACTGTCCTAGACATGGAGTCAGCAGGAGAGGAGCACTTGCCTGGAGTCGTGGCACGACTCAGCCCTCTCCCCTCTTCTCTCTGGTGCAAGGAGCTGGATGGATGTACTGGTACACATATACAGCTTTTATACCCCTTGACACACAAAGGCACTTTGCTCCGCCCATCTTTAGGAGGCCTTTAACCAGTTTCTCAGTCCCCTTCACCCTGGAATGTTTGTCTCAGCAGTTTCTAACTCACCCCCTCTGTTAGTGGGTTTATAATGATAACCCTAACACAGTTCACACAGTCATCATCAGTATTGGGGTTAACAATTTTAGTCATAATCATTATTCCTCTATCATCCGGGTAAGACAATTTGAACCTTTTGGCTTTCCATGGTAATAGAAGTGTGTGTGTGTGTGTTAAGAGAGCAGTACATTGGCTGAGTCAGGAGAGCAGCACGCGCAGACGTTGTGACAACTTTTTACAGTTGTAGGTAGACGATTTACATTGTCATTATGGAGACACCTATTTCCAACCCATTTTCCATAAAACATATTAATACGCTAGAACTGAAGCACATCAATAAATAATGGACCAAAGCACTGGAAAACGACTTTGGGCGCACTAGAGCGCATTACATAAATTCGCTTGGAGGTGGTTTGAACTGCATTCTAATGTTGACTGCTTAAAGAAACGGTATCAAGCGAAGTGCTTTATGCATGCTCAGTTCTTGGGTCTCGGGGGCTGCCCGAGTTAAAATTTGAAATGGAAGTTATGGAACTCACTCGCGTGGTTATTTTTATGGGGAAAAGTCCTCAATGAAACTGACATTAGGCTAAATGTGAAAAATGATACATTTGCCTCTGTTGGCCATCAAGTAGCCTATTAATGTATATGCCATTGGAAGCTACCATTTGATACAAGAAATATGTTGAAATGACGATATCACTGGAGTCATTGCAAATCAATTTGTGCCACATGTGGCCTACCTGGAGCTGGTAAACCAATTTAATAAATAGCCTATAACTTCAGTTTATTGTTGTTGTAGTCTTGTGTTATTATACCATTTTTAATGGACATGTTAAGTTAATTAAATTGGAAATTATCAGAGCTCTATCACAATTGCAGATCAGTTGTTAGAACGCATTCGATTGACGGTAACAGTAGTCAGATTAGGCTACAGGTAAAACAAATTATAATAAATACACACTGGCTGTTGTTGACAAGCATATTCAGTTCAAATACATACAGTGGGGAGAACAAGTATTTGATACACTGCCAATTTTGCAGGTTTTCCTACTTACAAAGCATGTAGAGGTCTGTAATTTTGATCATAGGTACACTTCAACTGTGAGAGACGGAATCTAAAACAAAAATCCAGAAAATCACATTGTATGATTTTTAAGTAATTAATTTGCATTTTATTGCATGACATAAGTATTTGATACATCAGAAAAGCTGAACTTAATATTTGGTACAGAAACCTATGTTTGCAATTACAGAGATCATACGTTTCCTGTAGGTCTTGACCAGGTTTGCACAAACTGCAGCAGGGATTTTGGCCCACTCCTCCATACAGACCTTCTCCAGATCCTTCAGGTTTCGGGGCTGTCGCTGGGCAAAACGGACTTTCAGCTCCCTCCAAAGATTTTCTATTGGGTTCAGGTCTGGAGACTGGCTAGGCCACTCCAGGACCTTGAGATGCTTCTTACGGAGCCACTCCTTAGTTGCCCTGGCTGTGTGTTTCGGGTCGTTGTCATGCTGGAAGACCCAGCCACGACCCATCTTCAATGCTCTTACTGAGGGAAGGAGGTTGTAGGCCAAGATCTCGCGATACATGGCCCCATCCATCCTCCCCTCAATACGGTGCAGTCGTCCTGTCCCCTTTGCAGAAAAGCATCCCCAAAGAATGATGTTTCCACCTCCATGCTTCACAGTTGGGATGGTGTTCTTGGGGTTGTACTCATCCTTCTTCTTCCTCCAAACACGGCGAGTGGAGTTTAGACCAAAAAGCTCTATTTTTGTCTCATCAGACAACATGACCTTCTCCCATTCCTCCTCTGGATCATCCAGATGGTCATTGGCAAACTTCA
Source organism: Coregonus lavaretus (assembly GCF_964263955.1). NCBI lineage: Eukaryota > Metazoa > Chordata > Actinopteri > Salmoniformes > Salmonidae > Coregonus > Coregonus lavaretus. Next base: position 19,672,603 of record NC_140023.1, read on the forward strand.
GACGGGCCTGGACATGCGCTGGCTTGAGCAGGGGGACCTTACGTGCGCTGCAGGATTTTAATCCATGACGGCGTAGTGTGTTACTAATGGTTTTCTTTGAGACTGTGGTCCCAGCTCTCTTCAGGTCATTGACCAGGTCCTGCCATGTAGTTCTAGGCTGATCCCTCATCTTCCTCATGATCATTGATGCCCCACGAGGTGAGATCTTGCATGGAGCCCCAGACCGAGGGTGATTAACCATCATCTTGAACTTCTTCCATTTTCTAATAATTGCGCCAACAGTTGTTGCCTTCTCACCAAGCTGCTTGCCTATTGTCCTGTAGCCCATCCCAGCCTTGTGCAGGTCTACAATTTTATCCCTGATGTCCTTACACAGCTCTCTGGTCTTGGCCATTGTGGAGAGGTTGGAGTCTGTTTGATTGAGTGTGTGGACAGGTGTCTTTTATACAGGTAACGAGTTCAAACAGGTGCAGTTAATACAGGTACTGAGTGGAGAACAGGAGGGCTTCTTAAAGAAAAACTAACAGGTCTGTGAGAGCCGGAATTCTTACTGGTTGGTAGGTGATCAAATACTTATGTCATGCAATAAAATGCTAATTAATTACTTAAAAATCATACAATGTGATTTTCTGGATTTTTGTTTTAGATTCCGTCTCTCACAGTTGAAGTGTACATATGATAAAAATTACAGACCTCTACATGCTTTGTAAGTAGCAAAACCTGCAAAATCGGCAGTGTATCAAATACTTGTTCTCCCCACTGTATATGAATATTTAATTCAGTGATTCTTGTCTGCATGAGACGAGACCAACACTACCTGGATATGCATTGGACTCTTTCACACGTCGGATGAAGAAGTATCTCAGCAAAAGACTGGCAGCTATATTTCATCAGTATATGGTACAGAAAAAATTGGGCGGGCCTCCTGCAGCTCAGTCGGTAGAGCATGGCGCTTGCAACACCAGGGTTATGGGTTCGATTCCCACGGGGGACCAATATGAAAAATGTATGCACTCACTAACTGTAAGTCGCTCTGGATAAGAGCGTCTGCTAAATGACTAAAATGTAATTGAAATTACGACCCCATCCTCAGGAGCCTATTCCAGTAGCCTATTGGGAAACACAAGATTTACCTCGAAATCGCCTCACTATTCATGTTGAATAAATTTGTCTGTTAATTTGAATTAAGCAAGCCGCTAAATCGTTCAGTTTACATCTTGTCTAGGCTACTGTAGACTATCTGAAATTAGATTTAGGCCTATCAGGGGCTGTACAGTCGTGGTCAAAAGTTTTGAGAATGACACAAATACTAATTTTCACAAAGTCTGTTGCCTCAGTTTTGATGATGGCAATTTGCATATACTCCAGAATGTCATGAAGAGTGATCAGATGAATTGCAATTAATTGTAAAGTCCCTCTGTGCCATGAAAATGAACTTAATCCCTAAAAAACATTTCCACTGCATTTCGGCCCTGCCACAAAAGGACTAACTGCCATCATGTCGGTGATTCTCTCATTAACACAGGTGAGTCCCGTGTAGCTCAGTTGGTAGAACATGGCGCTTGCAACGCCAGGGTTGTGGGTTCGATTCCCACGGGGGGCCAGGATGAAAATGTATGCACTCACTAACTGTAAGTCGTTCTGGATAAAAGCATCTGCTAAATGACTGAAATGTAAGACTGTTGACAAGGCTGGAGATCACTCTGTCATGCTGATTGAGTTAGAATAACAGACTGGAAGCTTTAAAAGGAGGGTGGTGCTTGAAATCATTGTTCTTCTTCTGTTAACCATGGTTACCTGCAAGGAAACACGTGCTGTCATCATTGCTTTGCACAAAAAGGGCTTCACAGGCAAGGATATTGCTGCTAGTAAGATTGCACCTAAATCAACAATTTATCGGATCATCAAGAACTTCAAGGACAGAGGTTCAATTGTTGTGAAGAAGGCGTCAGGGCGCCCAAGAAAGTCCAGCAAGCGCCAGGACCATCTCCTAAAGTTGATTCAGCTGTGGGATCGGGGCACCACCAGTGCAGAGCTTGCTCAGGAATGGCAGCAGGCAGGTGTGAGTGCATCTGCACGCACAGTGAGGCGAAGACTTTTGGAGGATGGCCTGGTGTCAAGTAGGGCAGCGAGGAAGCCACTTTTCTCCAGGAAAAACATCAGGGACAGACTGATATTCTGCAAAAGGTACAGGGATTGGACTGCTAAGGACTGGGGTAAAGTCATTTTCTCTGATGAATCCCCTTTCCAATTGTTTGGGGCATCTGGAAAACACCTTGTCCGGAGAAGACAAGGTGAGCACTACCATCAGTCCTGTGTCATGCCAACAGTAAAGCATCCTGAGACCATGTGTGGGGTTGCTCCAAGGGAGTGGGCTCACTCACAATTTTGCCTAAGAACACAGCCATGAATAAAGAATGGTACCAACACATCCTCAGAGAGCAACTTCTCCCAACCATCCAAGAACAGTTTGGTGAGGACCAATGCCTTTTCCAGCATGTTGGAGCACCTTGCCATGAGGCAAAAGTGATAACTAAGTGGCTCAGGGAACAAAACATTGACATTTTGGGTCCATGGCCAGGAAATTCCCCAGACCTTAATCCCATTGAGAACTTGTGGTCGATCCTCAAGAGGCGGGTGAACAAACAAAAACCCACAAATTCTGACAAACTCCAAGCATTGATTATGCAGGAATGGGCTGCCATCAGTCAGGATGTGGCCCAGAAGTTAATTGACAGCATGCCAGGGCAGATTGCAGAGGTCTTGAAAAAGAAGGGTCAACACTTCAAATATTGACTCTTTGCATAAACTTAATGTAATTGTCAATAAAAGCCTTTGACACTTATGGAATGCTTGTAATTATAATTCAGTATACCATAGTAACATCTGACAAAAATATCTCATAACACTGAAGCAGCGAACTTTGTGAAAACCAACACTTGTGTCATTCTCAAAACCTTTGACCCCGACTGTAGGCTACCTGCTTTTATCTAAGCAAACCATGGCAAAATTGAATTACAATCATAAACCCAGATTTTAGTCTGTAGCCTATGCCTATTGAAATGATAAATCAATCTCGCAAATGGGCCATTTGTAGTCTTAACATTTGGCACATAATAATACAATTGCCTGAAAATAGCCTAACATTTGTTTTTTAAATGTTTTTCTTGCTCAGAGATTGAGATCTTCTGTCCAACTTTCATCACTCAAACTCTCCTGTCAGATTGATCTATAGTTATGCACATGCGTAAAACCTGGTTTGAGCTCTGAATGCTGATTGGCTGAAAGCGGTGGTATATCAGACCATATACCACAGGTATGACAAAACATTACATTTTACTGTTGTAATTACGTTGGTAACCAGTTTATAATAGCAATAAGGCACCCCCAGGGTTTGCGGTATATGGCCAATATACCACGGCTAACGGCTGTATCCAGGCACTCCGCGTTGCGTCATGCTTAACAACAGTCCTTAGCCATGGTATATTGGCCATATACCATACCCCCTTGTGCAAATGATCTGGAATGTTTAATAAGGGTGAATGATCTTTTTTCATGCCACATATTCAAATTCCTTTATTACGTCATGTCATAGCTTGCAATAATTTTTATTTTAAGGAAACCCGAATTTAGCTTCTAACGTCGTTACAAGTTACTATGATATTCCTTCTTAATTGGCTCAATAACTTTATGGATTTTTTTTATTGTATAAATATGGCAACTCCTCTCTTGCTGTGAAAAGAAAATTGGGCTAGTTTTCAGGCCTTTTAGCAGGTTTTGAGTGGTCATTAGGCTAGAAATTTGAGCTTGACCTGGAAACCCTGCCTGGCATAGAAAATGTGCTCTCTCGTCAGGACACTGTTCAGAGAAGCTAGCCAACTACACAGCAAAATAAATCTCTTAAAACTGAAGCTGGTAAGACAGCAAACTAGCTGTATTTCATGTCGTTTGACCTGTTTTTCTATTGGCATTTCTTTGTATACAGGGCCTTCGGAAACTATTCAGACCCCTTGACTTTTTTGACATTTTGTTACGTTACAGCCTTATTCTAAAATTGATTAAATAAATAAAATCCTCACCAATCTACACACAATAACCCATAATGACAAAGTGAAAACAGGTTATTACAAATTAAAAACAGAAATACCTTATTTACATAAGTATTCAGACCGTTTGCTATGAGACTCGAAATTGAGCTCAGGTGCATCCTGTTTCCATTTATCATCCTTGAGATGTTTCTACAACTTGATTGGAGTCCACCTGTGGTAAATTCAATTGATTGGACATGATTTGGAAAGGCACATAACTGTCTATATAAGGTCCCACAGTTGACAGTGCATGTCAGAGCAAAAACCAAGCCATGAGGTCGAAGGAATTTTCCGTAGAGCTCCGAGACAGGATTGTGTCGAGGCACAGATCTGGGGAAGGGTACCAAAATATTTCTGCAGCATTGAAGGTCCCCAAGAACACAGTGGCCTCCATCATTCTTAAATGGAAGAAGTTTGGAACCACCAAGACTCTTCCTAGAGCTGTCTGCCCGGCCTAACTGAGCAATCGGGGAAGAAGGGCTTTGGTCAGGGAGGTGACCAAGAACCCGATGGTCACTCTGACAGAGCTCTAGAGTTCCTCTGTGGAGATGGGAGAACCTTCCAAAAGGACAACCATCTCTACAGCACTCCAACAATCAGTAAAAAGGCATATTGACAGCCCGCATGGAGTTTGCCAAAAGGCACCTAAAGACTCTCAGACCATGAGAAACAAGATTCTCTAGTCTGATGAAACCAAGATTGAACTCTTTGGCCTGAATGTCAAGCGTCACATCTGGAGGAAACCTGGCACCATCCCTACGGTGAAGCAGGGTGGTGGCAGCATCATAATGTGGGGATGTTTTTCAGCGGCAGATGAACGGAGCAAAGTACAGAGAGATCCTTGATGAAAACCTGCTCCAGAGCGCTCAGGACCTCAGACTGGGGCGACGGTTCACCTTCCAACAGGACAACGACCCTATGCACACAGCCAAGACAATGCAGGAGTGGCTTCGGGACAAGTCTCTGAATTTCCTTGAGTGGCCCAGCCAGAGCCCGGACTTGAACCAGATCGAACATCTCTGGAGAGACCTGAAAATAGCTGTGCTGCAACACTCCTCATCCAACCTGACAAAGCTTGAGAGGATCTGCAGAGAAGAATGGTAGAAACTCCCCAAATACAGGTGTGCCAAGCTTGTAGCGTCATACCCAAGAAGACTCGAGGCTGTAATCGCTGCCAAAGGTGCTTCAACAAAGTACTGAGTAAAGTGTCTGAATACTTATGTAAATGTGATATTTCCGTTTGTTTTTATTTATAAATGTGCAAAACATTTCTACAACACCGTTTTTGCTTTGTCATTGTTGGGTATTGTGTGAAGATTGATGAGAGGAAAAAACGATTTAATAAATTTTAGAATAAGGCTGTAACGTAACAAAATGTGGAAAAAGTCAAGGGGTCTGAATACTTTCCGAATGCATTGTATATCCATATAAATTATGCTGATTCAAGATTTTTTAACTGGCTGAGAAAAAATGTCTGTTCATTCTATCGGCTAGGTTGCCAGAGACGCGACTCAGTCGTGAAGTATTTTTGTTCTATCTTTGGACTCAACCCTGTCATTCATTCTGTTCCTTTGCCATGCTGAATGGCAACACTCTTATCCCTTGCGTGCTAGCTAGCCAACTACAGCTAACACAGTCATGTCAAACAGTGCAGCTAGAATAACAGCAAAGTAGCTACATTTCATTTCTTTGTATTTACAGTGGCTTGCGAAAGTATTCACGCCCCTTGGCATTTTTCCTATTTTGTTGCCTTACAACCTGCAATTAAAATTGATTTATTTTGGGGTTTGTATCATTTGATTTACACAACATGCCTACCACTTTGAAGATGCAAAACAAACAATAAATAAGACAAAAAAAACAGAAAAATTTAGCGTGCATAACTATTCATGGCAAAACTGCTCCAGCTCCTTCAAGTTGGATGGGTTCCGCTGGTGTACAGCAATCTAAGTCATACCACATATTCTCAATTGGATTGAGGTCTGCACCAGACATAGTTTCTCCTTAAACCACTCAAGTGTTGCTTTAGCAGTATGCTTAGGGTCATTGTCCTACTGGAAGGTGAACCTCCAAATCTCTGGAAGACTGAAACAGGTTTCCCTCAAGAATTTCCCTGTATTTAGCGCCATCCATCATTCCTTCAATTCTGACCAGTTTCTCAGTCCCTGCCGATGAAAAATGATGGTGTTCTCGGGGTGATGAGAGGTGTTGGGTTTGCGCCAGACATAGCGTTTTCCTTGATGGTCAAAAAGCTCAATTTAGTCTCATCTGACCAGAATACCTTCTTCCATATGTTTGGGGAGTCTCCCACATGCCTTTTGGCAAACACCAAACGTGTTTGCCTCTTTTTTTCTTTAAGCAATGGCTTTCTTTCTGGCCACTCTTCCGTAAAGCCCAGCTCTGTGGAGTGCACGGCTTAAAGTGGTCCTATGGATAGATATTCCAATCTCCGCTGTGGAGCTTTGCAGCTCCTTCAAGGTTATCTTTGGTCTCTTTGTTGCCTCTCTGATTAATGCCCTCCTTGCCTGGTCCATGAGTTTTGGTGGGCTGCCCTCTCTTGGCAGGTTTGTTGTGGTGCCATATTCTTTCAATTTTTTTAATAATGGATTTAATGGTGCTCCGTGGGATGTTCAAAGTGTCTGATATTTTTTTTATAACCCATCCCTGATCTGTACTTCTCCACACCTTTGTCCCTGACCTGTTTGGAGAGCTCCTTGGTCTTCATGATGCCGCTTGCTTGGTGGTGCCCCTTACTTTGTGGTGTTGCAGACTCTGGGGCCTTTCAGAACAGGTGTATATACAGTTGAAGTCGGAAGTTTACATACACTTAGGTTGGAGTCATTAAAACTCGCTTTTCAACCACTCCACAAATGTCTTGTTAACAAACTATAGTTTTGGCAAGTCAGTTAGGACATCTACTTTGTGCATGACACAAGTCATTTTTCCAACAATTGTTTACTGACAGATTATTTCACTTATAATTCACTGTATCACAATTCCAGTGGGTCAGAAGTTTACATACACTAAATTGACTGTGCCTTTAAACAGCTTGGAAAATTCCAGAAAATGATGTCATGTCTTTAGAAGCTTCTGATAGGCTAATTGACATCATTTGAGTCAATTGGAGGTGTACCTGTGGATGTATTTCAAGGCCTACTTTCAAACTCACTGCCTCTTTGCTTGACATCATGGGAAAATCAAAAGAAATCAGCCAAGACCTCAGAAAAATATTGTAGACCTCCACAAGTCTGGTTCATCATTGGGAGCAATTTCCAAATGCCTGAAGGTACCATGTTCATCTGTACAAACAATAGTACGCAAGTATAAACACCATGGGACTATGCAGCTGTCATACCGCTCAGGAAGGAGACGCTTTCTGTCTCCTAGAGATTAACGTACTTTGGTTAAAAAAAGTGCAAATCAATCCCAGAACAACACCAAATGACCTTATGAAGATGCTGGAGGAAACAGGTACAAAAGTATTCTATATCGACATAACCTGAAAGTCCGCTGAGCAAAGAAGACATACTTCAGTTTGCAACTGCACATGGTGACAAAGATCGTACCTTTTGGAGAAATGTCCTCTGGTCTGATATAATGTTTGGCCATAATGACCATCGTTATGTTTGGAGGAAAAAGGGGGTTGCTTGCAAGCCGAAGAACACCACCCCAACCGTGAAGCATGGGGGTAGCAGCATCATGCTGTGGGGGTGCTTTGCTGCAGGAGGGACTGGTGCACTTCACAAAATAGATGGCATCATGAGGAAGGAAAATTATGTGGATATATTGAAGCAACATCACAAGACATCAGTCAGGAAGTTAAAGCTTGGTCGCAAATGGGTCTTCCAAATGGACAATGACCCCAAGCATACTTCCAAAGTTGTGGCAAAATGGCTTAAGGACAACAAAGTCAAGGTATTGGAGTGGCCATCACAAAGCCCTGACCTCAATCCTATAGAATATATGTGGGCAGAACTGAAAAAGCATGTGTGAGCAAGGAGGCCTACAAACCTGACTCAGTTACACCAGCTCTGTCAGGAGGAATGGGCCAAAATTCACCCAACCTATTGTGGGAAGCTTGTGGAAGGCTACCCGAAACGTTTGACCGAAGTTAAACAATTTAAAGGCAATGCTACCAAATACTAATTGAGTGTATGTAAACTTCTGACCCACTGGGAATGTGATGCAGGAAATAAAAGCTGAAATAAATCATTCTCTCTACTATTATTCTGACATTTCACATTCTTAAAATAAAGTGGTGATCCTAACTGACCTAAGACAGGGAATTGTTACTAGGATTAAATGTCACTAATTGTGAAAAACAGATTTTAAATGTATTTGGCTAAGGTGTGTGTAAACTTCCGACTTCAACTGTATACTGAGATCATGTGACAGATCATGTGACACTTAGATTGCACACAGGTGGACTTTATTTAACTAATTATGTGACTTCTGAAGGTAATTGGTTGCACCAGATCTTATAAGGGGCTTCATAGCAAAGGGGGTGAATACATATGCATTCACCACTTTTCCGTTATTTATTTTTTAGAATTCTTTGAAACATGTAATTTTTTTCATTTCACTTCACCAATTTGGACTATTTTGTGTATGTCCATTACTTGAAATCTAAATAAAAATCCATTTAAGTTACAGGTTGTAATGCAACAAAATAGGAAAAACGCCAAGGGGGATGAATACTTTTGCAAGGCACTGTATCCATAAAAATTATGCTTATTCATGATCTCAACTGGCTGACACGTTAATTCTCAATAGGACAGTGGAGATCGAATTTCAATATTGAAACAATGTTGCAAATGTCGAGAGGCTGACAACAACGTTTGTACAAACCCTCATTGTTGCAAACCAAATGTTAGGCTAGAAGCAAGGGGAATTAATGTCAACATGCATTTTACAGTGGAGATCAAGTTAATGAGTTGGCTGGCTTGGCTGATGGAACATTGGATGCGTAGGGATTTCTCAGATGGAACAGAAAACAGGATGCCCATTTTTGCGTAATAGGCTTACCTGTGCTAAACTGATTTTTTAATATGGCTTAGAACGCGTCTCAACCAATCACAATGCTTGTTTTGACCAACCCTTTGTAGAAAGCTGTGTTAAAACCACCTATTGGTTGCAACAATTGAATATAGAATTCACTGATGCAACAGACAATATCAAAGACCTGCCAATTTTACATTTTATGCTGCATTATTTACCTTTATTTCCATTTCAAACATCACAAATTAATAAAATTTACAGATTGAAAAATGTATATCATCACGCTAAGCACAAACATCACATAAAAAAACTATATTTATGAAGAACTGTACAACACATCACACTGTATAAGGGTCTTTCAATAAATAATGAGGCCAATGTGCAGTAACGGTGCATAGGTAAAATCACTGGGGAAACCAAGACAGAAAAGAAATGCCATATTACAACCTGTGTTGTGATAATTGCGTTGTTTGCTCTATACCCTGTTAGTTCATATGCCTTGCAACCGTGATATATAGGCCTAATTCCGAGACAGTAAGAAGACACAGTGGCAGAGTAAATTCAACCACATCTTTGTTTCATCACAAAACCGGAGAGCAAACTCTGTCCGGTGAAGTCTACAAAGCGTATTGCATGTAACAAACATTTACATGGCCTACAGCATGGTCAAGCAAGTTAATGTTTCTGACATTTTCGGACTACTAAACAACTATTGATTTAGAACCACAGAGAGTTACCGCAAGTCGCAAAGAAAACTGGAGCTGCCTCCACTATTCCAGCACCATTTCAACTTCATCAAATCTCCTGTGCTTAGTCTAATACAGTGACAACTAAAATATCATTAGTCCAATCAATGTAAGCTAAATATGATGTCTATCACTTTGTCATACAGTACACACTTTTTATTTTTTGTCCTAGGCTACCTGGCTAAAATGCTTGCTCGCTAGCCTAACTTCCTTTCATGGGCAATGTTAGCTAGTTAACATTAGACTTCTACATCTAGCTACATATTGAACTTCCATCCTCTCAGTTCAGGGGCACAATGTATGAATTAATGGTTGGATCAGAATTGTCCTTATAATCATTGGGCAGTACGGAGAATTAAGTAAAACCACAAGTCCAAATCCCTATCTCCATCCATGGCTAATTTAGGAAACAGACCATTTTAGCTAGCTAGCTAGTAGCTAGGACAACAAAACAACGAGATGCAACAATTCAAGTTGTTTCTGTAAATGACGTATTTCTCTTGATGCAATGTGATAGGAGTAAAGCCAAATCCAAATCCACTTTTTTTTGGTGAGCCAGGACCATTCACAGTTGAGCTCACTCTGTTTAGTGCATCACTGATTGGCTATAATTTGTTTTATCAAGGGAGGTCAAATGCTCACTGGCTTCCCTTGCATTTAATGCTACGGGTGGCAACAATGTCATACTCATTATGACCAGACAGAATCAGATAGATGGCCTACATATACAGAGACAGAGTGGCCCTGTTTCGCTCGCTCGGATGCTTTCAGGTGAGATACATTCAGCCTCTTGTGAATTGAAGGAAAATTATGAAAACACAGAGAGAAAGATAAAACATTTGCCATCCATGAATATATGCCACTGCCAATGTGTGACATTGGGATAACATTTTCTAAATGGTTTGAAACAAAAATAAAAATGATTTTCATGCAGTTCCACATGTGTACTCAGAGGAATAAAAGTGAATATATGCAAATTGACCCATAACTCCACCTATACAACAACATAAGTCTACACCAGTTGTATTCGGAGCATGTGACAAATACAATGTGATTTGGTTTGACTATACATCCTTTAAGCAGGGTTTATACAGACATTGGCATGTCAAATTCAAGGACTTTCATGGACTTTTTCAATTTTTAAAAGACATCAATGTTATACAATAGTATAATTTATATAATTGTACATATAGGGCCTAATATAGAATCCCCCTCTCCCCAAAAAGCATGCAAAAAAAGTGTCAAAAAAGTAGGCCATTATCACTCTAAGAATACACTTTTTTTTAAGGCCTTGACAATGCATTGATATTCAAATTATTATTCGATTCTAAAATATGTGAGAATAATGTGAACATTGCCTGACTAAATAGATTGGATGCATGCATGGCAATTTTCTGTAGCCTATGTGACAGACGCAGGCACACATAATAAAGCCATGAATAGCGGTAGCATTAATCTCACCATTTGAATCTCACCATCGCTGTTTTTATAATGAGAAAGTGACCGAAAACCAGGTTCCTTTTTTAATGGAAGGATTTGTATGGAAAGCCAAGTTGAAGCCAACATTATATGTTGTCATCCTCATAATAACTGCACATGGTTTTACCGCAACAGAGTAGGGCAATACCCTTCAACTGAAGCGGAAACAAATGAAAGTGACCACATCTCTCACAAAAACTGATAAAAAATGAAATCACAGATCATTTTAAGGGAGCAGGAGAAATTATAAATTGGCTACAATAATTACTTTTCAAGCACCAAATTGAGGAAATGTCTGATTTTCAGGGTAGGCCTATTCCAGTATTTGAATTTTTTAGCTCCAAATTCAAGTTCAAGTAAGCTACTTAAAATTGCAAGTGTAACATGGAAAACAACATGTATTTGTCATGTTATTTCATTTAAAGATCATATTATGAATAAGCCCACTAGGATATGTAATATGTTGTCATTATATTGTAGTATCTAAACAGTTTATGATTTTGCTGACGTTTGCAAATGGTGTGTTAGCGGAACTTGGCTCGGCTTGCGGAAACATCTGGAAAGCATTACTACATAGGTTTCTTGGAAGAGAGGAAAGTCTGCTATGTAGAGGCCAGGGATTGGTTTATTAAAATCACGCCATATTATGTTACATAGGATATAAATACCATGTTCTGAACAAAGAAGGGGGGACAACAGATTGGGCCGTTGTTCTCAGATGCTGGCAGATATCTGTAAATTGATACTGTGATCTTTGATACAATAACATCTTTATAATCAAAGTACAGTGTAAGCAGACTTCTTATCATCACAGCATAATTAGCAACATTGTCTTGGACACCACAATATCCAGAATAATTCATAGGAATAGCGTTGGGTGTTGCGCAATAGTCTATCCTACACAATTGTGCACAGCAGACTGTGTCTAATCCGAGGCACAAAAACATTTGAAAACATGGACACATTACCTTCACGCTTTCTCTGTTAAATCTAACGAGACCCTGCTGTACATCAAGCAGAGAACAACAGATGATCAACATACATGTTTTAGGGCTATTAGATCCAACGTGGATCCAGGCACAACTGCCTTCACCTGCATAACAAATGAGAAACCAAAATATTCCTCGAACACCTTTTTTTCCAGCACTTGAGCTGTTGTTGCATCGCATGCGCTATCACAACAGCTGATCGTCACTTAACTGTCATTCGGAAAAATCCTTCCTGGATCAGATTAAATGATGTGTGAAAATATCAGGTCATAACTAATCAGCTGGACACCAAATGCGCACAAGTATTATGCATAATTATTGACGAACCACGTTAATGACAGTATCGATTTAGGTTTTAAGTATCAAGGTAAGGTGACTTGATTTTGCAATGCATACATTATTAGGGATTTGAGTGTGTGACGAGGTGTGAATGAAGGAGTCAGGCGCAGGAGGTAAAATACCGATGTCCAGAGTTGATTCCGTTTACATAAATCAAACGCTCCAAGCGTCAAACGAAACTATTACAAGGGAAAACTTCCACCTTGGCATAAACACAGTGAATAGTAGCTCAACCGAGCTACACGCTCTCACAACAAACAATCACTCACAAAGACAAGGGGAACAGAGGGAACACTTATACACATATTAATTAGGGGAATGAGCACCAGGTGTGTGTGATTGACAAGACATGACAAGTGGAGTGATGAGAATGGGATCGGCAGTAGCTAGTACTCCGGTGACGACGAACGCCGAAGCCTGCCCGAACCAGGAGGGGGGGCAGCCTCGGCGGAAGTCGTGACAGTGTGCCCATGAAATCTGTTTTCACCCCGTAATATAAGTAGACACAAAATGTTAAGTGGCTACACTGCATTTCTGAGATCGCTATACAAAAATCTGTCCGACAGCTAGATCCAGGATTCTTACAGGGTTCAAGTTCAATGTCTAATTTAACTGATTAACGCTTAATATATGATATAGAGTTGAAGTCGGAAGTTTACATACACCTTAGCCAAATACATTAGACTCCGTTTTTCACAATTCCTGATGTTTAATCCTAATAAAAATTCCCTGTCTTAGGTCAGTTAGGATCACCACTTTATTTTAAGAATGTGAAATGTCAGAATAATAGTAGAGAGAATGATTTATTTCAGCTTTTACTTATTTCATCACATTCCCAGTGGGTCAGAAGTTTACATACACTCAATTAGTATTTGGTAGCATTGCCTTTAAATTGTTTAACTTGGGTCAAACGTTTGGGGTAGCCTTCCACAAGCTTCCCACAATAAGTTGGGTGAATTTTGGCCCATTCCTACTGACAGAGCTGGTGTAACTGAGTCAGGTTTGTAGGCCTCCTTGCTCGCACACGCTTTTTCAGTTCTGCCCACAGATGTTCTATGGGATTGAGGTCAGGGCTTTGTGATTGCCACTCCAATACCTTGACTTTGTTGTCCTTAAGCCATTTTGCCACAACTTTGGAAGTATGCTTGGGGTCATTGTCCATTTAGAAGACCCATTTGCGACCAAGCTTTAACTTCCTGACTGATATCTTGAGATGTTGCTTCAATATATCCACATAATTTTCCTTCCTCATGATGCCATCTATTTTGTGAAGTGCACCAGTCCATCCTGCAGCAAAGCACCACCACAGCATGATGCTGCCACCCCCGTGCTTCACGGTTGGGATGGTGTTCTTCGGCTTGCAAGCAGCCCCCTTTTTCCTCCAAACATAACGATGGTCATTATGGCTAAACAGATCTATTTTTGTTTCATCAGACCAGAGGACATTTCTCCAAAAAGTACGATCTTTGTACCCATGTGCAGTTGCAAATCGTAGTCTAGATTTTTTATGGCGGTTTTTGAGCAGTGGCTTCTTCCTTGCTGAGCGGCCTTTCAGGTTATATCGATATAGGACTTGTTTTACTGTGAATATAGATACTTTTGTACCTGTTTCCTCCAGCATCTTCACAAGGTCCTTTGCTGTTGTTCTGGGATTGATTTGCACTTTTCTTACCAAAGTACGTTCATCTCAAGGAGACAGAACGCATCTCCTTCCTGAGCGGTATGACGGCTGCGTGGCCCATGGTGTTTATACTTGCGTACTGTTGTTTGTACATATGAACGCGGTACCTTCAGGCGTTTGGAAATTGCTCTCAAGGATGAACCAGACTTGTGGAGGTCTACAAATGTTTTTCGGAGGTCTTGGCTGATTTCTTTTGATTTCCCATGATGTCAAGCAAAGAGGCACTGCATTTGAAGGTAGGCCTTGAAATACATCCACAGGTGCACCTCCAATTGACTCATTTTCTGGAATTTTCCAAGCTGTTTAAAGGCACAGTCAATTTAGTGTATGTAAGCTTCTGACCCACTGGAATTGTGATACAGTGAATTATAAGTGAAATAATCTGTCTGTAAACAATTGTTGGAAAAATTACTTGTGTCATGCACAAAGTAGATGTCCTAACCGACTTGCCAAAACTATAGTTTGTTAACAAGAAATTTGTGGAGTGGTTGAAAAATGAATTTTAATGACTCCAACCTAAGTGTATGTAAACTTCCGACTTAAACTGTAACTACAACTTGCACTACCATAAATACAGAAAAGTAATGTTTTATGTAACACGATTTTGGACAAATCCGTCAAGACACCAACCATGATAAAGTGTTAAACATAAGTTTTAAATCAACTTGTGAATTTGATTGACTATAGCTATGATCTCCCCTTATATCTTAATGTAATGACATGAAAATAATTGGCTGATTATTATCAATGACTTACCAACAGCTGTAACAAGTTGTCCAGCCTAGGAAATCCTTACTGGTACCCTAGTTTATAGAAACACCCATAAGGGAGTGAACATTTTTGTCATTTAGCAGACGCTCTTATCCAGAGCAACTTACAGTTAGTGAGTGCATACATTATTTTTTAAATTTTTCATACTGGCCCCCCGTGGGAATCAAACCCACAACCCTGGCGTTGCAAACACCATGCTCTACATCCCTGCCAGCCATTCCCTTCCCTACCCTGGACGATGCTGGGCCATTTGTGCACCACCCCATGGGTCTCCCGGTAACGGCCGGCTACAACAGAGCCTGGATTCGAACCGGGATCTCTAGTGGCACAGCTAGCACTGCGATGCAGTGCCTTAGACCACTGCGCCACTCGGGAGATATTTATAATAAATCGGACCTCTCTGAAATGAAAATTGATGGCCCTCCGTTCAGCAAAATATATTTTAACTAAACCCTCCCTCAATGCTTGAATTTTTTTGGGGGACCCTCCCATATACCCAAAATAATAATTAAAACCAATTGAATAGCAGAGAACATGAATGCCGTTTACCCTCACTTCTAGGACAGAACAGAGTTGCACAGTTTTAGAAACTGTTCTTCATCCTGTAAGCTTTACATGGCAAAGTAGATATTTTGATAGTGCGCAGGGCTGCAGGCCAGAAGGTTGTGGGTTCGCCGACCACCGTGGACAATAGGGGTGGAAAGATCACCTTTATAATAAAAGCATTGCATGAACTGTCATTGTATTTTCGGGTCCGAGAAAAAAAGCCTTTTCTAAACACATTTCATGCAATTCTACGTCATTTTACATGCTGGAGACCTTAGCAAAAAAATAAAAAATACCACACAAGTATAGACAGAAAGATAGGCCCATGCATTAATCTTATTTCTCCAATCCCATATCAGTGTGTCTTGTTTGCAATGAAACTGGCCGCAGTTGCAAATAATTAAATAGACATCATTATGAATCTAAGTAGGGTGCTTTCAAAAGTTGGGCCTACTTTCCACCCCAGACAGAGGTCCGACGCAGAAAAATGTAAGACAAGTGTTTCCCTAAAAGCTGTCTGGGTTTAAACATCTTCTATTTTACAGAAAGTAAATAGCTCAATCAATTGAAAGCGACAGAATTAGATTACTTCCTAAGCAAAGTAAACATTTTGTCTCCTCGGCTAGCTCCTGAATGTCGTATTTCCCAAGGATTGTACAGCTTGTTTCTAGCATAAAGCAACACAGACCAAAGTGCCATTATATTTAAGCAATAAGGCCCGAGGGGGTGTGGTATATGGCCAATATACCATGGCTAAAGGCTGTTCTTAAGCACGACACAACGCGGAGTACCTGGACACAGCCCTTAGCCGTGGCATATTGGCCATATACACTATATACAGTAAGTATGTGGACACCCCTTCAAATTAGTGGATTTTTCTATTTCAGCCACACCCGTTACTGACAGGTGTATAAAATCGAGCACACAGCCATGCAATCTCCATAGAGAAACATCGGCAGTAGAATGGCCTTACTGAAGAGCTCAGTGTCTTTCAACGTGGCACCGTCATAGGATGCCACCTTTCCAACAAGTCAGTTCGTCAAATTTCTGCACTGATAGAGCTGCCCCGGTCAACTGTAAGTGCTGTTATTGTGAAGTGGAAACGTCTAGGAAAAACAACGGCTCAGCCGCGAAGTGGTAGGCTACACAAGCTCACAGAACGGAACCGCCGAGTGCTGAAGCGCGTAGCGCGTAAAAACCGTCTGTCCTCGGTTGCAACACTCACTACCAACTTCCAAACTTCCTCTGGAAGCAACTTCAGCACAACTGGAGCTTTGTGAAATGGGTTTCCATGGTCGAGCAGCCTAATATCACCATTCGCAATGCCAAGCGTCGGTTGGAGTGGTGTAAAGCTCGCAGCCAATGGACTCTGGAGCAGTGGAAACACGTTCTCTGGAGTGATGAATCATGCATAGTGGCAACTGTAAAGTTTGGTGGAGGAGGAATAATTGTCTGGGACTTTCATGGTTCAGGCTAGGCCACTTTGTTCCAGTGAAGGGAAATCTTAACGCTACAGTAAGAATTGTCTGTCCTCGGTTGCAACACTGGCCGAGCAGCCGCACACAAGCCTAAGATCACCATGTGCAATCCCAAGTGTCGGCTGGAGTGGTGTAAAGCTCGCCGCCATTGGACTCTGGAGCAGTGGAAACGCGTTCTCTAGAGTGATTAATTCCAGTGAAGGGAAATATTAACGCTACAGCATACAATTACATTCTAGACGATTCTGTGTTTCCAACTTTGTGACAAAAGTTTGGGGAAGGCCCTTTCCTGTTTCAGCATGACAATGCCCACGTGCCAAATCGAGGTCTATACAGAAATGGTTTGTAGAGAAAATGACCTTTGAATGTTTTGGTACCTAGTGAAGAGCTGTTCTTTGTCTACACCCATTCAGCATCGTTCACACCCTCTTAAGCTTTAGCCCCACCCATCTCATTTAGCTCTCGGAGTGTTCAGAGTGCACACTTGACGCTCTGGCCGATTAGTAGGGTTGATACGAGCATTCTGACATCACAACGGCAGTCAAGCACCCAAGCTAACTGGCTTGGTTTTATGGTTCAAAATGTACATCTGGATAACATGAAAACAGCCTAACCAGCTCTGCTGGCAACAATTTAATTTGCTTTTTTGCCGACGTTTACTGACACCGGCCATATTCAACGGGTGTTGTGCTTTCGTAAATCCATCAGTTATTCTGCGCTCTGGCATACTCAGACTGAATTTACGAACGCACCCGAAATGGTTGCTTGCATAGTGGAGTCTTTTGTTAAGACATGTAGCTAGCTAGCTAGGTAAACAATTAGAGGGAAAAAAGTATTTGATCCCCTGCTGATTTTGTACGTTTGCCCACTGACAAAGAAATGATCAGTCTATAATTTTAATGGTAGGTTTATTTGAACAGTGAGAGACAGAATAACAACAAAAAAATCCATGTAAAAAATGTTATAAATTGATTTGCATTTTAATGAGGGAAATAAGTATTTGACCACCTCTCAATCAGAAAGATTTCTGGCTGCCAGGTGTCTTTTATACAGGTAACGAGCTGAGATTAGGAGCACACTCTTAAAGGGAGTGCTCCTAATCTCAGTTTGTTACCTGTATAAAAGACACCTGTCCACAGAAGCAATCAATCAATCAGATTCCAAACTCTCCACCATGGCCAAAACCAAAGAGCTCTCCAAGGATGTCAGGGATAAGATTGTAGACCTACACAAGGCTGGAATGGGCTAAAAGATCATCGCCAAGCAGCTTGGTGAGAAGGTGACAACAGTTGGTGCGATTATTCGCAAATGGAAGAAACACAAAAGAACTGTCAATCTCCCTCGGCCTGAGGCTCCATGCAAGATCTCACCTCGTGGAGTTGCAATGATCATGAGAACGGTGAGGAATCAGCCCAGAACTACACAGGAGGATCTTGTCAATGATCTCAAGGCAGCTGGGACCATAGTAACCAAGAAAACAATTGGTAGCACACTACGCCATGAAGGACTGAAATCCTGCAGCGCTCGCAATGTCCCCCTGCTCAAGAAAGCACATATACATGCCCGTCTGAAGTTTGCCAATGAACATCTGAATGATTCAGAGGAGAACTGGGTGAAAATGTTGTGGTCAGATGAGACCAAAATGGAGCTCTTTGGCATCAACTCAACTCGCCGTGTTTGGAAGAGGAGGAATGCTGCCTATGACCCCAAGAACACCATCCCCATCATCAAACATGGAGGTGGAAACATTATGCTTTGGGGGTGTTTTTCTGCTAAGGGGACAGGACAACTTCACCGCATCAAAGGGACGATGGACGGGGCCATGTACCGTCAAATCTTGGGTGAGAACCTCCTTCCCTCAGCCATGGCATTGAAAACGGGTCGTGGATGGGTATTCCAGCATGACAATGACCCAAAACACACGGCCAAGGCAACAAAGGAGTGGCTCAAGAAGAAGCACATTAAAGTCCTGGAGTGGCCTAGCCAGTCTCCAGACCTTAATCCAATAGAAAATCTGTGGAGGGAGCTGAAGGTTCGAGTTGCCAAACGTCAGCCTCGAAACCTTAATGACTTGGAGAAGATCTGCAAAGAGGAGTGGGACAAAATCCCTCCTGAGATGTGTGCAAACCTGGTGGCCAACTACAAGAAACGTCTGACCTCTGTGATTGCCAACAAGGGTTTTGCCACCAAGTACTAAGTCATGTTTTGCAGAGGGGTCAAATACTTATTTCCCTCATTAAAATGCAAATCAATTTATAACATGCGTTATTCTGGATTTTTTGTTGTTATTCTGTCTCACACTGTTCAAATAAACCTACCATTAACACTGGGCAGCCGCGAGCTGCCTAGTGACACAAGACTTCCAGACGAGCTAAACCACTTCTATGCTCGCTTCGAGGCAAGCAACACTGAAGCATGCATGAGAGCACCAGCTGTTCCGGATGACTATGTGATCACGCTCTCCGTAGCCGATGTGAGTAAGACTTTTAAGCAGGTCAACATCCACAAGGCCGCAGGGCCAGATGGATTACCAGGACGTGTACTCCGAGCATGTGCTGACCAACTGGCAAGTGTCTTCACTGACATTTTCAACATGTCCCTGACTGAGTCTGTAATACCAACATGTTTCAAGCAGACCACCATAGTCCCCGTGCCGAAGGACACTAAGATAACCTGCCTAAATGACTACCGACCAGTAGCACTGACGTCTGTAGCCATGAAGTGCTTTGAAAGGCTGGTCATGTCTCACATCAACACCATTATCCCAGAAACCCTAGACCCACTCCAATTTGCATACCGCCCCAACAGATCCACAGATGATGCAATCTCTATTGCACTCCACACTGCCCTTTCCCACCTGGACAAGAGGAAAACCTACGTGAGAATGCTATTCATTGACTACAGCTCAGCATTCAACACCATAGTGCCCTCAAAGCTCATCACTAAGCTAAGGATCCTGGGACTAAACACCTCCCTCTGCAACTGGATCCTGGACTTCCTGACGGGCCGCCCCCAGGTGGTAAGGGTAGGTAACAACACATCTGCCACACTGATCCTCAACACGGGGACCCCTCAGGGGTGCATGCTCAGCCCCCTCCTGTACTCCCTGTTCACCCATGACTGCATGGCCAGGTACGACTCCAACACCATCATTAAGTTTTCCAACGACAGTGGTAGACCTGATCACCGACAACGATGAGACAGCCTATAGGGAGGTCAGAGACCTGGCCGTGTGGTGCCAGGATAACAACCTCTCCCTCAACCTGACCAAGACAAAGGAGATGATTGTGGACTACAGGAAAAAAAAGAGGACTGAGCACGCCCCCATTCTCATCGACGGGGCTGTAGTGTAACAGGTTGAGAGCTTCAAGTTCCTTGGTGTCCACATCACCAACGAACTATCATGGTCCAAACACACCAAGACAGTCGTGAAGAGTGCACGACAAAGCCTATTCCCCCTCAGGAGACTGAAAAGATTTTGCATGGGTCCTCAGATCCTCAAAAAATTCTACAGCTGCACCATCGAGAGCATCCTGACTGGTTGCATCACCGCCTGGTATGGCAATTGCTTGGCCTCCGACCGCAAGGCACTACAGAGGGTAGTGCGTACGGCCCAGTACATCACTGGGGCCAAGCTTCCTGCCATCCAGGACCTCTATACCAGGCGGTGTCAGAGGAAGGCCCTCAAAATTATCAAAGACTCCAGCCACCCTAGTCATAGACTGTTCTCTCTGCTACCGCACAGCAAGCGGTACCGGAGTGCCAAGTCTAGGTCCAAAAGACTTCTCAACAGCTTCTACCCCCAAGCCATAAGACTCCTGAACAGCTAATCATGGCTACCCGGACTATTTGCACTGCCCCCCCACCCCATCTTTTTACGCTGCTGCTACTCTGTTAATTATTTATGCATAGTCACTTTAACTCTACCCACATGTACATATTACTTCAACTACCTCAACTAGCCGGTGCCCCCGCACATTGACTCTGCAACGGTACCCCCCTGTATATATAGCCTCCCTACTGTTATTTTATTTTACTTCTGCTCTTTTTTTCTCAACACTTTATTGTTGTTATTTTATTTTACTTATTTATTAAAAATAAATGCACTGTTGGTTAAGGGCTGTAAGTAAGCATTTCACTGTTATGTCTGCACTTGTTGTATTCGGCGCTTGTGGCAAATAAAATTTAATTAGATTTTATTTAAAATTATAGACTGATCATGTCTTTGTCAGTGGGCAAACGTACAAAATCAGCAGGGGATCAAATACTTTTTCCCCTCACTGTAGGTTAACAACGTGTAAGATCATACACGTAACGTTAGCTAGCGAGCCAGCCAGCTAACGTTAGCTAGTTAAACAATGAACCATAGTGCCAACTCATGTCGTTAATACCCTGCATGAATCTGCTGGTAGCTAACCAACCAGGTTCAATGTTAGCTAGCTAACATTAGGCTCTAACTAGCAAAGCAAGTGGCTCTGAGATACGAATAATAACATCATACACGTTACGAAAGTATTCGAAAGCCAAGTTAACAAACAGATCATCGACCATTTCGAATACCACCGTACCTTCTCCGCTATGCAATCCGGTTTCCGAGCTGGTCACGGGTGCACTTCAGCCACGCTCAAGGTCCTAAACGATATTATAACCGCGATTGATAATAGACAGTACTGTGCAGCCGTCTTCATCGACCTGGCCAAGGCTTTCGACTCTGTCAACCACCGCATTCTTATTGGCAGACTAAATAGCCTTGGTTTCTCAAATGACTGCCTCGCCTGGTTCACCAACTACTTCTCAGATAGAGTTCAGTGTGTCAAATCGGAGGGCCTGTTGTCTGGACCTATGGCAGTCTCTATGGGGGTGCCACAGGGTTCAATTCTTGGGCCGACACTTTTCTCCGTGTATATCAATGATGTCGCTCTTGCTGCTGGTGACTCTCAGATCCACCTCTACGCAGACGACACCATTTTGTATACATCTGGCCCTTCATTGGACACTGTGTTAACAAACCTCCAAACGAGCTTCAATGCCATACAACAATCCTTCAGTAGCCTTCAACTGCTCTTAAACACTAGTAAAACTAAATGCATGCTTTTCAATCGAACGCTGCTAGCACCCGCCCACCCGACTAGAATCACCACTCTCGACGGGTCGGACCTAGAGTATGTGGACAACTACAAATATCTAGGTGTCTGGTTAGACTGTAAACTCAACTTCCAGACTCACATAAAGAATCTCCAATCCAAAGTTAAATCTAGAATCGGCTTCCTATTTCGCAACAAAGCCTCCTTCACTCATGCTGCCAAACATGCCCTCGTAAAACTGACTATCCTACCGATCCTTGACTTCGGCGATGTCATTTACAAAATAGCCTCCAACACTCTACTCAGCAAATTGGATGTAGTCTATCACAGCGCCATCCGTTTTGTCTCCAAAGCCCCATACACTACCCACCACTGTGACCTGTACGCTCTTGTTGGCTGGTCCTCACTACATGTCCGTCGTCAAACCCACTGGCTCCAGGCCATCTATAAATCACTGCTAGGCAAATCCCCGCCTTATCTTAGCTCATTGGTCACCATAGCAGCACCCACCCGTAGTCTGCGCTCCAGCAGGTATATCTCACTGGTCATTCCCAAAGCCAACACCTCCTTTGGCCGCCATTCCTTCCAGTTCTCTGCTGCCAATGACTGGAACGAATTGCAAAAATCTCTGAAGCTGGAGACTCTTATCTCCCTCAATAACTTTAAGCATCAGTTGTCAGAGCACCTTACCGATCACTGCACCTGTACACAGCCCATCTGAAATTAGCCCACCCAACTACCTCATCCCTATATTGTTATTTATTTTGCTCTTTTGCACCCCAGTATCTCTATTTGCACATAATCTCTTGCACATCTAGCATTCCAGTGTTAATACTATTGTAATTATTTTGCACTATAGCCTATTTATTGCCTTACCTCCATAACTTGCTACATCTGCACACACTGTATATATATTTTCTGTTGTATTTCTGACTTTATGTTTTTTTTACCCCATATGTAACTCTGTGTTGTTTTTATTGCACTACTTTGCTTTATCTTGGCCAGGTCGCAGTTGTAAATGAGAACCTGTTCTCAACTGGCTTACCTGGTTAAATAAAGGTGAAATAAAAAAAAATAAAAAAAATACGTTAGCTAGCGAGCCAGCCAGCTAACGTTAGCTAGCTAGCTAACAGTACACTTTAACTTGAAATGAAACCACTTTCTGTCAAAATTAGAAATGTGTAATATCTGAAAATGTAGCTCGCTAGACTATCTTACCTGTATACATCATGCATGATGGATCTGTCTCCCTGTCAGGGATGCCATGGATGGTTGCCCTTAGTTTGAAGATGTAATCCAGAGACAGGTGTTTTCTCCATCTCTTTAGCTATCATACTCTAATTCCACTGATTTCAAAACTCGATCCTCCAGAAAGTGGAGAGCAACACTTATGCAGCTCCACTACACAATACACTTTTTAAAAAGTCGAGTTAGACAGGATTACCTACACATACTGACCAGCTCAAATAGATAGAAGGCTCTATATGGAAGACCAATTCAAACTCCTCTCTCGGCATGTCCAGCCCACTCATTGTCTCAGCCAATCATGGCTAGTGGGAAGGTTGCTGTCTTTTTCTGTGGCTTAACCAACTAGGCTCATAATTTAACAATTGTATTCGTATTTACAGATGGCATACAAGTTTGATTTAAAAAAAGTTCAAATGGCTCGTTCAAATGGCTCTCCTGTGAAGTAGTGACCAGCGACAAACGCCTAGTTTCGTGAAACGAGTCACAAATGTAAAAATAAGTTATACGCAATCTTAAGCTAACAAGGGATAGGCCTATGCTTTTTGTCATTTTATTTAACTAAAGGTAGGCCTATGGCATACCCTCACATAGGCTACATCCTCAATTTGAGTCCTGGTTTCAACACAACACTGTTAGGTTCTAGGTTCTGGTTCGATAAACCAGACGGATATCCAAAGAAAGCTCAGGCTAGATTTATTCACCACACTGTAGCTGCGAAGACAAGGTGTGAAGTCACAAGCACATATATTTATAACCTCAGACTAGCCCCCCCCTTTCCAAACAGACCCTCTTTCTGTGTCTAGGAATCTCTGTTGCTGGATAGGTAGTTATCGTTCCAGCTTGAGTCCAGAATCTTGGTACTCCTACACGCATCTCACCGGACTTCCTATCAGTCTGGAGAGGGCTTGAGGTTACGGAGCCTGTCCACTACATAATTGCTCTTCTCATACACAGAGGGAACACTTATTTATATTCTAAGAAATTAGCCATTTATTCATACTAAAATAATATAATCATATGTTAGGAGAATATAATGATAAATCACTGATAAAATATAATGATATAAAACATATTAAGATATATGAAAGTGTTATAGGACAGTAATTTATGATCTATCAACTCTAACACATGGCTCCTATCCCACCCTTATGGACAGGCCCCTGTTTACTTTTCCTCTGGCGAAATACAATTGCACATACAGTGCCTTGCAAAAGTATTCATCCCCCATGGCGTTTTGTTGCATTACAACCTGTAATTTAAATTGATTTTTATTTGGATTACATGTAATGGACATACACAAAATAGTCCAAATTGGTGAAGTGAAATGAAAAAAATAACTTATTTCAAAAAATTATAGAAAATAAATCACGGAAAAGTGGTGCGTGCATATGTATTCACCCCCTTTGCTATGAATCCCCTAAATAAGATCTGGTGCAACCAGTTACAGTTGAAGTTGGAAGTTTACATACTGTACACCTTAGCCAAATACATTTAAACTTTTTTCACAATTCTTGACATTTAATCCTAGTAAGAATTCCCTGTCTTAGGTCAGTTAGGATCACCCCTTTATTTTAAGAATGTGAAATGTCAGAATAATAGTAGAGAGAATTATTTATTTCAGCTTTTATTTCTTTCATCACATTCCCAGTGGGTCAGAAGTTTACATACACTTAATTAGTATTTGGTAGCATTGCCTTTAAATTGTTTAACTTGGGTCAAACATTTCGGGTAGCCTTCCACAAGCTTCCCACAATAAGTTGGGTGAATTTTGGCCCATTCCTCCTGACAGAGCTGGTGTAACGGAGTCAGGTTTGTAGGCCTCCTTGCTCGCACATGCTTTTTCAGTTTTCTATAGAATTGAGGTCGGGCTTTGTGATGGCCACTCCAATACCTTGACTTTGTTGACTTAAGCCATTTTGCCACAACTTTGGAAGTATGCTTAGGGTCATTGTCCATTTGGAAGAACCATTTACGACCAAGCTTTAACTTCCTGACTGATGTCTTGAGATGTTGATTCAATATATCCACATCATTTTCCTTCCTCATGATGCCATCTATTTTGTGAAGTGCACCAGTCCCTCCTGCAGCATGATGCTGCCACCCCCGTGCTTCACGGTTGGGATGGTGTTCTTCGGCTTGCAAGCTATCCCCTTTTTCCTCCAAACATAACGATGGTCATTATTTCCAAACAGTTCTATTTTTGTTTCATCAGACCAGAGGACATTTCTCCGAAAAGTACGATCTTTGTCCCCATGTGCAGTTGCAAACCGTAGTCTGGCTTTTTTTATGGCGGTTTTTGAGCAGTGGCTTCTTCCTTGCTGAGTGGCCTTTCAGGTTATGTCGTTATAGGACTCGTTTTACTGTGGATATAGATACTTTTGTACCTGTTTCCTCCAGCATCTTCACAAGGTCCTTTGCTGTTGTTCTGGGATTGATTTGCACTTTTTGCACCAAAGTACGTTCATCTCTAGGAGACAGAACGCGTCTCCTTCCTGAGCGGTATGACGGCTGCATAGTCCCATGGTGTTTATACTTGCCTACTATTGTTTGTGCAGATGAATGTGGTACCTTCAGGCGTTTGGAAATTGCTCCCAAGGATGAACCAGACTTGTGGAGGTCTACAATTTGTTTTCTGAGGTCTTGGCTGACTTCTTTTGATTTTCCCATGATGTCAAGCAAAGAGGCACTGAGTTTGAAGGTAGGCCTTGAACTACATCCACAGGTACACCTCCAATTGACTCAAATGATGTCAATTAGCCTATTAGCCATGACAACATTTTCTGGAATTTTCCAAGCTGTTTAAAGGCACAGTCAATAGTGTATGTAAACTTCTGACCTACTGGAATTGTGATACAGTTAATTAGAAGTGAAATAATCTGTCTGTAAACAATTGTTGGAAAAATTACTTGTGTCATGCACAAAGTAGGTATCCTAACCGACTTACCAAAACTATAGTTTGTTAACAAGAAATTAGTGGAGTGGTTGAAAAACAAGTTTTAATGACTCCAACCTAAGTGTATGTAAACTTCCGACTTCAACTGTACCTTCAGAAGTCACATAAATAGTTAAATAAAGTCCACCTGTGTGCAATCTAAGTGTCACATGATCTGTCACATGATCTCAGTATATTTACACCTGTTCTGAAAGGCCCCAGTGTCTGCAACACCACTAAGCAAGGGGCACCACCAAGCAAGCGGCATCATGAAGACAAAGGAGTTCTCCAAACAGGTCAGGGACACAGTTGTGGAGAAGTACAGATCAGGGTTGGGTTATAAAAAAATATCAGAAACTTTGAACATCCCACGGAGCACCATTAAATCCATTATTTAAAAAATGGAAAGAATATGGCACCACAACAAACCTGCCAAGAGAGGGCCGCCCACCAAAACTCACGGACCAGGCAAGGAGGGCATTAATCAGAGAGGCAACAAAGAGACCAAAGATGACCCTGAAGGAGCTGCAAAGCTCCACAGCGGAGATTGGAGTATCTGTC
Source organism: Coregonus lavaretus (assembly GCF_964263955.1). Lineage (NCBI taxonomy): Eukaryota > Metazoa > Chordata > Actinopteri > Salmoniformes > Salmonidae > Coregonus > Coregonus lavaretus. The sequence goes on from NC_140023.1 coordinate 19,699,543, forward strand.
CATAGGACCACTTTAAGCCGTACACTCCACAGAGCTGGGCTTTATGGAAGAGTGGCCAGAAAAAAGCCATTGCTTAATGAAAAAAATAAGCAAACACGTTTGGTGTTCGCCAAAAGGCATGAGACTCCCCAAACATATGGAAGAAGTTACTCTGGTCAGATGAGACTAAAATTGAGCTTTTTGGCCATCAAGGAAAACGCTATATCTGGCCAAACCCAACACTTCTCATCACCCCGAGAACACCATCCCTGTGGGGATGTTTTTCATCGGCAGGGACTGGGAAACTGGTCAGAATTGAAGAAATGATGGATGGCGCTAAATACAGGGACATTCTTGAGGGAAACCTGTTTCAGTCTTCCAGAGATTTGAGACTGGGACGGAGGTTCACCTTCCAGCAGGACAATGACCCTAAGCATACTGCTAAAGCAACACTCGAGTGGTTTAAGGTGAAACATTTAAATGTCTTGGAATGGTCTAGTTAAAGCCCAGACCTCAATCCAATTGAGAATCTGTGGTATGACTTAAAGATTGCTGTACACCAGCTGAACCCATCCAACTTGAAGGAGCTGGAAGCAGTTTTGCCTTGAAGAATGGGCAAAAATCCCAGTGGCTAGATGTGCCAAGCTTATAGAGACATACCCCAAGAGACTTGCAGCTGTAATTGCTGCAAAAGGTGGCTCTACAAAGTATTGACTTTGGGGGCGTGCATAGTTATGCACACTCAAATTCTCTGTTTTTTTGTCTTATTTCTTGTTTGTTTCACAGTAAAAAATATTTTGCATCTTCAAAGTGGTATGCATGTTTTGTAAATCAAATGATACACCCCCCCAAAATCCAGGTTGTAACGCAACAAAATAGGAAAAATGCCAAGGGGGGTGAATACTTTTGCAAGCCACTGTAGGTCATTCCATCTACCCCATCACAAGTTAATCACTACTGCTACGCCACTTATATAATTATAAACATACTAAAGTCAATAAGACAGTTTCCAACAACACGTAATACTGACACGGAGGTACACTATTTAAAGAGTGGGTGGAGGAATTGGCTGACAAATCTATGGAAAGCAGCCAATTGCCTAATTTTGTCTGTCAAACAGGTAGGCCTAACTCTTATTTCTTAAAGGGCGAATGCACGTCCTGATTTGGCCTCGTTTTCGATTTGGTTAATTAAGAAATGCTACTGGCCATGACTGAATTCAAACGTGATTTGGTTTTGGGGTGTGGTTTGATGTGGGCATCTCTTGTGTGTGTTTGCAGGTGGGAAGAGTCAGCCAAATTATTTTGCCAATTAGCTTCAGCTGGCTGGAGCACGACTGTGGCAAATCTCTGGGGATAGTTAGGGACCGTCAATAAATTACACAATGTAAATGGAACAATATTTTAATGTTGCACATCTTTTAATGGTCTCATGAAATGCTTTCAATATTTGTATATGAATTTCTACAATTTATGGTTGGTTTGAGGTTTTTAAGTCATTGAAATTTGGAGCCATTGACCTTTTAAAATACTGTCCCATGTACATTGTGTAATTTACTGATGGTCCCTAACTAGTCCCATAGGTACAGTGGGGGAAAAAAGTATTTAGTCAGCCACCATCTGTGCAAGTTCTCCCACTTAAAAAGATGAGAGAGGCCTGTTATTTTCATCATAGGTACACGTCAACTATGACAGACAAAATAAGAAGAAAAAATCCAGAAAATCACATTGTAGGATTTTTTATGAATTTATTTGGAAATTATGGTGGAAAATAAGTATTTGGTCAATAACAAAAGTTTCTCAATACTTTGTTATATACCCTTTGTTGGCAATGACACAGGTCAAACGTTTACTGTAAGTCTTCACAAGGTTTTCACACACTGTTGCTGGTATTTTGGCCCATTCCTCCATGCAGATCTCCTCTAGAGCAGTGATGTTTTGGGGCTGTCGGTGGGCAACACAGACTTTCAACTCTCTCCAAAGATGTTCTATGGGGTTGAAATCTGGAGACTGGCTAGGCAACTCCAGGACCTTGACATGCTTCTTACGAAGCCACTGCTTCGTTGCCCGGGCGGTGTGTTTGGGATCATTGTCATGCTGAAAGACCCAGCCACGTTTCATCTTCAATCCTTTACACGGATCAGTCGTCCTGGTCCCTTTGCAGAAAAACAGCCCCAAAGCATGATGTTTCCACACCCATGCTTCACAGTAGGTATGTTGTTCTTTGGATGCAACTCAGCATTCTTTGTCCTCCAAACATGACGAGTTGAGTTTTTACCAAAAAGTTATATTTTGGTTTCATCTGACCATATGACATTCTCCCAATCCTCTTCTGGATCATCCAAATGCACTCTAGCAAACTTCAGACGGGCCTGGACATGTACTGGCTTAAGCAGGGGGACACGTCTAGCACTGCAGGATTTGAGTCCCTGGCGGCGTAGTGTGTTACAGATGGTAGGCTTTGTTACTTTGGTCCCAGCTCTCTGCAGGTCATTCACTAGGTCCCCCCGTGTGGTTCTGGGATTTTTGCTCACCATTCTTGTGATCATTTTGACCCCACGGGGTGAGATCTTGCGTGGAGCCCCAGATCGAGGGAGATTATCAGTGGTCTTGTATGTCTTCCATTTCGTAATAATTGCTCCCACAGTTGATTTCTTCAAACCAAGCTGCTTACCTATTGCAGATTCAGTCTTCCCAGCCTGGTGCAGGTCTACAATTTTGTTTCTGATGTCCTTTGACAGCTCTTTGGTCTTGGCCATAGTGGAGTTTGGAGTCTGACTGTTTGAGGTTGTGGACAGGTGTCTTTTATACTGATAACAAGTTCAAACAGGTGCCATTAATACAAGTAACGAGTGGAGGACAGAGGAGCCTCTTAAAGAAGAAGTTACAGGTCTGTGAGAGCCAGAAATCTTGCTTGTTTGTAGGTGACCAAAATACTTATTTTCCACCATAATTTGCAAATAAATTCATAAAAAATCCTACAATGTGATTTTCTGGAATTTTTTTTCTCATTTTGTCTGTCATAGTTGACTTGTACCTATGATGAAAATTACAGGCCTCTCTCATCTTTTTAAGTGGGAGAACTTGCACAATTGGTGGCTGACTAAATACTTTTTTCCCCCACTGTATAAGCAAACTCAGGAAATAAGTTACGTTTTTTTTACACATATTTAACCTATTTTTTGGGTAGACACAAAACTACCTTAATACTTCCATACATTTGTTAAAACCGGTACCGGCTACCTTCAGACGAGTCGTAGAGCAAAATGGAGAACACCATCGTGTTCGTGAGAATCTCCCCTTTCCACGGTGGAGTCACATTATTTTGTAGCCCTAATGGTTTGGACACTACAAACAGAAGTTGGCACATCGACGGTACCGACTTCAGACGAGTCCCCTGACACTTTTGGGGAAGTGTTCGTGAGAGTCTACCCTTTCCATAGAGTAGTCATAATAGTTTGTAGGTCAAACCATTCAGACACTACAGACACACCTGTGCGTCAATCGACTCTAAGGGGTTAAGCTCTGTCTTAAAGTCACCATTAACTGTCTTAAGGTCACCATTGGCCTCATGGTGAATACCCTGAGCGGTTTCCTTCCTCTCTGGCAACTGAGTTAGGAAGGACGCCTGTATCTTTGTAGTGACTGTGTGTATTGATACACCATCCAAAGTGTAATTAATAACTTCACCATGATCAAAGGGATATTCAATGTCTGCTTTTTTTTAACCCATCATACACATAGGTACCCTTCTTTGTGAGGCATTGGAAAACCTCCCTGGTCTTTGTGGTTGAATCTGTGTTTGAAATTCACTGCTCGACTGAGGCCAATTCAGATAATTGTATATGTGGGGTACAGAGATGAGGTAGTCATTGAAAAATCATGTTAAACACTATTATTGCACACAGAGTGAGTCCATGCAACTTAATATGTGACTTGTTAACCTCTACGGGATCGGTGTCCCTTATACTGGACAGTTGCTGCTCAATATGCGATATGTGACTAGAATGGTGTTGTAAACCACAGCCAACTAAAATTCCAATGTCTAGTCTCCATTCGATTCACAGCCATGAAATCTGCTCCTGTTCTCCTTATTAGGGCCTTCTAGAAGGTGGGTTCCACTCTCTTCACCCATCGCTGGTCATGCTTCCCCGTCGGCTCAGCCTCATCTCCAACAGGCCCAGCTTATTGAGGGAGCTCTTGAGGGAGTTTCGGAACATGGAGCTGGATAAACAGTAGATGACCGGGTCCAGGGCGCTGTTAAGGTAGGTAAAGCCAATAGACACACTGAAGAGCTGCCCAGCCATGTTGTAAGACACACAGTCCCTGGGTCTGAACTTCGTGATATAGAGCGAAACCATCCCTGTGGCGATGCCGGGAAAGAAACACAGCACAAACACAGCAACAATCAGCCCCACCACCCGGATGGCCCACCGCACCTTATGCTCCTTGTCCAGCTGCCGTTGGCGCAGGATGCAGGCAATCCTGGCTGAGCAGAAGAGCAAGAGCAGCAGGGGCAGGAATAATTCCCAGATGAACACCATGTAGTGTAACTGGATTGCCGGGGGAGTCACAGTGTAGGAGCTGAAGCTGCGACACAGAAACATGCTGCCTTCCTGCTTGAGGAGGTCGGTGGCCAGCAGGGGAAGCCGCAGGGAGATCACCACCGCCCAGATGACCCCCGCCACCCATCCTGCCTGGGTAGATGTCATGTGGTTGATGCGGTGGTGCGGGTGGACCACCTTGAAGTAGCAGTCGAAGGCAACGGTAGTCATGAAGGCGATGCTGGCATAGCGGTTGACAGCGAGAATGAAGTGGTTGTTCCGGCACCAAGCTTGACCAAACACCCAGTGTTTCCCACGGAACAGGTTGTCGATGCGGAAAGGCAGGCAGATGAGCAGCAGGAAGTCAGCCAGGACCAGGTTAAAGAGGAACAGGGTGTTGGCCCTCCAAGTCTTCAGACGACAGGTGAAGATCCACAGGGCCACTCCGTTGCCTGGCAGGCCCACTAGGAGCTCTGTAATCAGGACAGGAGGCAGTGTGTTGGCCACCAGATCCTGAGTGGACAGGCAGTGGAAGGACTGGTTCAGTTTTCCAGTAGAGTTAATGTACGGTACTGTTGCTACTTCAGCCATCATTAGATTGAGTATTCTTTTTGCTTCCAGGAAACCTCAGATATGGGTGTGTTTCACACAGTCTGCCTCTTCCTCTTTTCAAAGCATCTCGGGGATATCTGCACAAGCAATGCAAATGTGAGAAATTAATGTCAAATTTACCAGGGTAATACATTCAAGACAGACAGACAGACAAAGAGCTGTTTTCTACCAATAGTCTGTTCATATGCCTACCACTTTGTTACAAAAAATGGGCTTGGGTAAGAGCTCAGCAAATGGCTGTGTCCACTTCAAATGCATCAGAAAGGTATTGGGAAGTTAAGAAGATCATCGGGCAATAATTTTGTGTCATTGATGATGTTCATTTTCTCCCAGTCTGATTTAAGGTCTTGTCCACTGTTCTAATGAGTCCTGTGCGGCTTGTGGGCATTGTAGAGGGAATAGAAGACAAATATGCATTCTTGAGAGTCTTACAGTGCATTCGGAAAGTATTCAGACCCCTTGACCTTTTCCACATTTTGATACGTTACAGCCTTATTCTAAAATTGATTAAATTGTTATTTTCCCCTCATCAATCTACACACAATATCTCATAATGACAAACCAAAAACAGGTTTGTAGACATCTTTGCAAATTTATTAAACATAAAAAACTGAAATATCACATTTACGTAAGTATTCAGACACTTTACTCAGTACTTTGTTGAAGCACCTTTGGCAGCGATTACCGCCTCAAGTCTTCTTGGATATGATGCTATAAGCTAGGCACACCTGTATTTGGGGAGTTTCTCCCATTCTTCTCTGCAGATCCTCTCAAGCTCTGTCAGGTTGCATGGGGAGCGTAGCTGCACAGCTATTTTCAGGTCTCTCCAGAGATGTTCGATCGGGTTCAAGTCTGGGCTCTGGCTGGCCCACTCAAGGACATTCAGAGACTTGTCCCGAAGCCACTCCTGCGTTGTCATGGCTGTGTGCTTATGGTCATTGTCCTGTAGGAAGGTGAACCTTCGCCCCAGTCTGAGGTCCTGAGCGCTCTGGCGCAGGTTTTCATCAAGGATCTCTCTGTACTTTGCTCCGTTCATCTTTCCGTCGATCCTGACTAGTCTCCCAGTCCCTGCCGCTGAAAAAAATCCCCACAGCATGATGCTGCCACTAGCATGCTTCACCGTAGGGATGGTGCCAGGTTTCCTCCAGACGTGATGCTTGGCATTCAGGCCAAAGAGTTCAATATTGGTTTCATCAGACCAGAGAATCTTGTTTCTCATGGTCTGAGAGTCCTTTAGGTGCCTTTTGGCAAACTCCAAGTGGGCTGTCATGTGCCTTTTACTGAGGAGTGGCTTCCGTCTGGCCACTCTACCATAAAGGCCTGATTGTTGGAGTGCTGTAGAGATGGTTGTCCTTCTGGAAGGTTCTCCCATCTCCACAGAGGAACTCTGGAGTTCTGTCAGAGTGACCATCAGGTTCTTGGTCACCTCCCTGACCAAGGTCCTTCTCCCCTGATTGCTCAGTTTGGCCTGGCGGCCAGCTCTAGGAAGAGTCTTGGTGGTTCCAAACTTCTTCAATTTAAGAATGATCGATGCCACGGTGTTCTTAGGGACCTTCAATGCTGCATAATTATTTTGGTACCCTTTTCCAGATCTGTGCCTCGACACAATCCTGACTCTGAGCTTTACGGACAATTCCTTCGACCTCATTGCTTTTTTTTGCTCTGACATGCACTGTCAATTGTCCGACCTTATATAGACAGGTGTGTGCCTTTCCAAATCATGTCCAATCAATTGAATTAACCACAGGTGGACTCCAATCAAGTTGCAGAAACATTTCAAGGATGATCAATGGAAACAGGATGCAAATGACCTCAATTTCGAGTCTCATAGAAAAGGGTCTGAATATTTATGTGAATAAGGTATTTCTGTTTTTCATTTTTAATACATTTGCAAAAATTTCTAAAAACCTGTTTTCGCTTTGTCATTATAGGGTATTTTGTGTAGATTAATGAGGAAAATTTATTTTTTATCCATTTTAGAATAACGCTGTAACGTAAGAAAATGTGGAAAAAGGGAAGGGGACTGAATACTTTCCGAATACACTGTATCTTTCAGTGATGGGGGTAATAATATTTTGTTGCTTAAACGGTTCAAATGATAGAGTCACATTTGTAGGAAGAAAACAGAAACCACTCTGTTTATTACAACCGCATTGCGGTTACTGACAATTGTTTATGTTTTATTTATTTGTTTCTCTCATGACCCCATTTTCAAATCTGGCGACCCCACATAGTTTGGGAAACGCTGAATAGTAGTTGAGAACCAATACCTGCTCTGTGAAGTAAGTGGCGTAATGCATTTGCAAGATTACAGTTTCTCAACTTCTCAAGCATGTTTGTTGCTGAAATGAGAGAAACAGTGTTTACACACTAAATTGCGACTACCCATTTTTCAAATTAAATTATGTTCACAGTTTTAATTCACAGATTACACACCCATTCACTTCTTTGTATTTTCCAGCCTCACTTAACATGCTTACAGCTTCACTGCACAGCAAAACAATGTATTTTCTATGCTCAAAATGGACTCCTCCCTCAGTGCATTTTCAATGAAAATACTTGCTATGTTTGCTTGAAAACACTGCATTTTTCATGAAACAGCTGCTGAAATAGCCTTTCTGATGAGAAACACAATTGATGAGTGTCACGAATTCCGCCGAGACTGCTCCTCCTCCTTGTTCGGGCAGGCTTTGGCGTTCGTTGTCCCCGGAGTACTAGCTGCTACCGCTTGATGTTCTCTATGTTTGTTTGGTTTTGTCTTGTTGGTGCACCTGTTTCGTATTATGTATTGATTATGTCACCTATAAGTTTCCTTTGGTTTTGTTTGCAGTTGTGTGTTGTTGTCCGCCTGTCCGCTGGTGATTTGTTATTGCTCTCTTGTATTTAGTGTATTGACGCACTGTATGCGTAATCGCTCGCCTCCGTTGTTTTAAGGCCCGTTATTTTGTATTGTCGTGTTTGACAAGTAAAGTCGGTTTGACTAAGCTTCTGTGTCCTGCGCTTGACTCCAACACCACATCCACATCAGCTCGTGACAATGAGAAACATGAAACAAATATGAGAAACAACATATTTGAAATATGTTGTTTTTAAATATGTTGTTTCTCATATTTGTATATGTGATAATTTTTCACATATCCACTACTCACCAGTTGAGCGTTTGGGGTCAGAGTGACTGCATTTGGGGTTGAAGAGCAGTCTATGCTCCCATTGGTGACTTTGAATGTCCTCAATCGATTTTATCCCCTCTCCTGTGTCTTCCAATGTTCAGGCTTTTCTTTTGGTTTTGAGAGGAGCGTCTTGAGACAGTCACTTTAAGACTGACTTCCTTTGAGGGCTGGCCAGAGCCAGCGTGACATCACTAACAGTGTGATCTCTGAGCCAATTCAGGGAGATTGCAATCACAACCAAACCCTAATTTCAATGTCCTCTGGCTCAGCTTTGCCATTATGCTGTATTGCGCAACACTGTCATCAAGGCAAAGGGTGGAATTTGAAGAATCTCAAATATAAAACATATTTTGATTTGTTTAACAATTTTTTGGTTTCTATATGATTCCATATGTGTTATTTCATGGTTTTGATGTCTTCACTATTATTCTACAATGTATCTTTCAGTGATGGGGGTAATAATATTTTGTTGCTTAAACGGTTCAAATGATAGTCACATTTGTAGGGAGAAAACAGAAACCACTCTGTTTATTACAACTGCATAGCGATTACTGACAATTTGATAGATTAATTTGTGTATTAAAAATAATGACTAAAGGATTTCACCCCAAATACAGTAGATATGTGTATACGATATTCAAATTATCATGTAGTGTCAACCCACTAACAGAGGGGGTACTAAACATTCAAGGGTAAAGGAGGAGGCGGGAACTGTTTAAGAAAGCCACCTAAAGGTGGGAGGAGCATAGTGCCTTTGTTTGTCAAGAAGTATAAAAACAGAATGTATGTGTTTTTAGCGGGAGAGCTCTCTCCATGAATAAAAATACAGATAAGACTTGTGAGTTGTGGACCTTGAATCATTGATGATTAAAACCAGAGCCTTACAACCTCTGGTAATGATTCAAGCTTAGGTTGAATTAGAGATAGAAATTCACTTGACAGATTGGTCCTTCGAAGCGGAGCTTAATACATCTTTATCGTTCTAAAGACACCGAAATCCATGCACGGGCGGGTGATAGCATCCGTAAAAGAGTCCTGGCCTTCGACGTTAAGGTTATAAACAGGCCGGTGATTACTCTTTATGAACGATAAAGACGTTAACAAGTTTGAAAAAGCATTTTAATCCAGACTGCGAGGAAAAGGTCAGTAATTTTTCTTCATGGATTTTGGTAAAATGATTTGAACTTGTATGAGAGAGTGAGAGAGGGCAGAAAATAGTTACCAAAGTAATAATTATTACGAAACAGGGAGGGTCCGCAATTGACCCTAGGTAAATAGCTATTACCAGAATAATCTAGTCCGAAATGACAAGGGGTGAAGGCCATCACCAATGTAAACTAGTTTTTTATTGAGACTGTATTGGGTACAGTACTACGATAAACAGGGAAAGGGATGATTTTCGTCGTGTGCTATGGATGAACGGGTCAAAAGTCGCGTATACGGCTGGGGATTTGCTAGAACTCTGTGTGTTTCATGAAACTAGAGCAGTTACGACCTCTAGGTTACAAATAGGTTTAGCAAATGACTGTATAATGTTGTGTACATGTGAGACTTGAGTATCCATCAGTATACGTGATAATCGTTTCAAGGAAGGAGCTAAATTATTAAGTCGCGTGAGAAAAAATGGTTATCTGACTCTTCTCATGAAACCGGAGTTTTAAATAAAAGCTCTGGGTTAGGGGTTAAATAATTTTAAATGGTTAATTACAAGAGCAAATCATACATTGGCTCAAGAGACGCACAAAAATAATAAGCTCCTAGAAGAATAATTCTGGGAATTATTACGAAAGGGGGGAATTTTTTTAGTTTTCCACCATGGGAAATAAATCTTCCCGGGAATTAACGGGGGATGAAAGATATATGTTAGGGAGGGATCGAAGAAATGTGTTTTATGGATCCGTTTGGGAGAAAAAGTATGGATTTATTGGGCATCTCGAAGTAGAAAAATTAGAACTTATGATCAAACAGATGCATGTACACTGTGGAACCAATTTGAAAAAACAGCGAAAGGAGGGGCTAGAAACAGGGTATGGCTGTTTGAGGCACGAAAAAGAGAGGAAGGACAAAATAAAAAATTATTAGAGATGCAAAGAGAAAGGGACAGAAAAAAAGAAGTTTCAGGGCCTCCCCCAGAGCAAAGAGCAGAGAGGTTATATCCAGAGTTGGTAGAGCAAGCTTGGAAAGAAAGCCCAGATGATACCGTTGTCATGTGTAGGAGAAGATTAGGGGTGATCCCCGTCCCTCCCCCACCATATGACGGCCAAGCCGGAATGTTGGAAGGGCAAGAAGAGGGGGGGCAGAGTAAAGAGGCCAGTAAAGAAAACAAAGAGGGGGAAGTTTTACAAAAGGAAATAGTCAGGTTAAGGGCAGAATTGGATAGAGAGAAAGAGGCAGGAAAAGCTAGAGAGAGTAAACACAGAGAGTTTAAAAACAGGGAGTTAAAAAGATTAGAAAACTACAATAAGCCAGGGAGGAAAGAGTGGTTAGATGATGAGGAAGGGGATGACCAGTACCCTTTGATAGCCTTGCTGAACCCAAGGGCTGGGGAAGAGCATGCACCAGACACACTGGATGTATATAGGGCATGGACACAGCGAGATGTAGTGAGAGCTATAGAGGGTGTAGTGCACCCTAAGACAGGAATAGAGGGGTTCAGGAGGGATTTGGAGAGTCTAGCGGCAAGCTTTAAGCTAAACACAGGGGAAATTGAGAGGGCAGTCAGAACCCTAGTTGGGAAAGATTGGGCAGCTGTTCGGGGGCAGTGGGTTTCAGGGGATGCCAATGGAGCAGTCCTACCATGGGCTGATGATGGGCAATATGTTGGGAAAATAACTGAATTGTGTAATAAGTTAAGGGAACATTACCATCGACATGCTGACTTCTCCAAAGTACATGAATGTAAACAGGAAGACAGTGAGACCATCAGCCAATACTTAGAGAGACTGAGAAATTTATTTAACGCAAATAGTGGGATACCTGAGCCTCCCCAAGGGCAGGGTAATGATACTCCGTACCATCAGCAGTTAAAAATAGCATTCCTTAGTGGAATGAGACCAGAAATAAGCAGGAATATTAAGAGGACTTTAGTGGGATGGGGAACTACATCGTTAGCCGAGGTCAAAAGATATGCAATCCATCATGAGCAGAATAGTAGACATGATAGAGTAAGAAAGGAACAAAAGGGAGCAGAGTATTTAATGGATACTCTAGGGGAGATAGCTGGTAGAGGTAGAACTCCAGAAGAGGGGGAAGGGAGGCCTCGCTCTTTCCTGCCCTATGGGAAAGGAAGTAGGTGTTTTAACTGTGACAAAGAAGGACACTTTGCAAGAGAATGTTGTGCCCCGTGTAAATACTGTAACGAGACAGGTCATAACCATCGCGACTGCGGCAATAAAAGAAGGGGCAAGCAAGATAATCGGGGTGGAAAAAGAGAGAGGGCCTACAAACACCCATCACCCAGTTCCGGTAGGAAGGAAGAGGAAGATGAGGCATGACTAGAACAAGGGGAAGATAGTAGTACAGATAGTGGAGGAGAGGGGTCAGAGGAACCCAGTGATATGGGGTGTGAAGTGTTTGAGTTGGAAACAATTGAATTGGCGCTGCAGCAAGAACAGAAACCATACCTCACCTTAACAATATTGGGGAAAAATATTAAATTCTTGTGTGACACAGGGGCATGTCGAACAGCGATCTGTGTAGCCGACATACCCAAAGGAATTAGAATTAATGGGGAAAAAATCATGGTACGCTCGGCCTCGGGCCATCAATTTATAGAGCGATTATCGGCCCCTGTGACTTTAAAACATGAAGATTCAGTGGGAGAGGTATGCATACCTGTACTTGTATCAAGCCTGTGTCCAGTCAATTTGCTAGGAAGGGATGCCATGACTCAGTTGAACGTAGCTGTAAAGCCGACGCTGAGGGGTATGAAGGCATATGTCGTAAGGGATAATATGGTATTGAGCGGGGAGGGAAAACCATGCTATTGGTATTGCCAGGATCTGCTAAGAGGGGGACTTACAGACATACCGAAATCACTAATAGACCTAAGTAATGAGTTAGTGATTGGATCAACCAAGATGACAGTAGACGACTTACACTGTACATTATGGTGTAATGAGCACCCAGGCCCTAACCCAGATTATGAGGAAGAATTGTTAAAAACCACAGAAAAAACAATTGAGTTAAAATGGGTTCACTATGATAAAAAACGGGCAGCTGTAGAGGTGGAGTTAGGACCACAAAGCCAGAGACTGTACAGAGAGAGGTGGAGCCCCCATGTTTCCCTAGTGAAAGAACCTTCAGAGGAAGGGTTATCACTAGGTCAATGGGTAAAACAGGGGAAAAACATCACTGACTGGCAAAATACACCAAATGGGGATCAGTATAGCCACTCCACGGGGAGATATAGAAGAAAATTGAATTGGAGAGCAAAAACCCAGCCCGGGGTCCACCTGGAGACAAATTTTAACGGATGACAGGAAGAGATTTTCTTAACTCAGGAACAGGAGGATGAGTTGGCAGCAATTCCGTTCAAATTATGGTCACAAGGACCAGCCGATGTGGGACTAATTAAGGGGGTAGCTCCAGTACAAGTGATTCCTCGATCCGATCATAGACCATACCAAAAGCAATACCCTATGAAACCAGAAGCAATACAAGGGATAACACCTACATTTGAGCATTTACTTAAGGGAGGGGTGATCATTCCTGGAGATGAGGCACAATGCAACTCTCCAGTATTTCCTGTTAAAAAGGCGGCACCTAGCGCCGACTGGAGGATGGTAATGGACTTGCTGGGGGTTAATAGAAATATCATTCCCAGAGCTCCATGTGTACCAGATCCACATACATTGCTGAACCAATTGAAACCAGAAAACTCCTATTTTACAGTGATAGATTTAGCTAATGCTTTCTTTAGTATCCCAGTTCATCCGGATAGTCAGGTTTGGCTTTACTTTTCAGGGAAGGAAATGGACATATGCTAGGATGCCTCAAGGCTACTCGGAAAGTCCTACAATCTTTGCCCAGGCTATAACTAGGAATTTGGGAAAGTTTGAACCTCAGGAGGGAAGCCAAATGTTAGTTTATGTAGATTCTATTCTATTGGCTAATCCCACTCAGGAGGGATGTAAGAGGGATACAATCCAATTGTTAACCTTCCTGGCAGAACAGGGACACAAAGTGAGCAAAAAGAAACTTCAACTTTGGCAGAGCGAGGTGATTTACCTAGGACACGCTATAACTCAGGAAGGGCGAATGTTAAACTCATCCAGGAAAACTGCTATACTTGAAGCGCCAAAACCATTGAACAAAAAACAAATGATGAGCTTTTTGGGGATGATAAACACATTATGCACTGCATACTGGGAAGTTAAGTGATCTTATCTATGGGAAGGCAATGGCAGCCCATGATAAAATCATTTGGAACTCTGAGGCGGAGGAACAATTTATAGAGATAAAAAAGTTGCTCACTTCCCAAACAGCCTTAGCTTTTCCTAGATATGACAGGCCTTTTACCCAGACGGTAGATTGTAGGGAGGGATATATGACATCGGTTTTGACTCAAAAACATGGGGATAAGAACAAACCCATTGCATATTATTCATCTAAATTAGACCAGGTAGCACAAGCAATGCCACTATGTTTACAATCTGTGGTAGCTGCAGCTCAGGCAGTGCAAGATTCGGCATCAATGGTTTTATACCACGATTTAACACTAAAGGTTCCGCATTCAGTATCCATACTGTTGTTGGAGCATAAAATGGCCTATATGTCACCTGCTAGACATTTATCTTGTATGATAATCCTGTTACATATGCCTAATTTGACCATTGAACGGTGTACAACTCTAAACCCCTCTACTCTAGTTCCTATTGCGACAGATGGCAGCCCACATGATTGTATAACTGAAACTGAGAAACTTGTGTTGCCAAGACCTGACTTAAAAGACCTGGCCTTAGTGGATGGGGAAGTGACTATGTTTGCTGATGGTTCATCTAGAAAAAACCCTGATGGTACGAATGCTACAGGATATGCAGTTGTAACAGAGACTGACGTCTTGGAAGCTGAATCATTACCTAGAAATTATTCTGCACAACAGGCAGAGATAGTGGCTCTCACTCGGGCATGTCATTTGAGTAAAGGGAAAAAGGTTACTATTTACACCGATAGTGCCTATGCATTTAATACAGTACACGTATTTGCTGCACAATGGAGAAACAGGGGAATGGTGTCACACCCTGGCTCTGGGACTCTATATGTTGAGCCAGGGTGTGTTCATTCTGTGGTGTTCATTCTAGTTTGTTGTATTCTATGTTTGCCTGAGTGACTCCCAATCAGAGGCAACGAGTGTCAGCTGTTGGCTGGTTGTCTCTGATTGGGAGCCATATTTAAACTGTCTGTTTTCCCTTTGTGTTTGTGGGTTTTTGGTCCGTGTTCGGTCTTTGATACCGTGGACTTCACGAGTCGTTTCTTGTTTTGTATTGTGTTTACACTTTAACTAATTAAAGTATGTTTGTTCATCATGCTGCGCCTTGGTCTCTCCCTGACGATCGTGACAGAAAAACCCACCATGCAACGACCAAGCAGCGTGTCCAGGGGCAGCTCTTGGGCTGGACATGGGAGGAAGCGCCGGGAGAAGAGACGGTGGAGGCGTGTCGTAGAGAGGAGCAGGCAGCCTGGACATGGGAGGAGATATTGGACGGTAAAGGGTCCTGGACTTGGGAGGAAATCCTGGCCGGGATGGATCGCCGGCCATGGAGTGAGACAGTGGAGAGGCGATGGAGAGAGGAGCAACGGCGTGATCAGGGTCGTCGTCGGACGGTCGAGAGGCAACCCCAGAACATTTTTAGGTGGGGGCACACGGCATGGACGACGGAGCTGACGGAGGCAGAAAAGGGGCGGATCCAGAAGGCCACCAGGTTACGGATACACCGCCCTGTACGTCCTGTGCGGATGCCTCACACAGAGTGTGTGAGGGTAGGCATTCAGCCAGGACGGGTTGTGGCCGCTCTTCACTCCAGGTCTCCTATCCGTCTCCACAGCCCGGTTTGGCCTGTCCCTGCTCCACGCACCAAGCCTATGGTGTGCGTCGCCAGCCCAGTCCGGCCTGTCCCTGCTCCACGCACCAAGCCTACGGTGTGCGTCGCCAGCCCAGCCCGGCCTGTCCCTGCTCTACGCACCAAGCCTACGGTGTGCGTCGCCAGCCCAGTCCGGCCTGTCCCTGCTCTACGCACCAAGTATACGGTGCACGTCGCCAGCCCGGCCCGGCCTGTTCCTGCCACTCGCACCAAGTATACGGTGCACGTCGCCAGCCCGGCCCGGCCTGTTCCTGCCACTCGCACCAAGTATACGGTGCGCGTCGCCAGCCCGGCCCGGCCTGTTCCTGCCACTCGCACCAAGTATACGGTGCGCGTCGCCAGCCCGGCCCGGCCTGTTCCTGCCACTCGCACCAAGTATACGGTGCGCGTCGCCAGCCCGGCCCGGCCTGTTCCTGCCACTCGCACTAAGCCAGGGGTGCGAGACGGCAGCCTGGTAAGGCCCGTCCCTCCTCCACGCACCAAGCCAGGGGTGCGAGTCGTCAGCCTGGTAAGGCCCGTTCCTCCTCCACGCACCAAGCCAGGGGTGCGAGTCGTCAGCCTGGTAAGGCCCGTTCCTCCTCCACGCACTAAGCCAGGGGTGCGAGTCGTCAGCCTGGTAAGGCCCGTTCCTCCTCCACGCACCAAGCCAGGGGTGCGCGTCGTCAGCCTGGTAAGGCCCGTTCCTCCTCCACGCACCAAGCCAGGGGTGCGCGTGGTCAGTCCAGCACAACCCGTGCCTGGGCCACCGGTGCCTGGGAAGGTACCGGTCAACTGCTCCACTATGGAGCTGAAGCTAACCGCTCCTGCTAAGTCAAGTTCAGCTCCAGCCAGCGGGGCCAGACTGGACCAGGGGCGCTATGGGGGGTTGATTGGAGGGTGGTGGTCAAGGCCGGAGCCAGAACCGCCGCCGAGGAGGTATGCCCGCCCAGCCCTCCCCTGTTTTGTTTTAGTTGAGGTGCGGTCGCAGTCCGTGCCTTGAGGGGGGGGGGGTACTGTCACACCCTGGCTCTGGGACTCTATATGTTGAGCCAGGGTGTGTTCATTCTGTGGTGTTCATTCTAGTTTGTTGTATTCTATGTTTGCCTGAGTGACTCCCAATCAGAGGCAACGAGTGTCAGCTGTTGGCTGGTTGTCTCTGATTGGGAGCCATATTTAAACTGTCTGTTTTCCCTTTGTGTTTGTGGGTTTTTGTTCCGTGTTCGGTCTTTGATACCGTGGACTTCACGAGTCGTTTCTTGTTTTGTATTGTGTTTACACTTTAACTAATTAAAGTATGTTTGTTCATCACGCTGCGCCTTGGTCTCTCCCTGACGATCGTGACAAATGGTAACCACTTCTGGCAAAACCATTACACATGCCCAGTTAATTTTGAATCTTTTAGATGCTGTACTCCTACCAGAGAAGTTAGCTATCTGTAAATGTGATGCTCACACTAAAGGTGTAGATAGCATAAGCAACGGCAACAGAAAGGCAGATGAGGAAGCGAAAAAGGCAGGTGTCAAACCACAATCACCCACATACTTACATCTAAAAGAGGAGGTAGACATTGATAAAGCATTACTGATAGACAGCCAGTTAAGAGCACCGATGAAGGAAGTGAGTAGATGGGAGAAAATGGGAGCAGTCAAGAAGGGGGAAATGTGGCATCAAGGTAATTTACCTATATTACCAAAATCTCTGTTTAGATATGCAGCAATTTTGATACATGGGCAAAGTCACGTATCAACCGGGGGGATGGTGGAAATAATTAGAAAGCACTTTGTAGCGTACGGGATAACAAATTACTTTTAAAAAAATTGTTCTAGGTGTGTTATATGTGCACAAAGTAATCATCAAGGAAAGCAGAGAGCACCAAAAGGGGAATTTCCCCAGGCCAGATATCCATTCCAGCAGTTGGAAATTGATTTTATAGAACTTACAAGAAGTGAAGGGAAAAAATTGTGTTTGACTGTGATAGACAAGTATACCAAATGGGTAGAAGTCTTTCCAACCTCCTCCGCTGATGCATTCACAGTAGCTAAAGCATTATGTCAGGAAATAATCCCTCGGTTCGGATTGCCAGAAACTATTTATTCCGACAATGGGTCTCACTTCTCCAACCAGGTAATAGATAATATTGGACAGAAGTTACATATTAATATGAAAAAACATTGTTCATATCATCCGGAATCAGCGGGTTTGATTGAACGCACTAATTCGACGATTAAATCACGTTTAAGAAAAACGCACATGAGTACAGGAAGAAATTGGGTACAATGTCTACCAATAGTATTAATGACGATTAGGGTAACACCGGATAAAGATGGGTTATCCCTCTTTGAAAAAGTGTTTGGGAGACCATATAGAATGCCCGAGTTAGGCAGACTAGAGGAGGCAGATACAGAAGTAGAAGGGATGTTGGTGGGACATATGAGAAGACTGTTCATTAACCAAACACGTATGTCCAAGATTATGTGCCCCACAGGAGAACTAAAGGAGAGGGTAACCCACTCTATCCAACCCGGAGACTGGGTGTGGATACAATCCCTAAAGAAGAAAGACTGGAAGCAGCCCCGTTGGGAAGGCCCCTACCAGGTTCTATTGGTCACCGCCTTTGCCATTAGAATAGCAGAGAGAGGAACCTGGGTCCATGTTACCCACTGCAAGAAGGTAGGACCACATACAAGCACCGCTTAGCACACGCAGAGTTGACGAGCGGAACTGGGCCACAGGGTCCGGGGGTCACCTCTGTCAACGAAGATCTCCTACCCAGACCTATCATCACTGTAGTGTGTTCCTAGGGTGTGAGTATGGGGTGGTACCGAGCAGAAGGACTCAAGACAGGAGAGGGTTGGCGGTTTTTAGGTATATGGGTGACCCTGAGCTGCATCATAGTCTCGGCAATAGTCGTGGTAGGTCAAAATCCACCACCACTTCGCACCAATTACGCTATGGCCTTACCATTATTAAGAAATAAAGGGAAAGCGACCCGACATACTGACCATCAAGGGCGAGTGATCTACAAAATAGGAGTCAGAGAAGGGTGGGGAGTAAGATTCAAAATTATGATTAGGGATCTTATCAGAGCGGATAAGCAAGCAACATGGGATTATAAGATCCCGTTGTATTTATGTTCAGCCCCCTGAGCGGATTGTTCCTGGGCTCAGGTATTTAGACATACTGGGGGTAGGAGATATGAGACGGGGGGGGGCTGGACGTCCAGATGGAGGATAAGAAGGTATAACGACATCCCCACGGAGATGGTAGTAACGATAGTAAAGGTCACTAAAGAGGACATGAAAAGAACTTACTGGGCTTGCGCGGACGTATACGGACGGGATACTTGTCTAAGATTATATTTAATGGAGTCAAAAGATATAGAGGGAGCAGGTACTGTCATTAATCCATTAATGGCAATAGACCGAGTAAATCAGTCAAGGGATGACGGAGTCAATTTGACTAACCCGTCCACTATGAAAGATTTTCTCCTCCAAGAATGGAACAATGGGGAAGTGGAGGGGGTCCCTGATGAGAATCTCTGGTTAAAGTGGATGAAATACACCGCTAGGGCCTTGGGGGAGACCAATTGTTATGCATGCTCCATTGGGCGACCAACAATGTTGACCGCCCCAATGCCAAAGGCAATGTTTCCCTGTGTATTAGACCCGGGGTCCAATCAAAAAGAGCCCAATTGCACAGGGATTGGGCTGGCAAAATTGACATACTCGGCCAGCCCACCTAGATTCACTTTAACTCCTGGCGAATACCAGTGTTACAGACATAGAAATGGCACCCGTAACTTGGGTGATTTTGATGGCTGTAAGGAGATAATTAATGTGACTGATTTAGATAAGGAAGGAAGGAAAAAAATTAGGAACCTAACCATCCCTCTGACTGATGTGTGGTGGGCATGCACTAAAAAAGGGAGCATTCGGCAGACATTACCAGAGGGATGGGTGGGTACTTGTGCACCAGTATTGTTGGTCCAGCCTGTAAGAATTAGTCATCAAAGACCAGTGACAGGAAGAATAATCAGAAGGAAAAGGAATATAGGTCAGGAAGGAAATAGCCCCATTTGGATAGATGGTATAGGCATCCCCAGGGGGGTTTACCACAACATTTTTCTGGTGGGTGACAATAAACAAAAATGTGGATTGGATTAATTATATCTATTACAACCAACAACGATTTATTAACCAGACTAGAGATGCAGTAAAGGGGATCTCCGAGCAATTATCGGCCACCTCACTTATGACCTGGGAAAATCGGTTAGCTCTGGATATGTTGCTGGCAGAAAGGGGTGGAGTCTGTAAAATGGTGGGGGGCCATTGTTTCACATTTATCCCTAACAACACCGCACCGGAGGGGACGGTGACCAGAGCTCTTGCAGGATTAACTGCGCTAAGTAAAGAATGGGCTGAAAACTCAGGAATTAGTACATCTTGGACAGGATGGTTTGATACCATGTTTGGTAAATGGAAAACCATAGCAGCAACCATCTTAGGGGCAGTCAGTGTTTGTATGGGAATTCTTGTATTATGTGGTTGTTGTCTTGTTCCCTGTGTCCGAGGATTGGTGAGCAAGGCGTTGGTGAATGCAGTATCTCACCAAATGATAAGAGATGGACCGACTCCGGACTCTGACCAGGAGAGCGGGAAATACGATCCTCCAGGCTTGGGGGATAACGACGACTTTGACCCTGAAAGACCGCAATTGGAGGAAACGTTTATTGGTTCTGATGTATGAAGGTCATAGGGAAAATCCTATAAAGAAGACCTATGATTGGAAGTAGATAAATAGAACTGATCTCTGAGATTAAACATGTTTGTAAATACATTTATCCTGAAGATGAAACCATTTAGTCAAAAGGGTGGATTGATAGATTAATTTGTGTATTAAAAATAATGACTAAAGGATTTCACCCCAAATACAGTAGATATGTGTATACGATATTCGAATGATCATGTAGTGTCAACCCACTAACAGAGGGGGTACTAAACATTCAAGGGTAAAGGAGGAGGCGGGAACTGTTTAAGAAAGCCACCTAAAGGTGGGAGGAGCATAGTGCCTTTGTTTGTCAAGAAGTATAAAAACAGAATGTATGTGTTTTTAGCGGGAGAGCTCTCTCCATGAATAAAAATACAGATAAGACTTGTGAGTTGTGGACCTTGAATCATTGATGATTAAAACCAGAGCCTTACAACCTCTGGTAATGATTCAAGCTTAGGTTGAATTAGAGATAGAAATTCACTTGACACAATTTTTTATGTTTTATTTATTTGTTTCTCTCATGACCCCATTTTCAAATCTGGCGACCCCACATAGTTTGGGAAACGCTGAATAGTAGTTGAGAACCAATCCCTGCTCTGTGAAGTAAGTGGCGTAATGCATTTGCAAGATTACAGTTTCTCAACTTCTCAAGCATGTTTGTTGCTGAAATGAGGGAAACAGTGTTTACACACTAAATTGCGACTACCCATTTTTCAAATTAAATAATGTTCACAGTTTTAATTCACAGATTACACACCCATTCACTTCTGTGTATTTTCCAGCCTCACTTTCCATGCTTACAGCTGCACGGCACAGCATTCAGAGACACACAGCTGGGAATAAAACAATGTATTTTCTATGCTCAAAATGGACAGCTTTGCCATTATGCTGTATTGTGCAACACTGTCATCAAAGCAAAGGGTGGAATTTGAAGAATCTCAAATATAAAACATATTTTGGTTACTACATGATTCCATATGTGTTATTTCATAGTCTCTTGCATTTCAAAGATAATAGAAAGCGCATGTTTTTTTGTTTGTATTATCTTTTACCAGATCTAATGTGTTATATTCTCCTACATTAATTTCACATTGCCACAAACTTCAAAGTGTTTCCTTTCAAATGATATCTAGAATATGCATATCCTTGCTTCAGGTCCTGAACTACAGGCAGTTAGATTTGGGTATGTCTGTCACGAATTCTGCCGAGACTGCTCCTCCTCCTTGCTCGGGCAGGCTTCGGCGTTCGTCGTCCCCGGAGTACTAGCTGCCACCGTTGTATGTTTCGATGTTCGTTTGGTTGGGTCTGTCTGTTACACCTGTGTCCGTTTGTGTCTGATTATGTGCCCTATAAGTTTCAGGTGTTGTGGTCGTTAGTTTGTGTGTTATTTTCCGCCTGTCCGTTGGTGTCACCTGTGCAGTACTCTGGACTTTGTTTATAGTGACGCACTGTGTTGCGTTGTCGCTCGCCTCCTTGTTTTGAGGTCCTTTTTTTGTATTGTTTATACAGTGAGTAAAGTCTTGTTTGACTCAGCCTATGCGTCCTGCGTCTGACTCCTCAACCGCATCCACATCAACACTGACAATGTCATTTTAGGCGAAAATAGAAAAAAAGGGTCCGATCCTTAAGAGGTTTTAAGCAACATTTTACTCCTGAACTTATTTAGGCTTGCCATAACAAAGGGGTTTAATACTTATTGACTCAATACATTTCAGCTTTGCATTTTTAATTCAATTGTAAAAAAACATAATTCCACTTTGACATTATGGGGTATTATGTGTAAGCCAGTGAGAAAAAAATTAGCAATTTAATCAATTTTAAAATAAGACTGTAACACAACAACATTTGTAAAAAGTCAAGGGGTGTGAATTCTACTGAAGGCATTTTAAGCAACTAATTCTAAAACACTGATAAATACTGAAATGTCATCAATAAAAAATTACATGACCCTCCCCTGGAATTGATTTAGAAAATAATAAATCCTCCCCCTGACTGAAATTGAAAAAGCATGTCTCTCCCACATTTTCCTCCAGGTCCCCGTTCTGTACATTTCGAACCATCCCTAAACACTGTTTCTGGTAAGAAATGATGGTATATTTGACAGACATCAGAATATCAAGACAAAAACATAATGGCACTCTACAACATCATTCGGTTATAAAAATAACCATTCAGTAGAATGAAGGCATTATTTTTCCTACCTTTGTTTCACACTAATTGATATTCAGTCATTTCAAGTATGCATCCCACATACTGTAGCTACGGAATGTTTCTGAACACAACATATGGCTTGTTAATTACAGCTGTAAAATTCCAATGTCTAGTCTCCATTCGATTCACAGCCATGAAATCTGCTCCTGTTCTCCTTATTAGGGCCTTCTAGAAGGTGGGTTCCACTCTCTTCACCCATCGCTGGTCATGCTTCCCCGTCGGCTCAGCCTCATCTCCACCAGGCCCAGCTTATTGATGGAGCTCTTGAGGGAGTTTCGGAACATCGAGCTGGATAAACAGTAGATGACCGGGTCCAGGGTACTGTTAAGGTAGGTAAAGCCAATAGACAGACTGAAGAGCTGCCCAGCCATGTTGTAAGACACACAGTCCCTGGGTCTGAACTTCTTGATATAGAGCGAAACCATCCCTGTGGCGATGCCGGGAAAGAAACACAGCACAAACACAGCAACAATCAGCCCCACCACCCGGATGGCCCGCCGCACCTTCTGCTCCTTGTCCAGCTGCCGTTGGCGCAGGATGCAGGCAATCCTGGCTGAGCAGAAGAGCAAGAGCAGCAGGGGCAGGAAGAATTCCCAGATGAACACCATGTAGTGTAACTGGATTGCCGGGGGAATCACAGTGTAGGAGCTGAAGCTGCGACACAGGCACATGCTGCCTTTCTGCTTGAGGAGGTCGGTGGCCAGCAGGGGAAGCCGCAGGGAGATCACCACCGCCCAGATGACCCCCGCCACCCATCCTGCCTGGGTAGATGTCATGTGGTTGATGCGGTGGTGCGGGTGGACCACCTTGAAGTAGCGGTCGAAGGCCACGGTAGTCATGAAGGCGATGCTGGCAGAGCGGTTGACAGCGAGCATGAAGAGGTTGATCCGGCACCAAGCTTGACCAAACACCCAGTGTTCCCCACGGAACAGGTTGTCGATGCGGAAAGGCAGGCAGATGAGCAGCAGGAAGTCAGCCAGGACCAGGTTAAAGAGGAACAGGGTGTTGGCCCTCCAAGTCTTCAGACGACAGGTGAAGATCCACAGGGCCACTCCGTTGCCTGGCAGGCCCACTAGGAGCTCTATAATCAGGACAGGAGGCAGTATGTTGGCCACCAGATCCTGAGTGGACAGGCAGTGGAAGGACTGGTTCAGTTTTCCAGTAGAGTTCATGTACGCTACTGTTGCTACTTCAGCCATCATTAGATTGAGTATTCTTTTTGCTTCCAGGAAACCTCAGATATGGGTGTGTTTCACACAGTCTGCCTCTTCCTCTTTTCAAAGCATCTCGGGGATATCTGCACAAGCAATGCAAATGTGAGAAATTAATGTCAAATTTACCAGGGTAATACATTCAAGACAGACAGACAGACAAAGAGCTGTTTTCTACCAATAGTCTGTTCATATGCCTACCACTTTGTTACAAAAAAATGGGCTTGGGTAAGAGCTCAGCAAATGGCTGTGTCCACTTCAAATGCATCAGAAAGGTATTGGGAAGTTAAGAAGATCATCGGGGAATAATTTTGTGTCATTGATGATGTTCATTTTCTCCCAGTCTGATATAAGGTCTTGTCCACTGTTCTAATGAGTCCTGTGCGGCTTGTGGGCATTGTAGAGGGAATAGAAGACAAATATGCATTCCTGAGAGTATTACAGTGCATTCGGAAAGTATTCAGACCCCTTGACCTTTTCCAATTTTTTTACGTTACAGCCTTATTCTAAAATTGATTAAATTGGTATTTTCCCCTCATCAATCTACACACAATATCTCAAAATGACAAACCAAAAACAGGTTGGTAGACATCTTTGCAAATTTATGAAACATAAAAAACGGAAATATCACATTTACGTAAGTATTCAGACACTTTACTCAGTACTTTGTTGAAGCGCCTTTGGCAGCGATTACCGCCTCAAGTCTTCTTGGATATGATGCTATAAGCTAGGCACACCTGTATTTGGGGAGTTTCTCCCATTCTTCTCTGCAGATCCTCTCAAGCTCTGTCAGGTTGCATGGGGAGCGTAGCTGCACAGCTATTTTCAGGTCTCTCCAGAGATGTTCGATCGGGTTCAAGTCTGGGCTCTGGCTGGGCCACTCAAGGACATTCAGAGACATGTCCCGAAGCCACTCCTGCATTGTCTTGGCTGTGTGCTTATGGTCATTGTCCTGTAGGAAGGTGAACCTTCGCCCCAGTCTGAGGTCCTGAGCGCTCTGGAGCAGGTTTTCATCAAGGATCTCTCTGTACTTTGCTCCGTTCATCTTTCCCTCGATCCTGACTAGTCTTCCAGTCCCTGCCGCTGAAAAACATCCCCACAGCATGATGCTGCCACTAGCATGCTTCACCGTAGGGATGGTGCCAGGTTTCCTCCAGACGTGATGCTTGGCATTCAGGCCAAAGAGTTCAATATTGGTTTCATCAGACCAGAGAATCTTGTTTCTCATGGTCTGAGAGTCCTTTAGGTGCCTTTTGGCAAACTCCAAGTGGGCTGTCATGTGCCTTTTACTGAGGAGTGGCTTCCGTCTGGCCACTCTACCATAAAGGCCTGATTGTTGGAGTGCTGTAGAGATGGTTGTCCTTCTGAAAGGTTCTCCCATCTCCACAGAGGAACTCTGGAGTTCTGTCAGAGTGACCATCAGGTTCTTGGTCACCTCCCTGACCAAGGCCCTTCTCCCCCGATTGCTCAGTTTGGCCTGGCGGCCAGCTCTAGGAAGAGTCTTGGTGGTTCCAAACTTCTTCAATTTAAGAATGATCGATGCCATGGTGTTCTTAGGGACCTTCAATGCTGCATAATTATTTTGGTACCCTTTTCCAGACCTGTGCCTCGACACAATCCTGACTCTGAGCTTTACGGACAATTCCTTCGACCTCATGGCTTTTTTTTTTCTCTGACATGCACTGTCAACTGTCCGACCTTATATAGACAGGTGTGTGCCTTTCCAAATCATGTCCAATCAATTGAATTAACCACAGGTGGACTCCAATCAAGTTGCAGAAACATTTCAAGGATGATCAATGGAAACAGGATGCAAATGACCTCAATTTCGAGTCTCATAGAAAAGGGTCTGAATATTTATGTGAATAAGGTATTTCTGTTTTTCATTTTTAATACATTTGCAAAAATTTCAAAAAACCTGTTTTCGCTTTGTAATTATAGGGTATTTTGTGTAGATTGATGAGGAAAATTTATTTTTTATCCATTTTAGAATAACGCTGTAACGTAAGAAAATGTGGAAAAAGGGAAGGGGACTGAATACTTTCCGAATACACTGTATCTTTCAGTGATGGGGGTAATAATATTTTGTTGCTTAAACGGTTCAAATGATAGAGTCACATTTGTAGGAAGAAAACAGAAACCACTCTGTTTATTACAACCGCATTGCGGTTACTGACAATTGTTTATGTTTTATTTATTTGTTTCTCTCATGACCCCATTTTCAAATCTGGCGACCCCACATAGTTTGGGAAACGCTGAATAGTAGTTGAGAACCAATATCTGCTCTGTGAAGTAAGTGGCGTAATGCATTTGCAAGATTACAGTTTCTCAACTTCTCAAGCATGTTTGTTGCTGAAATGAGAGAAACAGTGTTTACACACTAAATTGCGACTACCCATTTTTCAAATTAAATTATGTTCACAGTTTTAATTCACAGATTACACACCCATTCACTTCTTTGTATTTTCCAGCCTCACTTGCCATGCTTACAGCTTCACTGCACAGCAAAACAATGTATTTTCTATGCTCAAAATGGACTCCTCCCTCAGTGCATTTTCAATGAAAATACTTGCTATGTTTGCTTGTAAACACTGCATTTTTCATGAAACAGCTGCTGAAATAGCCTTTCTGATGAGAAACACAATTGATGAGAAACATGAAACAAATATGAGAAACAACATATTTCGAAACAACATATTTCAAAACAACATATATGTTGTTTTGAAATATGTTGTTTTGAAATATGTTGTTTCTCATATTTGTATATATGATAATTTTTCACATATCCACTACTCACCAGTTGAGCGTTTGGGGTCAGTTTGACTGCATTTGGGGTTGAAGAGCAGTCTATGCTCCCATTGGTGACTTTGAATGTCCTCAACCGATTTTATCTCCTCTCCTGTGTGTTTCCAATGTTCAGGCTTTTCTGTTGGTTTTGAGAGGAGCGTCTTTAGACAGTCACTTTAAGACTGACTTCCTTTGAGGGCTGGCCAGAGCCAGCGTGACATCACTAACAGTGTGATCTATGAGCCAATTCAGGGAGATTGCAATCACAACCAAACCCTAATTTCAATGTCCTCTGGCTCAGCTTTGCCACTATGCTGTATTGTGCAACACTGTCATCAAGGCAAAGGGTGGAATTTGAAGAATCTCAAATATAAAACATATTTTGATTTGTTTAACAATTTTTTGGTTTCTATATGATTCCATATGTGTTATTTCATGGTTTTGATGTCTTCACTATTATTCTACAATGTATCTTTCAGTGATGGGGGTAATAATATTTTGTTGCTTAAACGGTTCAAATGATAGTCACATTTGTAGGGAGAAAACAGAAACCACTCTGTTTCTTACAACTGCATTGCGATTACTGACAATTGTTTATGTTTCATTTATTTGTTTCTCTCATGACCCCATTTTCAAATCTGGCGACCCCACATAGTTTGGGAAACGCTGAATAGTAGTTGAGAACCAATACCTGCTCTGTGAAGTAAGTGGCGTAATGCATTTGCAAGATTACAGTTTCTCAACTTCTCAAGCATGTTTGTTGCTGAAATGAGAGAAACAGTGTTTTCACTCTAAATTGCGACTTCCCATTTTTCAAATTAAATGATGTTCACAGTTTTAATTCACAGATTACACACCCATTCACTTCTGTGTATTTTCCAGCCTCACTTTCCATGCTTACAGCTGCACTGCACAGCATTCAGAGACACACAGCTGGGAATAAAACAATGTATTTTCTATGCTCAAAATGGACAGCTTTGCCATTATGCTGTATTGTGCAACACTGTCATCAAAGAAAAGGGTGGAATTTGAAGAATCTCAAATATAAAACATATTTTGGTTACTACATGATTCCATATGTGTTATTTCATAGTCTCTTGCATTTCAAAATAATAGAAAACGCATGTTTTTTTGTTTGTATTATCTTTTACCAGATCTAATGTGTTATATTCTCCTACATTAATTTCACATTGCCACAAACTTCAAAGTGTTTCCTTTCAAATGATATCTAGAATATGCATATCCTTGCTTCAGGTCCTGAACTACAGGCAGTTAGATTTGGGTATGTCATTTTAGGCGAAAATAGAAAAAAAGGGTCCGGTCCTTAAGAGGTTTTAAGCAACATTTTACTCCTGAACTTATTTAGGCTTGCCATAACAAAGGGGTTTAATACTTATTGACTCAAGACATTTCAGCTTTGCATTTTTATTTCGATTGTAAAAATCTAGAAAAACATAATTCCACTTTGACATTATGGGGTATTAATTGTAAGCCATTGAGAAAAATATTCACAATTTAATTCATTTTAAAATAAGACTGTAACACAACAACATTTGTAAAAAGTCAAGGGGTGTGAATTCTACTGAAGGCATTTTAAGCAACTAATTCTAAAACACTGATAAATACTGAAATGTCATCAATAAAAAATTACATGACCCTCCCCTGGACTTGATTTAGAAAATAATAAATCCTCCCCCTGACAGAAATTGAAAAAGCATGTCTCTCCCACATTTTCCTCCAGGTCCCCGTTCTGTACATTTCTAACCATCCCTAAACACTGTTTCTGGTAAGAAATGATGGTATATTTGACAGACATCAGTAAATCAAGACAAAAACATAGTGGCACTCTACAACATCATTCGGTTATAAAAATAACCATTCAGTAGAATGAAGGCATTCTTTTTCCTACCTTTGTTTTGCACTAATGGATATTCAGTCATTTCAAATATGCATCCCACATACTGTAGCTACGGAACGTTTCTTAACACAACATATGGCTTGTTAATTACAGCTGTAAAATTCCAATGTCTAGTCTCCATTCGATTCACAGCCATGAAATCTGCTCCTGTTCTCCTTATTAGAGCCTTCTAGAAGGTGGGTTCCACTCTCTTCACCCATCGCTGGTCATGCCTCCCCGTCGGCTCAGCCTCATCTCCACCAGGCCCTGCTTATTGAGGGAGCTCTTGAGGGAGTTTCGGAACATGGAGCTGGATAAACAGTAGATGACCGGGTCCAGGGTACTGTTAAGGTAGGTAAAGCCAATAGACAGACTGAAGAGCTGCCCAGCCATGTTGTAAGACACACCGTCCCTGGGTCTGAACTTCGTGATATAGAGCCAAACCATCCTTGTGGCGATGCCGGGAAAGAAACACAGCACAAACACAGTCACGATCAGCCCCACCACCCGGATAGCCCGCCGCACCTTCTGCTCCTTGTCCAGCTGCCGTTGGCGCAGGATGTAGGCTATCTTGGCTGAGCAGAAGAGCAAGAGCAGCAGGGGCAGGAAGAATTCCCCGATGAACACCATGTAGTGTAACTGGATTGCCGGGGGAGTCACAGTGTTG
Source organism: Coregonus lavaretus (assembly GCF_964263955.1). Taxonomy (NCBI): domain Eukaryota; kingdom Metazoa; phylum Chordata; class Actinopteri; order Salmoniformes; family Salmonidae; genus Coregonus; species Coregonus lavaretus. The sequence goes on from NC_140023.1 coordinate 19,728,451, forward strand.
GAGCTGAAGCTGCGACACAGGCACATGCTGCCTTCCTGCTTGAGGAGGTCGGTGGCCAGCAGGGGAAGCCGCAGGGAGATCACCACCGCCCAGATGACCCCCGCCACCCATCCTGCCTGGGTAGATGTCATGTGGTTGATGCGGTGGTGTGGGTGGACCACCTTGAAGTAGCGGTCAAAGGCAACGGTGATCATGAAGGCGATGCTGGCAGAGCGGTTGACAGCGAGCATGAAGAGGTTGATCCGGCACCAAGCTTGACCAAACACCCAGTGTTCCCCACGGAACTGGTTGTCGATGCGGAAAGGCAGGCAGATGAGCAGCAGGAAGTCAGCCAGGACCAGGTTAAAGAGGAACAGGGTGTTGGCCCTCCATGTCTTCAGATGACAGGTGAAGATCCACAGGGCCACTCCGTTGCCTGGCAGGCCCACTAGGAGATCTATAATCAGGACAGGAGGTAGTATGTTGGCCACCAGATCCTGAGTGGACAGGCAGTGGAAGGACTGGTTCAGTTTTCCAGTAGAGTTAATGTACGCTACTGTTGCTACTTCAGCCATCATTAGATTTATGTTTTTGCTTCCAGGAAACTTCTTTTCAAAGCATCTTGGGGATATCTGCACAAGCAATGCAAATGTGAGAAATTAATGTCAAATTTACCAGGGTAATACATTCAAGACAGACAGACAGACAAAGAGCTGTTTTCTACCAATAGTCTGTTCATATGCCTACCACTTTGTTACAAAAAATGGGCTTGGGTAAGAGCTCAGCAAATGGCTGTGTCCACTTCAAATGCATCAGAAAGGTATTGGGAAGTTAAGAAGATCATCGGGCAATAATTTTGTGTCATTGATGATGTTCATTTTCCCCCAGTCTGATTTAAGGTCTTGTCCACTGTTCTAATGAGTCCTGTGCGGCTTGTGGGCATTGTAGAGGGAATAGAAGACAAATATGCATTCCTGAGAGTCTTACAGTGCATTCGGAAAGTATTCAGACCCCTTGACCTTTTCCACATTTTGTTACGTTACAGCCTTATTCTAAAATTGATTAAATTGTTTTTTTCCCCTCATCAATCTACACACAATACCTCATAATGACAAACCAAAAACAGGTTTATAGACATCTTTGCAAATTTATAAAACATATTTTGGTTACTACATGATTCCATATGTGTTATTTCATAGTTTTTATGTCTTCACTATTATTCTACAGTGTAGAAAATAGTACAAATAAAGAAAAGCCCTGGAATGAGTAGGTGTTCTAAAACTTTTGACCGGTAGTGTAAGTATTCACACCTTTTTGCTATGACACTCCAAATTGAGCTCAGGTGCATCCAATTTCCTTTGATCATCCTTGAGATGAGTCCACCTGTGGCCAATTCAATTGTTTGGACATGATTTAGAAAGAAACATACCTGGCTATATAAGGTCCCACAGTTGACAGTACATGTCAGAGCAGAAACTATACCATGAAGTCCAAGGAATTGTCCGTAGATCTCTGAGATAGAATTGTGATGAGGCATATATCTGGGGAAGGGTATAAAACAATTTCTAGTTTGTTTAAAGTTTCCAAGAGCACAGAGGTCTCCATCATTGGGAAATTAATAAAATATGGAACTACCCAGACTCTGCTTAGAGCTGGCCATCCTATCAAATTGAGCAACCGGGCAAGAAGGACCTTGGTCAGGGAGGTGACCAAGAACCCAATGACCACTCTGACAGAACTACATAGTTCCTTGGCTGAGATGGGAGAACCTGCCAGAAGGACAACAGTTTCTACAGCACTTCACCAATCTGGGCTTCATGGGAGAGTGGCCAGACGGAAGCCACTCCTGAGAAAAAGGCACATGACAGCATGCCTGGAGTTTGCAAAAAGGCATGTGAAAGACTGAGAGCACAAGGGAAAATATTTTGTGGTCTGATGAGACAAAAATTGAACTCTTTGGCCTGAAAGCAAAGCGTTATGTCTGAAGAAAACTAGGCACAGCTCATCACCTGTCTAATACCATCCCTACCATGAAGCATGGTGGTTGCAGCATCATGCAATGGGGATGCTTTTCAGCGGCAGGGACTGGAATACTGGTAAGGATAGTGGGAACAATGAATGGAGCCAAATAAAGGCAAATCATTGATGAGAACTTGCTTCAGAGTGCAAATGACCTTAGACTGGGGTGAAGATTTACGTTCCAACAGGACAATGACCCCAAGCACACAGCCAAAGCAACGCTGGAATGGCTTTAGAACAAGAATGTGAAAGTCCTTGAGTGGCCCAGCCAAAGCCCAGACTTGAATCCAATTGAAAATCTGTGGAAAGACTTGAAGTTTGCTGTTCACCACGGCTCCCCATCTAACTTAACAGAGCTTGAGAAAATCTGCCAGAATAAATGGGAGAAAACCCCAAATCCAGATGTGCAAAGCTGATACAGACATACCCAAGATGACTCAAAGCTGTAATCGCCACCGAAGGTGCTTCTACAAAGTATTGAATTACACTCTTAGAGAAAAAGGTGCTATCTAGAACCTAAAATGGTTATTCGGATGTCCCCATAGGAGAACCCTTTGAAGAACCGTTTTTGGTTCCAAGTAGAACCCTTTTGGTTCCAGGTAGAACCGTTTTGAGTTTCATGTACAACCCTTTACACAGAGTGTTCTACATGGAACCCAAAAGAGTTCTACCTGGAACCAAAAAGGGTTCTACATGAAACCAAAAAGGGTTATCCTATGGGTGCAGCTGAATAACCTTTTGGAACCCTTTTTTCAAAAAATGTAGGGGTGTGAATACTTATGTAAATGATATTTCTGTATTTCCTTTTCAATACATTTGCAAACATTTAAAAAAACATGTTTTCACTTTGTCATTATGGGGTATTGTGTGTAGATGGGTGAGGAAAACATCGATTTAATCAATTTTGAATTCAGGCTGTAACACAAAATGTGTAATAAGTCAATGGGTATGAATACTTTCTGAAGGCACTGTACTTCCACATGACTGGGGGACTTTGCTTTATCTGAGGTATTATTGTCATTATGTCACGACTTCCGCCGAGGCTGCCTCCCCTCCTTGTTCGGGCAGGTTTCGGCGTTCATCGTCACCGGCTTACTAGCTACTACCGATCCCATTCTCATCACTCCACTTGTCATGTCTTGTCTTGTCAATCACACACCCCTGGTGCTCATTCCCCTAATTAGTATGTGTATAAGTGTTCCCGCTGTTCCCCTTGTCTTTGTGAGTGATTGTTTCTTTGTGAGAGCAAGTAGCTCGGTTACTCTTCCATTTGTTATTGCCAAGGTGTAATATTTCCCTTGTGATAGTTTCGTTTTGACACTTGGTGCGTTTTATTTATGTAAACGGAATAAACTCTGGACTTCTGTGTTTTACCTCCTGCGCCTGACTCCTTCATTCACACCTCATCACAGAATCACTCACCTGCTGAATGGAGTCAGCAGGAGATGACCGCATGCCTGGAGTTGTGGCAAGGGTCCAGGAGCATTCCTCGATGCTGGCCAGCTTGGGGGAAGCGATGGATCGGGTTCTTCAGGTAGTACAATGCCTGGAGAGGAGAGGACCCGATCTATCGAGACCAGCTGGTCAACCGGATCCAGCCACCTACACCCCAGCCCATGGAGGGATCCAGATATCCCGGCCACCGGCGTTTGATGGGACGGCAGCGCGATGTAAGGGATTTCTGCTCCAACTAGAGTTGTATTTCTCCAGCATCAGGCAGGTGCCACTGGAGTGGGAGAAGGTATCCATCCACATTTCCTGCCTTTGTTGGAGAGCCCTGGAGTGGGCCAACGTGGTGTGGAACGAGGGAGGTGCCGCTATGGAGGAATACGGGGAGTTTGCTCGCCTCTTTCGGGCCGTTTTCGATCACCCGAAGGCGGGTGAACGACTGGTCCATCTGAGGCAGGGGACGAGGACCGCACAGGACTACGCGCTGGAGTTACGGACGCTGGCAGTGGGATGGAACGAGCGGGCCCTGATCGACCATTTCTGGTGCCACCTAAGGGAGGACATCCGACGGGAGCTAGCCTGCCGTTATGCCATGCTATCGTTCTCCCAACTGGTGGATATGGCCATCCGGCTGGACAATCTGCTAGCAGCCAGAGGACGTCCTGGTAGGGGTCTGCACGTTCCCACTCCGGACGACTCTGACCCCGAGCAGATGGAGCTGGGGGGAGCCGCTGGTCGAGAGAGCGCAGGAGGACAGCGACAGTGCCACGAAGGGACAATACACCTCACATCGCAGTCAACGTTCCTTTGGGTCTGGAGGTAGGCAGTGTACTCACGCATCACCCCAGGTAACGAACACCCAAACTTGTTCAGAGCCCTTTGCAGCGCACTGTACCTTATCTATCTCCTTTCCCGATCACCTGGTAGTTTCCCAGTGTAAGCGCTAGTCGATTTAGGCGCAGCTGGGAACTTTTCATGGGCATTTGCATGCTGTCAAGGCATTTAATTGGTTCCCCTATCCATTCCACTACCCATCAGAGCACTTGAAAGTCGACCATTAGGGTCCAGGTTGGTTAAGGAGGTTACTGTACCAGTCACCATGATTACACAGGAGACGCATGTTGAGCAGATCATTTTTTTGATTATTGAGTCTCCTGCTTATCCTGTAGTCTTAGGTATTCCGTGGTTAGCCCTTCACAACCCAAATTTTTCATTACATTTACATTTTAGTCATTTAGCAGATGCTCTTATCCAGAGCGACTTACAGTTAGTGAATATATTTTTTTTTATACTGGCCCCCCGTGGGAATCGAACCCACAACCCTGGCGTTGCAAACGCCATGCTCCATCAACTGAGCTACATCCCTGCCGGCCATTCCCTCCCCTACCCTGGACGACGCTAGGCCAATTGTGCGCCGCCCATGAGTCTCCCGGTCGCGGCCGGCTGCGACAGAGCCTGGATTCGAACCAGGATCTCTAGTGGCACAGTTAGCACTGTGATGCAGTGCCTTAGACCACTGCGCCACTCAGGAGCTTCATGGCCGCAGAGGGCCGCGACCGGGTTCTTACGGGGTGGTCGCGTGAGTGTCCGGGTAGGTGTCTAGGTGTTTCCGTTGGTGCGACCATGGTGGAAAGTCCAGACGGTAACCCCACCGTGCGCATCCCCCCAAATACCATGATCTGGCGCTCGCATTTTCCAAGACGCAAGCTACTAAATTACCACGTCATCGGGATGGGGATTGCTCGATAAACCTTCGGGTAGACTCTGTACCTCCCAGGAGTCATGCATATCCCCTGTCGCAGGCTGAGACGGAAGCTATGGAAACATACATCACCGAGTCCCTGCACCAGGGGTATATACGTCCCTCCACTTCACCTGCTTCCTCAAGTTTCTTCTTTGTGAAGAAGAAAGATGGCGGTTTACGCTCGTGCATTGATTATCGACCACTGAATAAGGTGACGGTACGATTTAGTTATCCTCTTCCCCTCATTCCTTCAGTGATTGAGTCAATGCATGGGGCCCGTTTTTTCACCAAATTAGACCTCAGGAGTGCCTACAATCTGGTGCGTATTCGGGAAGGGGATTAGTGGAAAACAGCATTCAGCACAACATCTGGGCATTATGAATACCTGGTGATGCCCTACGGTTTGATGAATGCTCCATCCATTTTCCAGTCCTTTGTGAACGAGGTGTTTCAGGACATGCTTGGTCGCGGTGTGGTGGTCTACATCGATGACATCCTGGTATATTCCTCTAAGCGCGCCGAGCATGTGTCCCTGGTTCGCAAGGTACTGGTCCGACTGCTGGAAAATGATCTTTATGCCAAGGCAGAGAAGTGTGTTATTCCAGCAGTCAATCTCCTTCCTCGGATATCGCATTACTACCACAGGTGTGGAGATGGAGGGAGATCGCATTTCAGCCGTGCGTAATTGGCAGACTCCAACCACGGTGAAGGAGGTGCAGCGCTTCCTTGACTTTGCCAACTACTATCGGAGGTTTATTCGGGGCTTTGGCAAGGTCGCAGCTCCCATTACCTCCTTGTTGAAGGGTGGGCCGTTCCGGCTTCGCTGGTCTGCTGAGGCTGATTTGGCCTTCAGTAGATTGCGGGGTCTGTTCACCTCCGCCCCGGTACTGGCTCACCCCGATCCATCACTACCGTTCATAGTGGAGGTGGATGCTTATCCCAACGCTCGGGCACGCCACCCAAGCTCCGCCCCTGTGCCTTCTTTTCGAAGAAGCTCAGCTCGGCGGAGCAAAACTACGGCATTGGTGATCGGGAACTGCTGGCTGTTGTCCGAGCCTTTACCATGTGGAGGCATTAGCTCGAAGGGGCAAAACACCCTTTCCTCGTCTGGACGGACCACCGTAACCTGGAGTACATTCGGGCAGCGAGGAGGCTGAATCCTCGCCAGGCCAGGTGGGCCCTCTTCTTCACCCGGTTTGATTTCACACTCTCATACATTCCGGGTATGAAGAATGTGAAGGCAGACGCACTGTCTCGGCTGTATGACACAGAGGAGAGGCCCAGAGACAATACCCCCATACTCCCAGCCTCATGCATTGTGGTGCCGGTAGTATGGGCGATGGACGCGGATAAAGCGCAGGCATTATGCACAGATCCATCTCCACCGCAGTGTCCAGCTGGGCTGCAGTATGTGCCTGCGCTTATCCGTGATCGTCTGATCTACTGGGCACACACGTCACCCTCCTCTGGTCATCCAGGTATCGGTCGTACAATGCGCTACCTGAAGTACTGGTGGCCTACCTTGGCTAAGGACGTGAGGGTGTATGTTTCCTCCTACTCAGTGTGCGCTCAGAGTAAGGCACCTAGGCACCTCCCAGCGGGTAAGCTACAACCTTTACCAGTTCCACAATGACCATGGTCTCACCTTAGTATTGATTTTCTTACTGATCTTCCCCTCTCCCAAGGTAACACCACTATCCTGGTCGTTGTGGATCGCTTTTTGAAGTCCTGCTGCCTCCTTCCTCTGCCCGGTCTCCCCACGGCTCTACAAACTGCGGAGGCTCTATTTACTCATGTCTTCCGGCACTACGGGGTACCAGAGGATATAGTGTCCGACCGAGGTCCCCAGTTCACATCTAGAGTCTGGAAGGCGTTCATGGAACGTCTGGGGGCCTCGGTCAGCCTGACCTCTGGATTTCACCCCGAGAGTAATGGGCAGGTGGAAAGGGTGAATCAAGATGTGGGTAGGTTCCTGCGGACCGGCCGGGGGAGTGGTCGGTGTTCCTGCCATGGGCAGGTTATGCTCAGAACACTCTCCACCACTCCTCCACTAACCTAACACCCTTCCAATGTGTTTTGGGTTACCAACCGGTCCTGGCACCGTGGCACCAGAGCCAGACCGAGGCTCCTGCGGTGGATGACTGGTTTCGGCGCGCGGAGGAGACTTGGGACGCTGCTCACGTTCGCATCCAGCGTGCCATGCGTCATCAGAATGCAAATACTGACCGCCTCCACAGGGAGGCCCTGGTTTTCGTACCGGGGGATCGGGTCTGGCTCTCGACCCGGAATCTACCCCTCCGCCTGCCCTGCCGGAAGCTGAGCCCGCGGTTTGTGGGGCCGTTTAAAGTCCTGAGGAGGATAAACAAGGTTACATACAGGTTGTTACTCCCCCCAATTACCGTATTAACCCCTCGTTTCATGTGTCTCTCCTCAGGCCGGTGGTAGCTGGTCTGCTCTAGGAGTCTGAGGTGCGGGAGGTTCCTCCACCTCCTCTGGACATCGAGGGGGCCCCGGCGTACTCGGTAAGTTCCATACTGGATTTGAGGCGTCGGGTGTGGGGCCTTCAGTATCTCGTGGAGTGGGAGGGGTACAGTCCGGAGGAACGGTGCTGGGTCCCAAGGAGGGATATCCTCGATCCCTCCCTGTTGAGGGATTTCCACCGTCGCCATCCGATTCGCCCTGCTCCGTGTCCTCCTGGCCGTCCCCGAGGCCGGGGTCGGCGCACTGCTGGAGCCGCGCGTCAAGGGGGGGGGGGGGGGGGGGGCGGTACTGTCACGACTTCCGCCAAGGCTGCCTCCCCTCCTTGTTCAGGCAGGTTTCGGCATTCGTGGTCACCGGCTTACTAGCTACTGCCGATCCCATTCTCATCACTCCACTTGTCATGTCTTGTCTTGTCAATCACACACACCTGGTGCTCATTCCCCTAATTAGTATGTGTATAGGTGTTCCCTCTGTTCCCCTTGTCTTTGTGAGTGATTGTTTCTTTGTGAGAGCAAGTAGCTCGGTTGAGCTACTCTTCCATTTGTTATTGCCAAGGTGGAATATTTCCCTTGTGATAGTTTCGTTTTGACGCTTGGTGCGTTTTATTTATGTAAACAGAATAAACTCTGGACTTCAGTGTTTTACCTCCTGCGCCTGACTCCTTCATTCACACCTCATCACACATTATCTGTTTTTTTTTACATGAAACTGCTTGTTCACAGCAATAAGGGATTTTGGTCAAAATACCAGTGAATCAAGATATAGACGTTAAGATAAGAGAAGATGAAGTGTGCTGTCCTCATAAGAAAAAAACCAGGCATACAACTGGGGGAAGACTTTTTCCTGAGGCATACAGTTCCACTATAACCAATGAGTCATGACATATGAGCAACATATAATGTATCAACCCAGAAGCTCCTTTTCAACCTAATTCCCCTCGGATCCCGCTATACTGTAGTCTATGAATCAGTCCATGGATTGCACCTGGCTGAGAATAGTGACTAAGCTCATAGCAGCGACAGGGGACCACTTCATTATCTCACATGTCACAGTATTGATAGATATGATCTCCTCATGTTTCACTGCTCATTGCTGTGTTGTTTGTGAGGAAGATTCACACTCGCCTGTCCATCACTTCCAATAAGGCATTGTCCATTGTCCTCTCAGGCTAAATACGTACATTATACAAGACCAGTCACACTTCAATTTCTCAAGAATGGGTTTGGGTGTCTTAAAGGGGCATTCCGGGATTGGTACATTCGTTTTTAGACTTGTAAATGAATTAAATATAGCCATTGATTCTTGAAGAAAAAGAAACAAATATAAGAAAAAACAGTGTATCAATAATGTGCTATGTTTTTAGTATTAATGTCATAATATAACAATATACATCTCAAGGTAAAAATCCCCTAGTATGCGACAACAGATTGTGTTGCTCTGAACAAAGTTCAGTACTCTGACCAAAGTCCATAGGAAATGATTTAGAAATGTTCAGATGACAGCAATATCTGTCAGCGATGTCTCAAGTCCTCTGGCAATATCAGTCCTCTGTCATCAGTCATTTTCATGTTGCCATTCTCACTAACTCTATTTAACAGTGCATAGAAAGAAGCATATATTGCGACATAGAATGCTTTCACACATATAAATAAGGACACACGACAGCACCCACAGACTTTCACACGTACAAAACAACATTTCCTGCATGCACAAATACTCTGCAATAAATTAGTGTATCTGTGTTGATAGGCAGATGTTAACTCTATGGTGGTGCCACTTTTACAGCCTCTGTTTGTTTTGTGTGCGGTGTAATTGTCACGGTCGTGTGAAGGAATTGACCAAGGCGCAGCGTGTGAAACGAACATGGTACTTTATTTAGTAAGCACGAAAAACAAGAAACACGACTAGTGAAGTCCACAGTCAACCTGACTGAAAACGGAAACAAAAACCCACAACCCCACAGGAAAACATACAGAAATAAATATGGCTCCCAATCAGAGATAACGAGCCGAACAGCTGACACTCGTTACCTCCGATTGGGAGTCATTGAACAAACCTAGAAAAACAACAACCTAGACACCCAACATAGAACACAAACACATAGACTGCACACACCCTGGATAAACAATAATGAGTCCCAACACCAGGGTGTGACAGTACCCCCCCCTAAAGGCGCGCACTCCGGGCGCACCAGCATACAGTCTCGGGGAGGGTCTGGGTGGGCGTCTGTCCACGGTGGTGGTTCTGGCTCCGGCCTAGACCACCACCCCACCATAGTCACTTCCCGCTTATGTAGCCTCCTCCAAATGACCCCCACCGGTTTAAGGGGCAGCACCTGACTAAGGGGCAGTACCGGACTAAGGACCAGCACCGGGATAAGGGGCAGCACCGGGCTAAGGGCCAGCACCGGGATAAGGACCAGCACCAGGCTAAGGAACAGTACCTGACTAAGTGGCAGCACCGGACTGAGGGGCAGCTCCGGACTGAATGGCGGATCCTGGCTGGCCGGCTCTGGCGGATCCTGCTGCTCATGGCTGGCTGACGGATCTGGCTGCTCATGGCAGGCGGAAGGCTCTGGCTTATCCTGTCTGGCGGAAGGCTCTGGCTGATCCTGTCTGGCGGAAGGCTCTGGCTGATCCTGTCTGGCGGAGAGCTCTAGCGGCTCCGATCTGGCGGACGGCTCATGGCAGACGGGCGGCTTTGTAGGCTCTGTACAGACGGGTAGTTCAGACGGCGTTGGGCCGACAGGCAGTTCAGGCGCCGTTGGGCAGACGGGCAGTTCAAACGGCGTTGGGCAGACGGGCAGTTCAGACGCCGTTGGGCAGACGGACAGTTCAGGCCCCGTTGGGCAGACGGCAGACTCTGGCCGTCTGAGGCGCATCGTAGGCCTGGTGCGTGGTGCCGGAACAGGAGGTACCGGGCTGAGGACACGCATCTCAGGGCTAGTGCGGAGAGCAACAACAGGACGCACAGGACTCGGGGGACACACAGGAGGCTTGGTGCGTGGTGTCTGCACTGGTGGTAAAGGGCTGGAGACACGCACCATAGAGCCAGTGCGTGGAGGAGACACAGGGCTCTGAAGACGCACTGGAAACCTGGTGCGTGGTGTAGGTACTGGTGATACTGGGCTGGAGCGGGGAGGTGGCGCCGGAAATACCGGACCGTGCAGGCGTACTGGCCCCCTTGAGCACTGAGCCTGCCCAACCTTACCCGGCTTGATGCTCCCCGTCGCCCGACCAGTACGGGGAGGTGGAATAACCCGCACCGGCCTATGTGGGCGAACCGGGAACACCATGCGTAAGGCTGGTGCCATGTACGCCGGCCCGAGAAGACGCACTGGTGGACTGATGCGTGGGGCCGGCTTCATGACATCCGGCTCAATGCTCAATCTAGCCCGGCCGATACGTGGAGCTGGACTGTACCGAACCGGGCTATGCCTGCGTACAGGAAACACCATGCGCTCAACTGCGTAACACGGTGTCTGCCCGTACTCTCGCTCTCCACGGTCAGTCCAGGGAGTAGGCGCAGGTCTCCTACCTGACTTCGCCACACTCCCTCTTAGCCCCCCCCCAAGAAATTCTTGGGTAGTACCCACAGGCTTCCAGTCTTGCCTCCTTGCTGCCTCCTCATATCGCCGCCTCTCGGCTTTAGCTGCCTCCAGCTCTTCACGAGGACGGCGATATTCTCCCGGTTGTGCCCAAGGCCCCTTACCATCCAGAATCTCCTCCCATGTCCATGAATCCTTAGGAGCTGGGTCCTGTTGCCGCTTGACACGCTGCTTGGTCTTCTTATGGTGGGTTTTTCTGTCAACATCGTGTGAAGGAGCAGACCAACGCGCAGCGTGTGAAACGAACATGGTACTTTATTTAGTAAGCACGAAAAACAAGAAACACGACTAGTGAAGTCCACAGTCAACCTGACTGAAAACGGAAACAAAAACCCACAACCCCACAGGAAAACATACAGAAATAAATATGGCTCCCAATCAGAGATAACGAGCCGAACAGCTGACACTCGTTACCTCCGATTGGGAGTCATTGAACAAACCTAGAAAAACAACAACCTAGACACCCAACATAGAACACAAACACATAGACTGCACACACCCTGGATAAACAATAATGAGTCCCAACACCAGGGTGTGACAGTAATAAAGTAGGAAAATCAGAGACCAGAGTCCAGCTCACGCACACACACACACACACACACACACACACACACACACACACACACACACACACACACACACACACACACACACACACACACACACACACACACACACACTCACATGCAGCAGCAAACACTGTGGGAGGCCTAGGAGGGTGGCCACACTCACTGTGTGGGAGTCAATTACCACTAAGTCATTCCCCTCTCTCTGTCTGTAAATTACTGTAAAAGTAGTTGAATTTCAATGTTTTGAGAGCCTTTTGAGGAGAAGAGATGTCGTTTGTGTAAAGGAGCTGTGCTGCCACAGAACTGAAATATATTATGCAAACTGTCTCAAAAGCGTACTTCCATTAGCTTTTCAAATTCACACATGTAAATTGTTAGATATTAGACAGATCAGCTTTCTATCAATTTGTTTCAATATCCTGGTCACTGTGTAAATGGGTACAGTATACTACACTCTTAGAAAAAAGGGTTCCAAAAGGGTTCTTCAGCCATCCCCATAGGAGAACCCTTTTTGGTTCCAGGTGGAACCCTTTTTGGTTCCTCTGTGGAGAGGGTTCTAAATGGAACCCAAAAGGGTTCTTCAAAGGGTTCTCCTACGGGGACAGCCGACAAACCCTTTTAGCTTCTAGAAAAAAGCACCTTTTTTTCTAAGAGTGTAGGCCCTACTTGCATGTAAAACATCCTACATTAACACAGACCCACAACTCTCCCATCCCATGTACATGTACACACCACACATTATACCAGCCTGGGAGGCAGACAATGGTGATCCTCTCTGTAACTCCAGAGGACTTATATATAATGTCAGGGCTAGCCCATCCTTATCAGTCTCCCATAAGGTCATGTCCCTCACTCCCTTCCCCTCTGCTCAACTGAAAAGACTCACGCTGCCTGCTCTGAGACAGTAGAGAAAGGACCCCCACAGCCTTAGTAAAGTTTACTTTGGTGATAGTGACACGCAGGCATGCACACACACACACACACACACACACACACACACACATACACACGCACACACGCACACACACACTGTTTGTCCCTGATGGCCCAGGTGAGTGGTAAACCTGGCTGGCTCTCCTCCCCACCGCCTCCGCACCCTACCCTGACCTTAGACTGTAGAAGAGATGTCGCTCTGTGCCTCTGATAACATGGACTGGCTTAATGTTTAGCCTAGGGTCTAAACACACACACACACATAGACACAAAGAGGCAGACCGGGAAGCAGTATAAAAGGCAAAGTCACCACAGAGACAAACACGGCTCAGGGATGGAGTCAGGAACACTACATGTAAGGAGGGTACTAGGCGGTAAAACTTTGGGTGAGTAATTGAGTCATTTTGGGAGTAAATTGATTTTATAGGATTGCATTGTTATCACAATTAATTTCAAATAACAACCATGACTATCAGCTAATCAATGTGTTACAGTGGACCTACAGCCATATATTTTTCTATGCTGAAATAAAACTAGTTCAGTATTTTCCTAAGCTGGGGCTATTACAGTAACAGCCTGATCCACAATAATTACAGATAGTCAATTGTTTGATTGTTAAATGAAGAACAATATGCTCTATAGACCATAACAATGCTGACATAGTATAAGCAAAGTTCTTAAACAGCATGGAATATCATAGAGACTTTTAATAGGAAAGCATGCATTGAAATCGTCTGTGTTTCCCCCGTGAGTCAACAGAAGACAAAGGTTATTGACTTGCACCCCACTCCCCAACGTCAAAAATATTTTCACGACACTCCCCTTTTACAGTAAAAAAGAAATGTGCACACCCTCCCCTTTATCCTCACAGAATTAACTCAAAACAATGTTTATGACCACAACAATAACTGTAGTGACCCTGTGTTTATAAACGTGGATATCGTCTTTGCCACTTCAGCATGCTTTTGTGGCACAGTCGATGCCATGCAGGGCTACAGGCCAGACGGTTGAGGGTTCGCAGACCACCACAGACAAGCTAACTCTCCCTGCCTGTTTCATCAACACTACGATCAGAGTCGGCTGCAGACAATGATCAGCTAGGTAGAAATCAGATTTTCAAAATGTTTATGCAATATTTATAATTATATAAAATATATGTAATTCATTTTCCACCAACAGGTTTCTGTGCCAATGCACCACACAACCAATGCACCAAGCATACCGACTTTGTGCACTTCAACATCATGGTTTGCGTTTTCAACACCACAATCAAATAGACTATTGTCAATCTCGACAAACAGAACATAGGCCTACATCCCTCCCTACCTTGTAGGCCTACCCAGTAGCAAAGGATTGGCTTGACAATCTCTGAATGTCATTACACTTTTTGGTGTTTTGTAATCAAATGGCCGCTGCACAGTTTGGATGCTGGAATTATATTTTGGACGAACGTGCGCAGGTAGCCTACAGGAGACTTTTGAATTAGCCTAATCAGATTAAAACATTGTGACTGTTTGTGTTTATGCCACACATAAAAGGTAATACATTAAAAAAGTTAAACGACAAATATAGGCTATATTGAAGCGTAAGTTTGTAGGTGAGCGAGGAATAGCCGCTCGGATCGGAGAGGAGGCAGAGCGCGTTAAGTTTTCCTGAATAACTGGGCCTGCTGGGAGCACGTGGCCACATTATTATAGGACGACTTGGGAGAATGATGATCTGCAACAGACAGCGCATTCAGTATCAGAAGTACAAATACAGCCAGACTGGCCTGCTACTCTGCCTTTCTAGACCTTATAAGCTGTCAAGAGTAGACCCACAACTGATCTAAATGGAATGCAATATTCAAATCACAGGGCTTTTGCGCCATTATTCAAATGATATCTTCACTTCTGTTTACAGCCTTGGTGCAGCTTTGAATGATGTTACATGTGGTATGGTTCGAATCCATATGGTCTCCTGGTTCGAATCCAGGCTCTGTCGTAGCCGGACGCGACCGGGAGACCCATGGGGCGGCGCACAATTGGCCCAGCATCGTCCTGGGTAGGGGAGGGAATGGCCGGCAGGGATGTAGCTCAGTTGGTAGAGCATGGCATTTGCAACGCCAGGGTTGTGGGTTCGATTCCCACGGAGAGGTATGAAAAAAATTAAATAATAATAATGTATGCACTCACTAACTGTAAGTCGCTCTGGATAAGAGCGTCTGCTAAATGACTAAAAATGTAAAAAATGTAAATGTATGATGCTAGTTAGCCTATTGGACAAACGATCCACCTACCACTATTGTCACTATGAATGGTGGATAGAGGGCAGGATAGGTAGACTATATTGACCTGTGGTATAGTTAGCGCCCGGAATAGCGTAGTGCATAAGGGAAGTACCAAAACATCTTGATATAGGGGAGGCGCATGCAAGCAGATGAGGAAATTTGCCTAAGATGGAATAAATGATATAGGAAAACCTGCAAATGGGCAAATGCAAACCAGGGAAAAAACATTCTATTCAACATTCACACTCATCATCTTCAGAGGTGGTTTTCTTCCTCTTTAGCTGATGGTACAATGAGGAAGTCTACCAAGTGAGAAAGATATTTAAAATAGCTTCCCTTATCTCAGTAGCCCGCCACATGGCTGGGTTTGCAGGGTAATGGATGGGGTTACAAATACAGTAGTAAGCATATAACTATTATGTATAACTATGGTGCCTTCGGAAAGTATTCAGACCACTTGACTTTACACATTTTGTTACGTTACAGCCTTATTCTAAAATTGATTCAATTGTATTATTTTTTTTCCTGACCAAGACCCTTCTCCCCCGATTGCTCAGTTTGGCCGGACGGCCAGCTCTAGGAAGAGTCTTGGTGGTTCCAAACTTCTTCCATTTAAGAATGATGGAGGCACTGTGTTCTTGGGGACCTTCATGCTGCAGACATTTTTTGGTACTCTTCCTCAGAGCTCTACGGACAGTTCCTTCGACCTCATGGCTTGGTTTTTGCTCTGACAGTCACTGTCAATTGTGGGACCTTATATGGACAGGTGTGTGCCTTTCCAAATCATGTCCAATCAATTGAATTTACCACAGGTGGACTCCATTCAAGTTATAGAAACATTTCAAGGATGATCAATGGAAACAGGATGCACCTGAGCTCAATTTCGAGTCTTAGAGCAAAGGGTCTGAATACTTATGTAAATAAGATATTTCTGTTTTTTATTTTTAATACATTTGCAAAAATTCTAAAAACCTGTTTTCACTGTCATTATGGGGTATTGTGTGTAGATTGCTGAGTATTTTTTTTTTTTTTAGAATACGGCTGTAACGTAACAAAATGTAGAAAAAGTCAAGGGGTCTGAATACTTTCCGAAGGCACTGTATATAATTTTACTCGTAGAATATTTATTGAGTGTATTCTTACAAGCATTTAGTAAAGAGCAAACTTTACTGGGTGTAAAGGTCACACTGGGTGTAAGGGTTAAACACAAGTTGATGATGTAACTAGTGGAAATGATTGTCCTTCTCGATCTGACAACTGAGTTTTTTTGCCTTGTGAACCTGCTCTCAAAATGAAATTTCTAATATTGCATAACTAAATAGTTATCATACTTTAGGTATCACAGAGCTGCAACTGAAAATGAAGACAAGCATAGTGAACCATCTCAAACCATCCCATTTGGACATGATAATAAATCATGAAGACAACAGAGGATAAAGAAACATAAATGTGACAGAGATTAATAGAGTTGTCTCCTGATATGCACTGGCATGGGTCTATGACTATGTGCATTAAGCCAGAGCATGCAGATATACAGTATGGAGCAAGTATTTTGTGAGACTGATTAACTGCTCTGTGTTGCATAATCCTGTAACTGTATGTGTGACGCTGTGCACTCATCACTCATCATCGACTGTACTGTCTGGACAGTTGAGAAATACTTTATGGCATGCGACAAGTGTTGATCTTCTCTTTCTGTGACAGAGGCTGGTGATGACGAGGAGGCCTCACCAGAGCGGGTGACCCATCGTCCCCTGTCCCCTCTGGCCCGCCTCTATGTCTACGCCCTGCACGGCTGCCTGTGTGAGGTGGGCTTCACTGCTATATGGGACTGGTGGGAGACCAAGGACAGGAGGCTGGCAGGACACACCAGCCTTTGGGCCCTCCCGATGTACGCCTTGGCCATCTTCCTCATAGAGGGCCTGCGTGGCAGGCTGTTGGCCCAGCACTGCCCCCTGATGCTGCGGATGCTGGTCTACACCCTGTTCATCTACATGTGGGAGTTTAGCTGGGGCGTGGTGCTGAGGTTGCTAGGAGCCTGTCCATGGGACTACTCTGGGTTTAGCTATAACCTGGCA
Organism: Coregonus lavaretus; assembly: GCF_964263955.1. Taxonomy (NCBI): domain Eukaryota; kingdom Metazoa; phylum Chordata; class Actinopteri; order Salmoniformes; family Salmonidae; genus Coregonus; species Coregonus lavaretus. Next base: position 19,745,579 of record NC_140023.1, read on the forward strand.
GGGCTGGTGACTCTGGAGTACGCCCTGCCCTGGGCCTTGGCCTCACTTATAGCAGAGCAACATGTCATCAGAAATACTCTGAGAGTACGACTGACTAACTGACGCTCTGTAGAGGATGACCAAGTCATACAGTCTCACATACATCCTATTATATACACAGCATACTTAAGCAATAAGGACTGCCTGGACACAGCCCTTAGCCGTGGTATATTGGCCATATACCACAAACCCCCAAGGTGCCTTATTGCTATTATAAACTGGTTACCGACGTAATTAGAGCAGTAAAAATAAATGTTTTGTCATACCGGTGGTATACGGTCTGATATACCACGGCTGTCAGTTAATCAGCATTCAGGACAAGAACCACCTAGTTTATAAATAGAAACACACCATGTCACATTGACAGTGTCCTCACATACCCTTAATATACTGTCAACATGGTAATACCGGCAAGCATTTTTACTGAGGGCAACATCTGTGGGGGTTTTAGCAGTCTTGGTGTTGAAACAATTTTGAAAACAATTTCACATGTCCCAAAATTGCACAACATTGGGGTTTCTTTGAAATGTACTCTAGGATACTTAAGAGTGCGGTTAGTCCATTGCCATGGCAGCAAATAACAATTGCACTATCAAGCGTTAAATGAGGCAAGCTGGAACATTTACGTCATTTAGCAGACGCTCTTATCCAGAGCGACTTACAGTTAGTGAGTGCATACATTTTTTCATACTGGCCCCCCGTGGGAAACGAACCCACAACCCTGGCGTTGCAAGCGCCATGCTCTACCAACTGAGCTACAGGGGACTTAATGTATCACTCATCTGCTCTGTGGGCAGTACACTATTCTGGGAAGAGAACCTACCGTAGGGCCACTGTAATGTCACAAACCTACACATAGCATTCAGTTGAACAACCTATGTACTGTTCAAACATGCTAAGGATCAAAGGCCTCATATAAAAAATATAATAAAATTGTAGGTCCATCAAATATCTAGACTAACGTTTAGTGACTTGCTGATTTCTATTTTATTCTGCTATCTTACATACATCAGGTTTGGACTACAGATAAATAATAGGAGTTCTTCTGAACTCTGGGGTTAACTTGGTGTTGTTAAATTAATCTAATGCAGTGTTGCATCAATGGAAGATAAAAGTCATGCTCCAGTGTGTTTACATGAAGGGAAGTATTACAGTCCCCTGTAGCTCAGTTGGTAGAGCATGGCGCTTGCAACGCCAGGGTTGTGGGTTCATTTACCACGGGGGGCCAGTATGAAAATGTATGCTCTCACTAACTGTAAGTCGCTCTGGATAAGAGCGTCTGCTAAATGATATAAATGTATTACAGGAAGTATGTGTGAACTTCCTCAAAACCGCCCTGACTGCTGGGAAGTGGTAACTAGACCATTTCAAATTAAATGAATTGGAAACATGCAGATGTTATTGCGAAGTGCTTCTAGTTCTGACAGTGCAGCAATATCTAGCAAGTCATATCTAACAGTTCCACAACAAAAACCTAATACACACAAATTTAAGTAAAGGAATGGAATAAGAATATATAAATATATGGATGAGCAATGTCATTATCAAAGTGGCATAGGCTGAGATGCAATAGATAGTATAGAATACAGTATATACATATGAGACGGGTAATGTAAGATATGTAAACATTATTAAGATAGAATAGAATACAGTTAATACATATGAGATGGGTAATGCAAGATATGTAAACATTATTAAGATAGAATAGAATACAGTTAATACATATGAGATGGGTAATGCAAGATATGTAAACATTATTAAAGTGGCATTATTAAAGTGACTAGTGTTCCCTTTATTAAAGTGGCCAGTGATTTTCAATTCTGTATGTAGGCAGCATCCTCTCTGTGCTAGTGATGGCTGTTTAACAGTCTGATGGCCTTGAGATAGAAGCTGTTTTTCAGTTTCTCGGTCCCAGCTTTGATGCACCTGTACTGTCCTCGCACGCTTACACTCTGGGTTTTGAGTGACAAACAGGGAAATGCTACCCTGCACTGGTACCTTCAGCATAGGAATTAGACAAACACAAAGTTAAACCGATTCCTCTACCAAAACACAAAATAATAGCATCTACTGCAGGGTTCTTCAATTCCGGTCCTGGAGGGCCGAAACACTTCTGTTTTTTATTTCTACCTGGTAGTTGATTGCACTCACCTGGTGTCCCAGGTCTGAATTAGCCCCTGATTAGAAGGAGAGGATGAAAAACAGAGGTGTTTTGGCCCTCCAGGACCGGAATTGAAGAACCCTGATCTACTGTATGAATGACAGACAGTCTAACCTCTTTCTTCTTGTGTTACTTGAATTCAACATTCTTTCTCTAAAGCCATTTTGTATTGGGGCCATTCACAAACATGCACATATCCCCTCTATCTTCTGTTTCCTTTTCTTATTACCACACTCATAATCCCACTCACTGGCTATGTCCAGGAATGAGTAGACTGTCTCCTGTGGACAGAGGGAACTCTTGGCCATCCAGAGTCACATGGGGGGGATCCCTCCTGAGAGAGGAAGAGAGGTTGAGAGAGAAAGTGCAAATAGACAGAAGGAAGCAGAGAGAGGGAAAGGAAAAGAGAGAAATACCACAAATGTAAATAAATACTGAAGGCATGATGACGTGACAGAAATGCAAATTCTCTAATAGATTAGTAATAGGAGACATACTGTACCTGCTGCCATATCCAGACATCAGTTTCTCGTTTACAAACCTCTGATTGCCTGGGTCCATACAGCATGGTCTGTCACAGAGTAGTAGGAGTAACATCATCATCACCACCATCACCACAATCATCATCATCACTATCACCACCACCATCATCATCCTCATCATCTATACACTCACTAGTCTGATAAACAGACCTATAGCTCACTTCCCTCCTACTACACTAATGAGCAACATAATCCAGAGCAATTTACTGTATATTAAACTTTCAATATTAGCAAGTCATGAGTTTGAATCAGGGGGAGCTCAGTCTAGACTGGTCGTTGATCGCTTGAAAGGTTTCAATCAACGTAAAAGGTCAACAAATAGCTAAGTCATCATTGGGATATTCCAGGGTCACCTCTGTCTCAAACTGGGCCCTGAACATGTCGATGGGGTGTCCGCTGGCCAGGGAGGGCCGCTGATTTTCCACTCAGTCTCTGAAGTGGAAGGGGGTCATCACATGCAAGGTGTTTATGTGGAAGGGAGGCTGTCTGAAGACCTCATCTAGACAGTCAGAGACAGGAATAGCACACAGTGTGATACGATAGCACATAAAAGATAGCACATAGGCCAACAGGGCTCTTGTGTAGTGGGATACACTCACACAGATAAATATCCACAAACCCGATTTAAAACCACACAAAAATAAAAGGTGGGCAGATCCGGACATATGATACATAATGCATTTTCATTCAGTAGAGTGCAAAACCTATTGAAGCCCACCTTTTCCATTGTCACTTTGTGAGAGGGGGAGTCGCCTGGGTTTGGCTTGCCTGTTTCGTGCTTCTCCGACGCAATAAACCTGAGAACCACAGCATCAGCTGAGTATTCACTGCTGAGCACTAATGTTCACTAAAGAAAGTGTTCTGTTTAATGCCAGACTAAAATCAATGATATACGTCTCACTCTTGAATCACTGGCACCAGCTGGGTCCTCAGGTTTTCACAGTAAGACCGTCTCTCAAAAAGGATGTCTGTAGTGTCATCCATATAGTACCCGAAACCACGAAGAGCCATGATTTACTACACACTCTCTCTTTCTCTCTCTCCACTCTCTCCCTCCTTGCTATCTCTTGTAAGGGTGTCAATGAGAAGGGGCTGTGAGATGTGAAGATGGATGAGTTGTGTGTAAGAGGAGTGAGATATAGGTAAAGGAGAAGAAGAAATGGTGGATGGTGGTACCTTAAACAGTCTGTCTCTGAATGAAGCCTCCTTCTCTCCACCACCAGCCCCACAGTGTTATCCAGTCTCTGGGGGGAGAGGGGGATCTGAGCTGGTAGCAGAAACATCTGAGGACCAGAGATGGACACAGGTGGACATGGGGTGTGTGTGACACAAACACAAACCTAAGAAATCTGCATAGTTTGTTATGGTACTAATACTTATGTTAAACAGTCGGCTTGGCAAGATAAGCTTGGAATAAATGTAGTTTCTCTCACCAGTGCCTCGTGGATATGCACATCCTTATGTTTACCATTCTCTACCACCTTCAGACACATGTCCCCTTTCACCTAGCAGAGCTGCACAAAACAAGACAGGGAGAGGACATGACAGTGAAAAGCAATGACTACGGACTAGAGAAAACAGATACATCATATGGAGGATATCTTCAGCTTCACATCACATTCAAGTGCTCACTAAGATATGAATGTGCTTATGCTGACCTCCAGTGGCTAGATTATGTTATTGAAAATGCAAGTACAATCCTCTGTTTTGTAAATACACTGAGTGCACAAAACATTTTCCATGACATAGACTGACCAGGTGAATCCTGATCCCTTATTGATATTACCTGTTAAATCCACTTCAATCATTGTAGATGAAGGGGAGGAGACAGGTTGAAGAAGGATTTTTAAGCCTTGAGACAGTTGAGACATGGATTGTGTATGTGTGCCATACAGAGGGTGAATGGACAAGACAAAATATTTTAAGTGCCTTTGTTGAACGGGGTATGGTAGTAGCTGCCAGGCGCACCGGTTTGAGTGTGTCAAGTACAGCAACGCTGCTGGGTTTTTCACACTCAACAGTTTCCCGTGTGTATCAAGAATGGTTCACCACCCAAAGGACATCCAGCCAACTTGAACTTGACACAACTATGGGAAGCATTGGGGTCAACAGCCAGCATCCTTGTGGAACACTTTTGACACCCCGACGAATTGAGGCTATGCTAAGAGCAAAAGGGGGTGCAACTCAATATTAGGAAGGTGTTCCTAATGTTTAGTACACTCAGTGTATAAAGTCTTTAAATAGCCTAAATAAGTCTTATAAGTCTTATATCGCATACATAATATCTCTTAGTCATTTGAATACCCATTTTCTGCAAGTGCTTGCGATATCATTCCTATGCAATATCCCTATCTGAAAGTAAGCAACTGATGCAAGGACACTACCATGCTAGTTAGTTAGCAATCAGTCAGCCACAATATAATCTTTCCTGACCCATGTGCCTAACCTTCTCACATAAACTCAGTCAGTAGCTTAGCCAATGGTCACACAACAATCAAGAACATCATTCAATCATTTGCCACAGTATTTGGCCAATGTCATAGGTGAATGGTGGCATTTTATCTTAACTCCTCCCCTTCCTCTATGTTGTAGTCATTTCTGGAGTAGGGACCTCCAACAAACATGATGTTCAGCTGATGAAAATGCCTAGCGGAGAAAGAAAATATGAAAGCATGCACTTTGCTCACATTCATTACCTTTGTCAATCTTTGCCAACATAGTGTGAATCATTACTATTTGACTACTAAAGATAGTCAGGGGGTAAACAGTACTTTTTTACAGCTCAACATGATAATAACATGGTCCCATTTTAAAATAACAACAAATGCTTCATAGAAGCTTATAGAAGATTTGTGAAGCATCTATGCTCTGCTTGTGAATACTTTATATTAAGCCTTTATAAGTTATAGTTCGTTTAGTGAATAACACAGTTATTACAAATCTAACGACACCAGAGTGTGCAACTAAAACTGAAACTGTCTATAAATGAAATTAGCACAGACTGCTACTCACTGGTGGTAGAAAGGCCTTTTCATTCTCTGCAATCCATTTGTCCACGTTCACAAGAAGTGGTTTCTCACTCATTATTGCAAAGTGATGTGAAAATTGTAACTGAAAAAAATTACACTTTGTGTATTGAATCACATAGTTCTGTGTGTTTTTTCGGTTTCAGAGAGCCTGAAAGTCCAAAATACAGAAGTGGGATAACTCGGGGAGGAGTCCAGTGTGATCGGTGAAAGGTTGCTTACATTCCCACAATAAGTAAATTAGTGTGGGCGGTCATATAAAACCAAACAAACTTGTCAGTAAAGTGATGGAGAGAAGTAATGAGGGGACGAGGGGTGCACATGTTAATGAGTAGGAGGGAAGCAGGAATCATGTTAAAATTAGCACTGCAGTTTCTGCATTATAAAAGGTACAATTAAATTTTTTCTTGACTGTACATGTACTGTATGTTCGAACCAATAGCCTACTGTTTTATTGGCTGAGGTCATCACCATAAAAAACCCTTATTTTACCACTTACCACTTATCACAACATCAGCAGGACAAAGGAGCTGATCGTGGACTACAGGAAACAGAGGGCCGAGCAAGCCCCCATCCACATCGACTGGGCTGTAGTGGAGTGGGTCGAGAGCTTCAAGTTCCTCGGTGTCCACATCACTAAGGAATTAACATGGTCCACACACACCAAAACAGTCGTGAAAAAGGCACAACAACGCCTCTTCCCCCTCAGGAGGCTGAAAAGATTTGGCATGGGCCCTCAGATCCTCAAAAAGTTATACAGCTGCACAGTTGAGAGCATCTTGACTGGCTGCATCACCGCCTGGTATGGCAACTGCTTGGCATCCGAGCGTAAGGCGCTACAGAGGGTAGTGCATACAGCCCAGTACATCACTGGGGCCCAGCTTCCTGCCATCCAGGACCTCTATAGCAGGCGGTGTCAGAGGAAGGCCCTAATAATTGTCAAAGACTCCAGCCACCCATAGACTGTTCTCTCTGCTACTGCACGACAAGCGGTACTGATGCACCAAGTCTGGAACCAACAGGACCCTGAACAGCTTCTACCGCCAAGCCATAAGACTGCAAAATAGTTAAGCAGATAGGGCACCCGGACTATCTGCATTGACCCCCTTTTGTACTAACTCGTCTGACTCATCACATACGCTGCTGCTACTCCTCATTATCTATCCTGTTGCCTAGTCGCTTTACCCTTACCCATATGTACATATCTACCTCAATTACCTTGTACCCCTGCACATGGACTAGGTACTGGTACGCTGTGTATATAGCCAAGTTATAGTTACTCATTGTGTATTTATTCCTCAAGTTATTATTTATCTTTTTTTCTCTCTGCATTGTAAGCATTTCACTGTTACTCTACACCTGTTGTTTTTGAAGCATGTGACAAATAAAATTGTATTTGATTTTGATTAGATCTAAAAGGTGCATAAGGACATACTTTCCTACTATCAGCTCTTACTGTCTGGGTCCAGAGTGATGACACACAACCATGGTGATGACATCAGAGGCCAGGGCTCTGTAAGATGAATAGGGCAACCCCCTCAGCCCACCTCCACTGGTAACTAAGAAATAAACAATATACTTTATGATTTCTCTTTTACTTTCTCATACACTAGCTAATTCCTGTATTCTATAGCAAACTCACTCACTGGCTGTGACCAGGTTATGATCGGACTATCCTGTAGACAGAGGGACTCTTGAGTTATAGGAAGACCTCTCCTGAGGGAGGAGGAAAGGGTGAGAGGTAGAAAGAGAGAGAGAGAAATGTGAGCAAAGTAGGCATAACAGCCCTAGTAGTTGAGAAATGTTGATAGGGTCATACATGCGTGGGGAAGACACATACCAGCTGCATATCCACATATCAGTTTCTCTTCTCATCCCCTCAGTCTCTCGTGGCCCATAGAGAAGGGTCTGTCATAGGAAGAGCAGGGCAATATGGCATCATCATCTTCACACACTCTCCAATAATAAACGTCCTGTTTCTCACAGATTTTACGGTAGAGTAGTGTACAGTATCTAATCAAGCCTCAGGTGGACTAAAGAGCAGTTTCTCACAGTTTCCTTTCCCATCAATGTGTTAATGAGCTCCATCTCTCCAGACTACATTCCCTCTCTGTCGATATCCTGGAGCTTGGCAGGAGCCACAGTCTGCTGGGAGCTCAGTCGAGACATGTATTTGTGAAATCAGGTTTGTTCTTACTAATCTGCCTCCTTGGAGAGGAAGGTCATGTGACAGATTTATCTCCTAAGCATATGTTAAAGATGGCTGCTACCTATGTTAAAGATCCATCCCTCCCTCCCTCCCTCTCTCCCTGCATCTATCCATCCATGATTCATCCATCCATTCAATCCATCCAGATACAAGACAGATGATTGATAAAGTTAGTGGATAGATGATAATGATCTCAATTCATGTTGTCAAGTATGGTTGTTGACATGTTGAATTGTGATCCTCCAATAAACTAGCCCTATCATACAGGTCTAGACTAGCAGTGTTTTTCATTCAGTTTACAATGTTAACATAACCATGCTACAATAAAACAATGGGTTCTTTTCCGATAATAGATTATTATACACAGGCAAAAATGCATCATGTTAAAGAGGGTAGACAGAAGAAAAGGTACATGGTTAGTCAACATAGAGGGGGGAAGTAGTTTGGGGGGGGTGGTGCTGCAGGACTAATATAGGACTAGTAAAGGCCCAGTGCACTAAACTAAATGTATTTGTATTTGAGTGTTTACCAGCATTTGTAACTTGAGTCTGATAATTATCTGTACAAAACAGTTAATCTGATAATACTTATGGAATATAAAAACACTTGATATATGTTTTCCAGTTTCTTGAAATACTTTGCAAATGCAACGTATTACTATGTGAAGACTATTCATTTGTTTTAGTAGACAGTCTTATCCAAAGCAACTTACAGTAGTGAGTGCTTACATTTCATACTTCTCTGTATTGGTCCTACTGGGAATTGAACACACAACCCTAGTGTTGGAACCATCATGCTCTACCAACTGAGCCACATCATCACATCACAGCATCACAAACCACATGATGTCTCAATGTACTCAATCAATTACTGTATTGTGTATTGTTTTTCTTTATGGTACAAATCTAAATAACCAGCCTATGTACAATACAGTAATGTACATTTACATTAAGTGGTTTGTAAGGACGGTAAATTAATACTGCACAAAAAGTGGTTGTTTTCCATGTTATTTGATCAAGAAAAACATTTAATTTGATGTGGATGTTTTGGGTCTTTGTCCATAACTTTGCACCTTTTTATGTAAATGTTTGAGGACAGGGTTTGGTTCTTTCTGGATTCCATTAGAATGACAATCACAGAGAAAGTGACAGGGCAACAACTCTTAAAATTCCAACTATTGAATCCTGCAAGATACTGTTCTTAATTATACAACTACCTTTTTTGCCAAAGCAGCTATGCTAAAAAAAATTTGTTGTTGGCTCAGCTACAGATTTCTATATCGGTCCGTTAATACAGGACTAGTAAAGGCCCAGTGCACTACCTTTGTGGAAAAAATATTATTTTCGAAAATACATATTTGTATTAATATATATTTTTTAATTCTGCTTTTTCAGGGAGTGCTGCAGCACCCTCAGCAACCTTACTTCCCGCTGCGATGTTATTCAATTAAGAATGTGATGGTTTATACAAGGAGGATATTGGTTTAATATTGGTTTATGCAGAGACTTCAAAACCATCTGCAAAAGTTAATTGTTAACAACGTCGAGGCTCGGGTTGTTACTAGTTACCACAGCCACAACGTCAAAATGAAAATACAAATTCATGAAAACAAAAATAATATTTTTGGTCTTGATTTAAGGTTAGGGTTAGGCTTAATGTTTGCAGTGTTGTTAAGGTTAGGGTGACGGTTAGGTTTAAAATCAGATTTTAAGAACAGAAATTGTAGAACTAGGCGGGGTTTAGCCATAACATTGTGGCTGTGGTAACTAGTGACGACCCTGTAGCAGCCAGGATTTCACAGATAGCATTAGCAACTTGTTATGAAATGAATACTCATACTACAAGCACACAGTATAATATCACTTTCCAGATTAGCTGTCAAATACACACGGCCAATGTGGGAAAATACAATTTAGACACAATAGACTCGACAACAGACAGCTCTCTATCCATCCTCAGTGAGCAGTTCAGGCGAGCTAACGTTAGCAAGCTAGCTAGCTATGTTCAAACAACGCAAACGACTGATTCGGCAAATCAGTTATTTATTAGAGCTTAGTCAGGTCTTGGTCAGTTTCTATGAATGCTGCTTTATGGTTTTGATTGTGTTGTAACACATAACAGACAATATAATTACCGCTAAGTAAATCATGAGAAGAAGATAAAAAAAAAGAGGCGCTAGCATCAGGTTCAGAGTGTTCATAAGCTCTATTGCTGAGCCGGAGGAATGGAGCTCCAGTGGCGCAATCGGTTAGCGCGCGGTACTTATATGACAGTACATTGTTGAGCGATGCCGAGGTTGTGAGTTCGAGCCTCACCTGGAGCATAACTTTTACTGCTGTTAGAGAGTGATAGGTATTAGCCGTTGAACTTGTGATAACATGGAATACATTAAGTAGCTACCTAAACTGACAATTCAGCAATGTAGGCAAAGAAGATATCAGGTAGGGACTTTCTTCTCTAACATATTTTTTGCCTAAACCTAGTACAGATATTACAATTTAGATAGAGTAGCCTATATCAAGATTTGTCATCTCATACTATTTCTTAGCTACATGGTATCATTAAACATATATTCCTGCTGTTTTATGTTGTGCTGATCCATGCACGTGCACAGGGGTCTTTGGGTACCTGATGATCACATTCACATCCATGCGTGCTTCGAAATGAAGTCATACAACAAAATAGCTATTATCCACACTCCCATTACCAGTTATTTTGCAGCACACCTCAATGTGTAGGCCTACTTACCTTGCCCTTTACCTCATATCAATACGCTAACTTCTATCTAATCATATCTCGATCTTTTCGGGGTAGCAATTTTCTAGTTATTCTCTTTTTGTGACATGATTTGGTGGGAGGACTTTGCTAAGGCCTATATAAAGTGCAAGTATATTATTCGTTTTTAGCTGTAAATGTAAGAAGTGTATGTTTCTTTCCAACTCGCACAGTATTTCATCAACTGAGCTGAAGTAGTTCCATCTTATTATCTATAGGAGGCAGCATGACTGCATTTCTACACAAATCCATTGGGCTGTATTAAGACTTGCAGTTTAACTTCACTAGAGGGGATAGTCTGATAATTAACTGCATTTGTTCTTGACAAGGTGAGAGTGACTGTAGTTGAGGTAATTTACCAGTATTACATTAGAATGGTGTACTTAGTATACTTCTCTGGCCAGCCTGTAATGTCCTGTACAAGTTCCACTGGGGGGCGCTGTTGTCGATGCTATGAGTTGGGTGTACCATCTCTAGTTACGTACATCAATTAGGCTTGGCGGCTGGTAGTGAGTGGCTACGCCTTTAGACACATTTGATTGATACAGTTTCTTTTAAATGTTAGAATGTTCTCCTATACTGATTAAATGTTGAATACATCCTATACATTACACTATAGAGAACATGGTGAAATGTAAATGTTGCTGGGAAGAACGTGTAGAATAAATAAACATTAGGGGAATGTAAAAAAGCTGATAAGAAAACTCTCTAGGAATAGGCTTTAAGCTGTTATGTAGGTAGCACCTAATTAATTTAGACAAGTGTGTGTGAGTTGGTGGATCCATTTTGAAGATGAGCAACACATGATAGAGGAGAGAGATTTTACTGTAGAGAAAACTGAGCAGAGAGAGCTTTGGCAGCTGGCTTCCCCTCCACTCCCCTCAACTCCCCTCCCCTCTCCCCTCCTCCTCTTCCCGACCCCAATAAACACACTCAGGATTTGACATCATCCCAAATTAAATGACTCTAAGTTTCATATAATTGACTCTTACACAGAAAGAACACAGCTGATTTTAAAAAAACATTCAGTGTCCAGGGATTTAACCTTCGTCCATTTAGTGCCCTCCCTGGAACTCTTGAACACTAGATGCAACTATATAATTGACTGCCAATGTCTCACATAAACCCCTCTAGCTCAGCCCCGGTTTATCACACAGACTAATGGTTGGTACCCACGGGTGCAGAAGAAATTGACAAATTCAATGGTACAACCCAAAAGTAGGTAGCTCAAATGTTTAAAAGGGGTTAGAAGTCCAAAATGCGCCAGCGATACAGTGGGACTCAAGGAGTTTAATATATTAGCCTATACAATATATGCTGACAATAGCACACATCACACATGGTGGAGGGACCTACAATTTTTGGGGGGCGAATGACTGTGAGATGGTCAGTTCTGGTGACTTTTTAAAAGGACATTCTACTCCAAAATGAATTAAAATAAATTGAGCCCAATAACATATTGGTCCATATTATCAGGCAGGTGTGCTATTTAACAATAAGCATTATCACCTGCTGTAGCCCAACTGATGCAGCATATTGGCTATAAATAAATAGGCTGAGGGTTGCCCATCTGCATTTAGCTAGATCAAACTCTAAGCATGATCTTGTTGCTAGTTAGCAACATATTGAAGGCTTGAATGTCCCCAAAAACGTTCCACTGGCACTCAGCCAAGGATCATGTACTGTGAATATAATGTAGGCCTCCATGTTACACCTGGCCCGTGTTACATTTAGTAACACGCTATATGCACATAAACCATGCCACTGCTAAAAACTCAGGTTCTAAAATGGTGCAGTTCACAAATTTGGGGGATTTGAGAAATAAATGTTCACTAGAAAGCTCTGTGATCCTCCTCTTTTAACAGTGGCCATCAAAACTGCTTTCAAATGTGTGTTTTCCCACGACTGCATTAAGAATGTTGTAGGCTACAATGCATGTATGTTTCTCTTCCTGTTTTTCATGAGATAATTCAAAATTCGCATAACCAAAGGAACTGGGTCTCAGCTCCGTCTGGCTCTCATTTGGATCATAGGTGGCAGGTCTCGGACCAGGCGGGACCCGGCCCAATTTAACCGCTGGTTATTGAGGTCATTTCTTTAGTAGGTGAGGTTAGAGGTCAGCATGTGGGAGAAGTCAGAGCTCAGGGATGATAGACGAGTTTCCTAATTACCAGTTGGCGGGTGTTGAAGTGGATTTCTCCAAGTCATATGTAGTAAATACTACTTTCCCACTTGGTTATGAATGCAGGGTAACCCCATTAAGACATGTTATTGTACTGCACTCTGGGAGTCGTAGGCCTATCTGCTGCTCTCTGCCCATGTAGGCCTTCTCCTAAGACACACGCACGCACACACACGCACGCACGCACGCACGCACGCACGCACGCACGCACGCACACACACACACACACACACACACACACACACACACACACACACACACACACACACACACACACACACACACATACACACACACACACACACACACACACACACACACAGTGCAATGTAGTCCCTCATCACCATATCCTGTCTACATTTGTGGAGGCAGTGTATTGTATGAAAGCTTGTCGGTTCAGCATAGACAACTTTTCACCACAATGCACTTGTCTGTCTATCCAAACATTTCCAGGAATGTTTTTTTTTCTTTTCTCAGACGTTTCTTTTTTCTCTCCTCACGCCACATTTATCTTCTCACTCAACTCAAAATGTGCCCTTGGGTAAATTAGGCCTGGTTTCTTCTTTCACATATTTTGTGTGGATTGTGTAGTCCTCTGTAGCTCAATTGGTAGAGCATGGCGCTTGTAACGCCAGGGTAGTGGATTCGATCCCTGGGACCACCCATTTGTAAAAATGTATGCACGCATGACTGTAAGTTGCTTTGGATAAAAGCGTTTGCTAAATGGCTTATTATAAATGATGAACAGGACTGTAGTGAAGCACATCTTTTTGTGACACGTATGTGTTGCAGCGAAATGGCACACATAGTTTTCCCTTTCCAGAGTTTTCTCATGTTAGAACAGTACTTGTTGGATGGTGTTCTGTCGCATTGATTTCACAAGGTCTCCATATATCAAAGCTAAATTCCTCTCAAAATCACCATCCTCAGTCTGAGGACTAAATGGGGCATGATGTAGGCCTAGCAGCATATGTACGGGTTTGGTTCGTTATCATATCAGTATAGAATTGTATTATATTTTACCAAGTTAGTCTCATTGAGATTTTAAAAATATTTTTTAAGAGAGACCTGGCCAAAATAGCAGCATATAAAGTTTCATACAAAGACACATTTACAACATCAAACAGAAAGCACAGTTTAAAAACAGACATTTACACATTGATCAGGCATGATGCTTTGGAGAGGTGTGGTGCATCTAGGGCAGGGGTGTCAAACATACGGCCCGCGGGCCGGATCAGGCCCGCAAACGGGTTTAATCCGGCCCGCGAGATGATTTTGGGAAAGAAAAAAGATTTTTTTTTTTTTTTTTTTAAGTATAAAAATGCGCTGCAATTTTTCAATAAAATAAACTGCTGTTCCAATTGCGTCCACTGGATGGCGCAATAGCAATTGTGTTAAGCAAGCAAACTGTTTATACCGGGGCAGAGCAAGTAGGTCAAGCACGTGCAGCCAATGAGCTACTTTGTTTTGCCCGCGATATTTATTACGGCTTCTACTTTTAACATTATGTGCTTTGGCACCCTCATTGCCCCAATATGTCTCTGTCAAAAAAGAGAAAAGTGGACGCAGAGTGCAGAGTGTTCCAAGAAAAATGGTCATCCTATTTAATCACGGAATTGAATGGGAAAGCTGTATGTTTGGTGTGTTCAGAGCATGTTGCAGTGCTGAAAGAATATAACCTTCGTCGCCACTATGTGAGTCTTCATGCCGACAGATATGACAACTTTCAAGGACAGCGGAGATGAGAGAAGGTGAATGAACTGTTGGCGGGTCTGAAGAAACAGCAGTCTGTGTTTACTCACAGCCGAGACATCAGTGACGCTGCAGTGAAAGCTAGCTACCTCATTGCTAATGAAATCGCAGTGGCTTCAAAACCATTTAGTGAGGGTGAATTTGTAAAAACATGCATTATGAAGGCAGCGGAGATTGTGTGCCCTGAAAAGCGGCAGGCTTTTGCAAATATCAGCCTGACAAGAAACACAGTTGCAGACAGGATTTCCGATCTTTCAGTGGATTTGGACAGCCAGTTGAAGCAAAAAGTAAAGTCATTTATTGCGTTTTCGGTTGCAATTGATGAAAGCACGGACATTACAGATGTTGCACAACTGGCCATTTTTTCATCCGCGGAGTTGATGACACATTGACCGTCACCGAGGAGTTCGTGGAGTTGGTGCCGATGACAGATACAACGACAGCAGCTGATATTTTTACCGCACTCGTCGGCGCGCTGGACAGGGTCGGAGTGGACTGGTCCCGCGCTGTCAGCCTGGCTACAGATGGTGCGCCCTCAATGATCGGGAAAAAAGCAGGTGTTGTGACAAAGTTCAGAGAGAAAGTGCAATCTGCAAATGGAGGACGTGATTTTTTGACTTTTCACTGTATTTTGCACCAGGAGGTTTTGTGTTGCAAGTCATTAAAGATAGATAACGTCATGAAGGTGGTCATCCAAACTGTTAATTTCATCCGATCCAGAAGCCTGAATCACCGTCAGTTTGACAGCCTTCTCAGAGAGAAAGACCACATCTATGGCCTGCCATACCACACTGAGGTAAGATGGTTAAGCCGAGGTGCTGTGCTGAGGCGTTTCTTTGATTTACGAGAAGAAATTGAACAGTTCATGGAAGAAAAGGGCAAACCAGTGTTAGAATTTCATTCCGCAGAATGGATGCCGGACCTTGCATTTATGGTGGATGTTACAGAGCACCTGAATAACTTGAACAAACAGCTGCAAGGGCGCAACAAAGTTGTCACGCAGTATTATGACAGCATACGTTCTTTCAAGTTGAAGCTGTCATTGTGGGAGACGCAACTTGCCGGTGGTGATGCAGCTCACTTCCCCTGTCTGAAAAATGTGTGCGCGACCCAACATGTGGCAGACATGAAGCGGTTCAAAGATAAAATAACTGGACTGTTACGGGAGTTTGAGCAACGCTTTCAGATTTATGTTTATATGTTTTTATGTTGAGGTGCTATTGTTTTTAATTGATTTTATTTGTATATTTAACCTATTCTTGACTCTGTGGTTCTTGCACTTGTTTGGGGAACAGGATTTCATTATTTTTATCTAAATTTCTGCCTGAGAAATGACACCCTGATATAGTTCTGTGATCTGTGAAACAGTTCTGTTAATCACTGAGGCATTGTGTGTTTGTGTGTTCTTTTTCTTTAGAATTTTCAAATAAACTTGACGTGTTTTATGATTAATAGTGATGTTGTGCTTGTACTATTTTGGACACACTGTCCTCAGGCTCCAGCTTTATGTTGTATGTTGATCGTATTAAAACAAAGAAAACAATCTGAAGTTGTTGTTTTTAAGTTATATATACCATGATTTTTCCGGTCCGGCCCACTTGGGAATAGATTTTCCTCCATGTGGCCCCTGAGCTAAAATGAGTTTGACACCCCTGATCTAGGGGGTCAAACAGAAGCTCTACCATGACCCATTTTGGTGAAAAAATACCTGTGAAAGGGTAAGATAGTGGTGACACTTGGGAGGGAACAGTACGTGAAGGGTTTTTGAGCGTGGTGGTGGGGCCTGTTCATTTATCTCCTCCTTCATCTGCCCTGGGGTGACCAAACTGTCATTCAGTGGAAAATAAATCACTTTCTCTGCTCTGACTCATCAATGCCAAGAGTGTGCAAAGCTGTCATCAAGGCAAAGGGTGGCTATTTGAAGAATCTCAAATATAAAATATATGTTCATTTGTTTAACACTTCTTTGGTGACTACATGATTCCATATGTGTTATTTCATAGTTTTGATGTCTTCACTATTATTCTACAATGTAAAAAATTGTTGAAAAAAATAAATACAACTTGAATGAGTAGGTGTGTCTAAACATTTGACTGGTAGTGTATGAAAATGAGATATTTATGTATTTCATTTTCAATAAATTTGCAGAAATCTCTAAAAACATATTTTCACTTTGTCATTATGGGGTACTATGTGTAGATGTGTGAGAAAAAGGCTACATTTGTGTAGAAATTGTGCGCGGGTGTTGGCCCTGTGCGCGCCAAAATGCAACTGCTTTTTGGGGGTCACAGGTCAAGAAGTTTGAGAACCACTGAGCTAGCAAACAGATTGCTGATGTGCTGTACATCTATAGGATCAGTCATGTTACCTCATTAGCTAGCTAGTTAAAGAGCTTCTCTGGTACTTTTATATATTTTTTTGCCAGTAGTTCTGAAAGGAGCGCTCACAAGCCAAAAGTGGTCGCTGAAAATTGCATACGAAGTCACATATGTGCAGATATGTGCACCACATCATTGCTCTCTCTCTCACTCTGCTGAATGTGAATCTTGCTAGCTGTCACTCAAATGGCGAGGGGCTTAAGCTCATTGGCTCAAACTCGAATTGCTAGGGGGGCTGGCCCACATGGGGGAAAATGTAGGTAAAATGGCGCAGCACAGCTTCCAGAGAAAACAGTCGCTTTCAAACTAGGGATTTCGTGGCTAATTGAGGTATGACAGTAATTCTGCTCAAAGATTATGCATGTATGAACTACACATTGACACATCCAGCCCCAAAATACTTACTAGTCGCCAAAGTTCTGTAGCATGTCTCTACCAACCTGGTAACTTTACTAGTATCCTAACATTTTGGGGCACAGAAAGAATGGAAAAGGGATAGCTTCTTCAGGAGATCAATGATCATAGCAATGAATGAATGACCGATTTGCATGTACAATTTTAAATTTTTGTAATGCATCTCAATAGACGGGTTAGCTGACAACGTCACGAAAACGATGCACACGCTTCAATGGGGCAGAAGTCTGTGTGGTGTTGTGATTCTGGATGGCCAGATAGCTAGCAACAATGTCAAGAAGCTGCCATGCGGGGAATTGTAGATGGCTCGTTTCAACTATACTGAACAAAAATATAAACGCAACATGCAACAATTTCAACGATTTTACGGAGTTACAGTTCATATAAGGAAATCAGTCAATTGAAATAAATAAATTAGGCCCTAATCTATGGATTCCACGACTGGGCAGGGGCGCAGCCATGGTTGGGCCTGGGAGGACATAGGCCCACCCACTTGGGAGCTAGGCCCACCCACTTGGGAGCCAATCAGAATGAGTTTTTCTCCACAAAAGGGCTTTATTACAGACAGAAATACTCCTCAATTTCATCAGCTGTCTGGGTGGATGGTCTCAGACCATCCCGCAGGTGATGAAGCCGGATGTGGAGGTCCTGGGCTGAGTGGTTACACGTGGTCTGCGGTTCATTGTCCCCAGCACAATATGCACCTGTGTAATGTTCATGCTGTTTATTCAGCTTCTTGATATGCCACACCTGTCAGGTGGATGGATTATCTTGGCAAAGGAGAAATGCTCACTAACAGGGATGAAACCAAATTTGTGCACAACATTTGAGAGAAACACGCTTTTGTGCGTATGGAACATTTCTGGGATATTTTATTTCAGCTCATGAAACATGGGACCAACACTCTACATATTGCGTTTATATTTTTGTTCAGTATAGTTTTATCCTGTTTTTGATGCCATGTCTTGTTTTGAGGTGTTTGACTGATGTCACATCTATGCTAATATGGCTCAAATTCGCTAGCTAGCTAACCAACAACTGTAACGATGTATTTGGGAGACAACACGTGCTCATTGTGCAAATGTATTTATGTTTTCAATAAACACTGGAAACAAACTATAATTTACATGTTGTCAACAATCTAAGTCAACCCTGTCTGTTTTGCCCCATAGTTGCACACACGTCAGTTTTGTTGCTAAACAACCAACCAGCCTATTGGAAACACTGCTTTTTACACACTGTAGAAAGCTAATATTCCACAAATGACTTTGTAATTTCAATTACAGGTGTTTGTATCAACATTTTAGCTTTTATAATAAACAAATGTCTTTACAGGGTTACATATTAGTTTCTAGGGCACAACATGTGCTTCAAAAGTAGCTAGAATTCATGTAGGCCCAATAAAGGCTGTATCTCATTCAATAAATAAATAAATTCTGGTGCTCCTAACTTCTTTAGGAAAATGTTAATTTAGAGCCCTGGTCATGGGGAAGTCTGTATGCTGTATGACTGAACAGTCAATGAGTAGTAATGTAGTGAAGCATTGCACAAAGAGGAAATCCTATAAGGATTTAGTCGTAGATAAAGTTGCTGGAAATCCTTTAGTTGTAGTTGTTTAGTTTAGTTGTCACGATTAATTTTGATCTGAGCCCACACTGGGCCCACAAAACAGCTATTTTCACCATGTACAGTATGTTTTCCAAGAGCAGTAAACTAACTGTATAAAATGGATGTGGGAAATACATCCCCTCTGGAAAACAGAACCATTATCACATCTTTTACAGTCAAATTAAACAAAACCCTTCGCAATACGTCTGTCAGTTCCCCTAATTGTCGAGAGAAGTCCCGCAACTCCATATTTTGAAAGGCCTCCTGCAACTGTACGCCAAAAATCTTTAGATCTCTGTCCCTTCGTGATTAATGACAGAACTATGTGTCATGAGCTATAATTCACGTGTCTTTGGTTAGCGCTGAGTGCTAGGCGTCTGGGAGCAGTGACAGCTCATAGCCCTGCTGTCATGTACAGTGGCCCGTGGGGCTGTACTCATTATGTGTAAAGGTATAACAATCATTATAATTATTGTGATTTCTTTCCCACAGAGCTTGCACCCCGGTCAGGTCGGTGATGAAGATTCTGTCAGAGCACCAAGGGGAAGTTATGTAATGTCACTCTTGGTAGACGAACAGCAGACTGGAGGTTAGAGGTGGGGATTGTCAGAACAAGTGTTTCTCTCATTGGTGGAACTTGAGGACAGGGAGGATGAGTGAGTTGTAGTGAGAGAGATTCTGTTTTCTCCTGAAATGTTAACATTCTCGTTGAAATTGCGTGGTTCACTGGTTAGAAGTTCTCAGGTGTGTGCTGCCGTTGTAGATTCAACCTCAGCCTACTTATGTTAGACTTACTTTATTGTGTATTTCATATTTCTTATTCTAATTTCTCGTGTGCTTTTTTCTAGCAATACATTGTTATTGATTATTACATTGTTGGGTTTTGAGTTTGCAAGATAGGCATTTCACTCTACTTGTGCATGTGAAACTTGATACTTTAATATAACACTTCATCATGAGCTTTATGGGTTGTGTCTCACTAACACCTTGGTAACGTTTAAGTCCTAAGTACATTGTAAATGTGTTCCTAAATACAGTAAAGCGTTACAGTGAGGGAAAAAAGGATTTGATCCCCTGCTGATTTTGTATGTTTGCCCACTGACAAAGACATGATCAGACTATAATTTTAATGGTAGGTTTATTTGAACAGTGAGAGACAGAATAACAACAAATAAATCCAGAAAAACGCATGTCAAAAATGTTATAAATTGATTTGCATTTTAATGAGGGAAATAAGTATTTGACCCCTCTGCAAAACATTACTTAGAACTTGGTGGCAAAACCCTTGTTGGCAATCACAGAGGTCAGACGTTTCTTGTAGTTGGCCACCAGGTTTGCACACATCTCAGAAGGGATTTTGTCCCACTCCTCTTTGCAGATCTTCTCCAAGTCATTAAGGTTTCGAGGCTGACGTTTGGCAACTCAAACCTTCAGCTCCCTCCACATATTTTATATGGGATTAAGGTCTGGAGACTGGCTAGGCCACTCCAGGACATTAATGTGCTTCTTCTTGAGCCACTCCTTTGTTGCCTTGGCCGTGTGTTTTGGGTCATTGTCATGCTGGAATACCCATCCACGACCCGTTTTCAATGCCCTGGCTGAGGGAAGGAGGTTCTCACCAAAGATTTGACGGTACATGGCCCCGTCCATCGTCCCTTTGATGCGGTGAAGTTGTCCTGTCCCCTTAGCAGAAAAACACCCCCAAAGCATAATGTTTCCACCTCCATGTTTAACGGTGGGGATGGTGTTCTTGGGGTCATAGGCAAGCATTCCTCCTCCTCCAAACACGGCGATTTTAGTTGATGCCAAAGAGCTCGATCTTGGTCTCATCTGACCACAACACTTTCACCCAGTTCTCCTCTGAATCATTCAGATGTTCATTGGCAAACTTCAGACGGGCCTGTATATGTGCTTTCTTGAGCAGGGGGACATTGCGGGCGCTGCAGGATTTCAGTCCTTCACGGCGTAGTGTGTTACCAATTGTTTTCTTGGTGACTATGGTCCCAGCTGCCTTGAGATCATTGACATGATCCTACCGTGTAGTTCTGGGCTGATTCCTCACCGTTCTCATGATCATTGCAACTCCACGAGGTGAGATCTTGCATGGAGCCCCAGGCCGAGGGAGATTGACAGTTCTTTTGTGTTTCTTCCATTTGCGAATAATTGCACCAACTGTTGTCACCTTCTCACCAAGCTGCTTGGCGATAGTCTTGTAGCCCATTCCAGCCTTGTGTTGGTCTACAATCTTGTCCCTGACATCCTTGGAGAGCTCTTTAGTCTTGGCCATGGTGGAGAGTTTGGAATCTGATAGATTGATTGCTTCTGTGGACAGGTGTCTTTTATACAGGTTACAAACTGAGATTAGGAGCACTCCCTTTAAGAGTGTGCTCCTAATCTCAGCTCGTTACTTGTATAAAAGACACCTGGGAGCCAGAAATCTTTCTGATTGAGAGGGGGTCAAATACTTATTTCCCTCATTAAAATGCAAATCAATTTATAACATTTTTGACATGCGTTTTTCTGGATTTTTTTGTTGTTATTCTGTCTCTCACTGTTCAAATAAACCAACCATTAAAATGATAGACTGATCATTTCTTTGTCAGTGGGCAAACATACAAAATCAGCAGGGGATCAAATACTTTTTTCCCTCACTGTATATGTTTCAAGCCTGTGTGTGTGTGTTTTGTTTAACTATTCTTGTGGGTACCAGAAGAGCCAGACGTGTATAGCCCTAATGAACATTCGTGTGACCTTATTTGACCTTTTCTGCTGCCTTTGAGACAGGGTTCGATCCCACCTTGGGGCACTACTTGTTGAGTAATTAAAACACTAAACAATCACAACACAGTAACTACTGATCACTTTATTATGAATAATTAATCTAATATGTATTCATTTTATAATTGTGTCAGTTATTAATTATATTAATCATAAACCTTCAGTAAAAAAAAAAAAAAACTAGTCTAGAGTTGTAGGCCTTGATATCTACAATCCTAAAATAAAATGGAGCATTCATAACATAAACAAGTAATTACAATTGATTTACATATTGACAGACTAATGTATGTGTGTGTGTGAGAGAGCGAGAAGGAGAGTGTGCATGTTGTGTTTTATTTTTTCCATGTCAGCCACCCATCTCTGCTTCATAAAAAGCTGAGGTCTGAAACTCCCTCCAGGTCATCTCTCTCTCTATTCCTTGGCCTTTCTTGCCTGTTGACCCACCCTGAATTTTGTGGAGAACAAACAGCAGTTTGGCCTGAGTGATGTGGCTGGGTAGCGAGGGAATGGCCTTGGTACATAAAACATACTTTTGCATGATAATAAACATATTTGCCTGCCACTCCTGGGAACTCTGTACATATGTGAGGGCTGTTGGGCCCGTTTCAGCTCCAGATGACAAAACCGACACACACTCAGAGGGTTGCAGATCTGTCAACCTTTTGGTCACTCATTTTAATCAGAGAAATATCCAATAAACCAAAGACGTTGCTTTAACTTTGAATGTACTTTATTGCACACAATCTTCAAATAAAATGGAGCATACATAAAATAAACAAGTTATTATAATTTATTTACATTGGGTCTAGTGTGTGTGTGAGAGAGAGAGAGGGGGGGGGGCATTTTTCTAACTCAGGAAAAAAGCAAACAGAATTTCCTCAAACTGTACACATTAAGCAATACTGTATTACAATATTATCAATCACACTTTGATAGATATTTAGAGTACTAGAGTAATCACGTAGACATGTATAATGGATTAGGTAGGCATAGATATCTCCAATCCTAAAACAGATAGAGAGAGAGAGTGTGTGTGCATGTTGTGTTTTATTTTTCCTTGTCAGCCACCCATCTATGCCTTGTCAGTCTTGATAGGCCAGGTGCATGCACTTCTGGGTGAGGCTGCAGGGGCAGTGGTGGAGTGCATGGCAGATCTGAAAGAGAGATGCATAAAGTCACAATAAGTATACAGCTCAACAACATGTTTGCATGTGCACGTCTGTTGGTGTGAGATAGTGTATGTAATATAATTCTGAATGACCTCTATCCATATGGGAATCCTCAAAAGTTTCTCCCTTCACGGCCAGTGTAGCAGGAACTGGTGCAACCGGTAAATGAAATACCACAGCAGAGGACTGCTGTGACTGCAGCTGAACTGCTGGGGGTGGAAGATCTAAAAGAGAGAGGCACAATTTTCTTAACTGGCAATAATCATACAACTAAACAGACTAAATGAGTGTAAGGCCTAGATTCAATCAGATCAAGCGTTAACCGGCAACAGCAGACACCCGCAATAGCTGGTGTTTTGGCGGTGTCAGAGGTGTAACTGCGTTGGAGCTGTGAAATCAGTGAGCAGCTGCTCTTGATCATTGTCACGAAGCCACACCCATCCCCACTCGCGTTAGAAGTTCAGAACGAGAAAGTGTAGGCTATATAGAAATAATCACGCTCAAATTCAAAATCATTAAACAAAATAGTCTAATCGAGGTGTAGATTACATCTCACATTCCAGTGTTCAAACTTGTAAACAAGGCTGCATGAGATTTCTGTTAATGCGACTCCGTGCAGCCAATGGCAATGTCCGCTTTAGGTATAATGCCAGGAGCCGCTGCTCTAATGCAGTCCCACCCCCGACACCACCAAAACAACCGCTATGCAGACGTCGGCTAAAGCGGACCTGATTGAATACAGCCCCAAGGAAGGAAGAGTATCCATGTGTATATACGTATGTGATAATTACCTGTATCACCTGTCGCGGCCAGTGTAGCAGGTGCGGGGGCAGACAACTGCAGCTATGAGGGCTGTGGTTGAGCTGATTGGGGTGTCAGATCTAAAAGAGAAAGGCACAATTTTCTTAAGTGAAAATAATTATACAACAAAACAGAGTGAGTGATTGAGTGAGTGTTTGTGTATACGTGTGTGTGATAATTACCTGGACCACATCACACTGCTTCAGGTCCACAAGACTCTGGAAGTTCCAGCATGCCCCTCCAGGCCTCGTCGGTAGCCATGAAGTGCTTTGAAAGGCTGGTCATGGCTCACATCAACAACATCATCCCGGAAAACCTAGACCCACTCCAATTCGCATACCGCCCCAACAGATCCACAGATGACGCAATCTCAATCGCACTCCACACTGCCCTCTCCCACCTGGACAAAAGGAACACCTTTGTGAGAATGCTGTTCATTGACTACAGCTCAGCGTTCAACACCATAGTGCCCACAAAACTAATCACTAAGCTAAGGACCCTGGGACTAAACACCTCCCTCTGTAACTGGATCCTGGACTTCCTGACGGGCCGCCCCCAGGTGGTAAGGGTAGGCAACAACACATCCGCCACGCTGATCCTCAACACTGGGGCCCCTCAAGGGTGCGTGCTCAGTCCCCTCCTGTACTCCCTGTTCACCCACGACTGTGTGGCCAAACATGACTCCAACACCATCATTAAGTGTGCTGACGACACAACAGTGGTAGGCCTGATCACCAACAATGATAAGACAGCCTATAGGGAGGAGCAACTTTAAGCATCAGTTGTCAGAGCACCTTACCGATCACTGCACCTGTACACAGCCCATCTGAAATTAGCCCACCCAACTACCTCATCCCTATATTGTTATTTATTTTGCTCTTTTGCACCCCAGTATCTCTATTTGCACATAATCTCTTGCACATCTAGCATTCCAGTGTTAATACTATTGTAATTATTTTGCACTATAGCCTATTTATTGCCTTACCTCCATAACTTGCTACATTTGCACACACTGTATATATATTTTCTGTTGTATTTTTGACTTTATGTTTTTTTACCCCATATGTAACTCTGTGTTGTTTTTATCGCACTGCTTTGCTTTATCTTGGCCAGGTCGCAGTTGTAAATGAGAACTTGTTCTCAACTGGCTTACCTGGTTAAATAAAGGTGAAATAAAAATAAATAAATAAAAAAACGTCAGAGACCTGGCGGTGTGGTGCCAGGACAACAACCTCTCCCTCAATGTGAGCAAGACAATGGAGCTGATCGTGGACTACAGGAAAAGGCGGGCCGAACAGGCCCCCATTAACATCGACGGGTCTGTAGTGGAGCGGGTCGAGAGTTTCAAGTTCATTGGTGTCCACATCACCAACGAACTATCATGGTCCAAACACACCAAGACACTCGTGAAGAGGGCACGACAACACCTTTTCCCCTTCAGGAGACTGAAAAGATTTGGCATGGGTCCCCAGATCCTCTAAAAGTTCTACAGCTGCACCATCGAGAGCATCCTGACCGGTTGCATCACCGCCTGGTATGGCAACTGCTCGGCATCTGACCGTAAGGTGCTACAGTGGGTAGTGCGTACGGCCCAGTACATCACTGGGGCCAAGCTTCCTGCCATCCAGGACCTATATACTAGGCGGTGTCAGAGGAAGGCCCAAAAAATTGTCAAAGACTCCAGTCACCCAAGTCATAGACTGTTCTCTCTGCTACCGCACGGCAAGCGGTACCGGAGTGCCAAGTCTAGAACCAAAAGGCTCCTTAACAGCTTCTACCCCCAAGCCATAAGACTGCTGAACAATTAATAAAATGGCCAACCGGACTATTTACATTGACACCACCCCCTCCCTTTGTTTTTACACTGCTGCTACTTGCTGTTATTATCTATGCAGTCACTTTACCCCTACTTACATGTACAAATTACCTCGACTAACCAGTGACCCCGCACATTGACTCAGTACCGGTACCCCCTGTATATAGCCTCGTAATTGTTATTGTGTTACTTTTTATTTTTATTTTATTTTTTACTTTCGTTTCTTTAGTAAATATTTTCTGAACTCTTTCTTGAACTGCATTGTTGGTTAAGGGCTTGTAGGTAAGCATTTCAAATCAATGTTTTTATTTGTCACATACACGTGTAAGGTATGTATTCGGCGCATGTGACAAATAAAATTGGATTTGATCAGCTCAGTGGAGGCGCGGTTACCTGTCACCCAACGACCCTGGTTGGCAGATCTAAAAGATAGGCACAATATTATTTTAATGACAAAGCCTTGACTACTCACTAACCTAAATTAAGTGTGTGTGTCTGTGTGTATCGGGCAACCACGCAGCAGACTTCATTTTCCCAATTACTCATTGTACTTGCCCTTGCAATCTGTGGTGTGTGTGTCTGTGTATTATTATGACTCAGAAGTGTGTCAACCTGAGCACATCCTTGTAGTAGGACATTCAGTGATTAGCTTTGGAAACAATTACTATCAACAGTGTACAGTAAAAAGGATCAAACATTCAGATCTGGATTGTCAAGTAGGCTAAATCATGTGAAGTTACAAAACCTCTTGGGATTAGTCTACACTCAAGTTGAATAAAGGATGCAGGACCTGAGCCCTACGACCATGCTTCAGGACTACCTGGCCTGACAACTCCTGGCTATCCCTGTCCCCTGTCCACCTGGTCATGCTGCTGATCCAGTCTCTGCGGTTTCTGCCTGTGGCTATGGAACCCTGACCTGCTCAGGGCTCACCGGACGTGCTACCTTGTCCCGGACCTGCTGTTTGACCCTCTCTCTCTACCGGACCTGCTGTCTCAACCTCTAAATGCTCGGCTATGAAAAGCCAACTGGCATTTACTCCTGAGGTTCTGAACTATTGCACCCTCTATAACCACTCTGATCATTATTTGACCCTGCTGGTCATCTATGAATGTTTAAAAGTATTGAAGAACGATCTGGCCTAAATGGCTGTACTCTTTTATAAAATCTCCACCGGCACAGCCAGAAGAGGACTGGCCACCCCTCGAAGCCTGGCTCCTCTCTAGGTTTCTTCCTAGGTTCCTGCCTTTCTAGGGAGTTTTTCCTAGGCACTGTGCTTCTACATTTGCATTGCTTGCTCTATGGGGTTTTAAGCTGGGTATCTGTATAAGCACTTTGTGACAACTGCTGATGTTAAAGGGGCATTAGAAAATAAATGTGATTGATTGCCTGTATATTCTTCTATTCATGTCAGTAACTCTAAATATGACCTTGAGTTATCTTACATTATCTTACAATAGGAAGTTGTACCTTAAGCAAACACTTTTTCCTGCTCTTTCCTGCTGGGGACAGGGGGCATCAGATGTGGGAATGGGGTACCTAGAGAATTTGAATATTAACAATAATTAGTGCCCACATTTATGAATGAAATTCAATTTGGGTTAGCTGTGTAGCTCATCTGATTGAGAATTGCTGATGATATACACTACCGTTCAAAAGTTTGGGGTCACTTAGAAATGTCCTTGTTTTCGAAAGAAAAGCAAATTTTTTGTCCATTAAAATAACATCAAATTGATCAGAAATACAGTGTAGACATTGTTAATGTTGTAAATGGCTATTATAGCTGGAAACGGTTGATTTTTAATGGAATATCTACATAGGCGTACAGAGTTGCAAAGAAAACGCCATATCTCAGACTGCCCATCTTTTATTTTTATTGGCCAGTCTGAGATATGGCTTTTTCTTTGCAACTCTGCCTAGAAGGTCAGCATCCCGGAGTCGCCTCTTCACTGTTGACGTTGAGACTGGTGTTTTGTGGGTACTATTTAATGAAGCTGCCAGTTGAGGACCTGTGAGGCGTCTGTTTCTCAAACTAGACACTAATGTATTTGTCCTCTTGCTCAATTGTGCATCGGGGCCTCCCACTCCTCTTTCTATTCTGGTTAGAGCCAGTTTGCGCTGTTCTGTGAAGGGAGTAGTACACAGCGTTGTACGAGATCTTCAGTTTCTTGGCAATTTCTTGCATGGAATAGCCTTCATTTCTCAGAACAATAATAGACTGACGAGTTTCAGTAGAAAGTTATTTGTTTCTGGCCATTTTGAGCGTGTAATCGAACCCACAATTGCTGATGCTCCAGATACTCAACTAGTCTCAAGAAGGCCAGTTTTATTGCTTCTTTAAACCAGCACAACCGTTTTCAGCTGTGCTAACATAATTGCAAAAGGGTTTTCTAATGATCAATTAGCCTTTTAAAATGATAAACTTGGATTAGCAAACACAACGTGCCATTGGAACACAGGACTGATGGTTGCTGATAATGGGCCTCTGTACGCCTATGTAGATATTCAATTTCCACCTACAATAGCCCTTTACAACATGAACAATGTCTACACTGTATTTCTGATCAATTTGATGTTATTTTAATAGACAAAAAAAATGCTTTTCTTGGACAAAAAAAATGCTTTTCTTTCAAAAACAAGGACATTTCTAAGTGACCCCAAACTTTTGAACGTTAGGTGGTGTATATGTTTATTTTCTTTTGAAAATCTGCCACTGAACCACACAATTCTAACATCAGTTTTTCAAGGGAGACCCGGCAAAGAGGGCAGAGCACTCAAGTAAAAGGCAAATCCATAACATTAGCTATGGTATGGATAAAGACAATGTGACACCACCACAGCTGCATGAATGTGTGGTCTCTCTATAATGTTGGCTAATTTAACAATTTCCAGACCCAACAAATAACAGAACAGTATGAAGGATACTGTTGCTGTATTGTAGCCTACTCTACTGTTATCATTTAGTAATGTTGTACTGTAGCCTACTGTACACCACATTAACCACCTAGCTAGCTAGTGATAGCGTAGCTAGCTACAAAGGAACAACCAATGACATCAACATGCTTTTTAACTAAACATCTAGCTAGCTAGTATGATTGCATGTAAATCAACTTTAGAGATGACTACAAAGTTCGAAAGCAAAGTTGACTTACCGGTCTGCTGTTCTTGGGAACTACTAGCTAGATGGAGGCATCCACATAGGAGGTTAGCTAGCTAGCTAACAGCGCTAACGTTAGCATGTAAGCTATCAAACTATCCAGCAAGAATTTCGAGGTCAAAAACAAAATAAACTATCTTAAACCATGCTTATTTAGTAAAATAAGTCCAACTGGACTGAAATAATTAACAGGCTGAACGTACATTTATGTGACTCACTTGCTAACTTCAGCTTGCTAGCAAAGTGACTGCTGCTGGGGGAAGAAATATCACCTCTTCCTGTTTACATTGTTCCCTATGGGAAATCAGAATAGCGCCACATAACCAACCAGTGGACATAATTATATTAAAACGGGGTTGGTTTAGAAACACCATTGACAATCCATGGGAAATGGTTTAGCGCGGAAGCGGGGTTGCATGTTCGAATCCAGCGATAGAAAGTTGTTTTTGAGATTTTTGTTTTAAACCTATCCCAAACCTTAACCCTTACCTTAACCATTCAGAGTTAATCCCTAACATTAAGATTTGGGAGCTAATGCCTAAACTTAACCCTAACCTAGAAAATAAAGAGTTAATACCTAAACTTAACTGGCTGAAACATTTAGAAATTTGACGTTTGCAACAACTTCGAAATTAGAAGTTTGAGGAACATGGAAGATGACACATGTACCATGTCAGATATAGAGTTGAAATGTATAAAACTTTGAGTTTGCATCCCAATATTACACTTTATATAACAGAAGACTGAAAAATAACAAAACCGTTTGACATAAACACCGGATTTTCTGCGTTTTATTTATATAATTATTTTTATTAATAATGTAATTATGAAAAATATGAATAACATTCCGCCCGTGAGTTCACTCGAGGGCGATTTGGCCATTTGACTGCAGGAAAGGGCTTCAACAAAACAATTACACGCTATTACCATCAAGTATCATCATCAGCTGGTAGAGCACGGCGCTTGTAACGCCAAGGTAGAGGGATCGATCCCAGGGACCACCCATACACACACAAAAAAAGGCATGCACGCATGACTATAAATCGCTTTGGATAAAAGCGTCTGCTAAATGGCGTATTATTATCAAGAATTATTCTCACGGCTTGCTAAAGCATTGTGAACTGCGCTGGATAAGTGGTCTGAGTAGCAATCGTTGTTTTTGTTTTTTTGTGAGCTACGATGAAGGCATACATCGATGTTCTCAGGACCTTTTCAAAGGTCCAAAATCGAAGTCTATTTCTAGTGATTAGGCTGAGCTAGATACCTACAATTTTGCTGCGAAACTTCAAGTTCGCTCCCCGTAACCCTCCAATTGCAGCTCCACACATAACTCTCTTTGGCAGTGCTGTTGTTAGGCTTACTACTGGCTTTTAGGGGCCCACATTTCCAGGCCATTTATCAATAACATATTGTTTTGGAATGCTGTCTGGCCAGTGAGTCTGAACTGGACTGCAGACCACATCCTCTGGCCGCCGCTGCCCATCCAGATACATGTCATGAATAATGGGTTGCTCATTGGAAGTAGCTGCTTGTGATTTATGTGCGTGCAGGGTCTCTGGCAGAGGATGTGTGTGTCCTGATGCAGGTCCAAGCCTTTTTCTCCTACTTTCTTGGAGTGTGTTGGTGCTAGCGCCCCTAGACGGACCTGAGCTCACCTGAGCGAGGCCCCTGTTAAATCGTGTTAATACCCGGATGGCAGGGTGACAGTTGGAGCTACCTCACACATACACACACACATAGACATACAGTATACTCATACCACACACACACCCAGATGCGCTTTTATAAACACACACACTCACAGACATGTGCGTGTGCGCATGCACACACACACACACACACACACACACACACACACTTGAGTTTGATTTTGAACATCTGCTTTGACAACATCTGAGTGAGATAAACAGACTCCCCTCTGGTCAGTATGAGTTGTGGGTTTGTGGCTGTACTCTTTGTGTTTGGTGTTTGTAACTTTGTTACTATGACAAACATCATTAGGACTTGTGCAGGTGTATTTCATAAATCTCTCAAATGGTTAAAGGGATAGTGCGAGATTTTGGCAATTAAGTTTGAAGGAAGTTGAAGGTAGCGCTATTGCAATGACTGGAAGTCTACCAGAACAGCTCGCACTATCCCTTTAATATGGTCTCAATTTATCTTAATGTATCCATTGTGTGTCCACAATGAAGTGAACCAGATTGGGATGATCTCATAGAATAGGCTACAGTGGTTGATGGCCTTGGCGATGAATAGGAGAATATACAGTATCCAGTGTGTGTGTGTGTGTGTGTTGGGGGGGGTCGTAGAAAGCAGATAGATTGGTACAGGTAGAAGGTAGGCAGATCTTTCGGCGCCCAGGCTGTTGCTCCCCATGGGCACCTCAAGGCCGGTATGGCGGCTGGGCCTGGAGCTGCTGACACCGCCGCCCGATTCAAAGAGATCCTCCAGTAAGATCCTGGCAGAGCAGGGCCGGCCTAGCACAAGGAACAACGCTTCCCATTCAGAGCTGGGCCTGGGAAAACAGAGGGCTAAAACCCTGCATGGATTCCCCCTGCTCTCTGGGCTCTCAGGCAAGTGGACTTACAGGTGCTGCACACCCATCTGCTCCTCCCCTCTCCTTCCTCCTCTCCTCCTCACCTCCTGAGGGATTCATTCAGAGTTGGCAGGGCCGGTGGCTTAGTGATGTTGCTTTTTCAATTGACTGCGTCCTGTAATAGCCAGAGCATTTCTGTAACATTGTTATTCCATTGGCTGGTCTAGTGGAACTCTGCTGTGCCCTACTAAAACTGTCTTTTTACCCCCGTGGTGTGATGTTCCGTGTTATTAGCGTGAGCTCGCAATTTTGCGGCTGATACTGTTGTCTTTGTTGCCGTGCCACACTGTTCGAGTACCGGCTGCCGATAACAGACTCATTGTCACCCGACTACCTTTTCCACTTCATTAATTAACTAGACTTCTTTTCATTTCAAAGTTTCAATTATCTAGTCAGAAAAGTCCGTAGGCCTATAGCCTTCTCCTGCTAGAATGAACAATATGCATCTTCTAGTGATTGGACACAAAGTGAGCGATGGCAGGGAAACAGTGCTGCTTTGTCAGTCTGCTGTCTGTCCCGCCTCTTGGTACCTGTGTTTTTTTGCAATCGTAATGTAAGTGGTAACTTTGAGATTAAATCCACTTAATTATTATTTTGTAGCACATTCATTTATTTTCTTTGGCGTGTTTCATAGGCCTAATAGCTAGCTACGGAGTCGGGCGCATTGGCTATTTAGGTTACTATGCTTTGATTGACGACCGAACAGCAAGTGTTGACTAGTTTATAAAAGGTGCCAAACTGACTGAATAAAGTAAATCTCCTATATCCCTTTGCTATTCATAAATCATACAACGTAATTATATGTCCATGGTATCGCATCACGAAAAGTGCTTGTATTTTCTTAGGATTCGAAGCCCATGTCTAGACTTGCCAGTGACCACGAAAGTGACTAGTCTGTGTAGCCTAGTGATGGGTTGTTCGCATCTTTTAGGTAAATGGAACCGAATCGCATCGGTGAGAGAGCCGTTCATTTGGCTCCCTAATTTACATACTGGTAGGCTACTGCTGCTTTTTGGCGATTATCTGCAGATAAATTATGAAAACATTCAATGAAGATGTAGAATCCTCACAGCAGGAATAATAGGTTGTGGCGAGAGAGACTATAACAGCTAATGTCATGATAGGCCTACTGATTTGATTAAAGTGTTGACAATAGAGTAGTCAACAGCTGCTTTCTGTGTAGCAAAGCCCATGTTTAACACCTGCATCATTCTTCAATCATACCTGATCTATTCACAATCTGGCGAGGGGTCTGACATTTTTTGCATTTTTCAAAGACATTTTCCTGAAATTCAATATTGTTTCTCAACAGGAAATCCATGTTTACTTAACAGGACAAAACCTTTAGGTTTTTGCCACAATAAACACAATGGAAAGAGTATACTATATTTAGTTATTGCCACAATACATTTAGTTGAAGAGTAGACTAGACTAGGTTTTCTGACTAGAGTACTAATCTCCCACCTTCCCTCAAAGTCCCACCCACAGTGATTGATTGACAGGCCAAACTGTTAAAGGGATAGTTCACCTAAATTACAAAATGACACAGCAGAACTCGGCTAGGCTAAGCGAACGTCTGTGCTCGCATACTCCCTGAAGAACTTTGCTTGAAAAACGAGAATAAAGTAACAGTAATATTACTGTTGTTTGTCCCTCTTGAGCCACCGTAGCAACAACATAGCCATAACACTTCCTCATAATAATCCAAATTATTCTAAGATATATCAAGAAATCTGTAATTAATTTTGACGCTTTTGCCGATGAGGTCTTAGTCATGCAATTTTACATCTAACTAAGATGTCTGATGCAGTATTTCTCAAGTGAAAAAAGTTGCATGAAACTAGTAATCTCTCATTGAATGACAACAAACACTTAATTGAAGAATCCCGTCCATAGTACTGTTGACCAATCACCGACGAAGGGGCATAGACTTTGGCTACCGAACTTTGACTTGCCTCAAGAAAAACATTTGTGTGCACAAACAGCATAATTTTTTTTTTTGTCATTTAGCAGACGCTCTTATCCAGAGCGACTTACAGTTAGTGAATGCATACATGTTTTTTGGACAACGCTGGACCAATTGTGCACCGCCCATGGGTATCCCGGTCGCGGCCGGCTACGACAGAGCCTGGACTCAAACCAGGATCTCTAGTGGCACAGCTAGTACTGCAGTGCAGTGCCTTAGACCACTGCGCCACTCGGGAGTCTGCCAAAGACCAAAACGAACAAAAACGTCAACATGGTTTGTCATAATATATGCGCGAACTGTTTAGACAGGGAAGCATACAGTAAGCTTA
This sequence comes from Coregonus lavaretus, assembly GCF_964263955.1. NCBI lineage: Eukaryota > Metazoa > Chordata > Actinopteri > Salmoniformes > Salmonidae > Coregonus > Coregonus lavaretus. Next base: position 19,779,279 of record NC_140023.1, read on the forward strand.
AGTGTCCACAGCAGCATAGCCAATAAAATGCATAATTTGAAGAACAAACATCAATGTGGCAATACAGTGGCTTGCGAAAGTATTCACCCCCTTGGCATTTTCCCTATTTTGTTGCCTTACAAACTGGAATTAAAATTGATTTTGGGGGGGGGTTGTATCATTTGATTTACACAACATGGCTACCACTTTGAAGATGCAAAATATTTTTGTGTGTGAAACAAACAAGAAATAAGACAAAATAACAGAAAACCCATAGAGTGCATAACTATTCACCCCCCCAAAGTCAATACTTTGTAGACAAACTTTTTGCAGAAATTACAGCGGCAAGTCTCTTGGGGTATGTCTCTATAAGCTTGGCACATCTAGCCACTGGGATTTTTGCCCATTCTTCAAGGCAAAACTGCTCCAGCTCCTTCAAGTTGGATGGGTTCCGCTGGTGTACAGCAATCTTTAAGTCATAACACAGATTCTCAATTGGATTGAGGTCTGGGCTTTGACTAGGCCATTCCAAGACATTTAAATGTTTCCCCTTAAACCACTTGAGTGTTGCTTTAGCAGTATGCTTAGGGTCAATGTCCTGCTGGAAGGTGAACCTCCGTCCCAGTCTCAAATCTCTGGAAGACTGAAACAGGTTTCCCTCAAGAATTTTCCTGTATTTAGCGCCATCCATCATTCCTTAAATTCTGACCAGTTTCCCAGTCCCTGCCGATGAAAAACATCCCCACAGCATGATGCTGCCACCACCATGCTTCACTGTGGGGATGGTGTTCTTGGGGTGATGAGAGGTGTTGGGTTTGCGCCAGACATAGCGTTTTCCTTGATGGCCAAGAAGCTCAATTTTAGTCTCATCTGACCAGAGTACCTTCTTCCATATGTTTGTGGAGTCTCCCACATGCCTTTTAGCGAACACCAAACGTGTTTGCTTATATTTTTCTTTAAGCAATGGCTTTTTTCTGGCCACTCTTCCGTAAAGCCCAGCTCTGTGGCGTGTAAGGCTTAAAGTGGTCCTATGGACAGATACTCCAATCTCCGCTGTGGAGCTTTGCAGCTCCTTCAGGGTTATCTTTGGTCTCTTTGTTGCCTTTCTGATTAATGCCCTCCTTGCCTGGGCCGTAAGTTTTGGTGGGCGGCCCTCTCTTGGCAGGTTTGTTGTGGTGCCATATTCTTTCCATTTTTTTTATAATGGATTTAATGGTGCTCTGTGGGATGTTCAACGTTTCTGATATTTTTTTATAACCCAACCCTGATCTGTAATTCTCCACAACTTTGTCCCTGACCTGTTTGGAGAGCTCCTTGGTCTTCATGGTGCCGCTTGCTTGGTGGTGCCCCTTGCTTAGTGGTGTTGCAGACCCTGGGGCCTTTCAGAACAGGTGTATATATACTGAGATCATGTGACAGATCATGTGACATTTAGATTGCACACAGGTGGACTTTATTTAACTAATTATGTGACTTCTGAAGGTAATTGGTTGCACCAGATCTTATTTAGGGGCTTCATAGTAAAGGGGGTGAATACATATGCACGCACCACCATTTTTTTAAACAAGTAATTTTTTTAAAATTTCACTTTACCAATTTTGACTATTTTGTGTATGTCCATTACATGAAATCCAAATAAAAATCCATTGAAATTACAGGTTGTAATGCAACAAAATAGGAAACACGGCAAGGGGGATGAATACTTTTGCAAGGCACGGTACATATCTTGCAGTAAAACTGTAAATATGACTTTAATTCCAAGAGAAGATGGTTCTCTTACTTAGAAAATAGTCCTGATCATATAGGCCTAGGCCTAGACGATATCCAAAACAACTAACAACACACTGAATTCATACATTTTCTGTAATTTTAATTATAAAGTAATGTCTTTCTACTCAATACGACAAATACTTTTACCAATCTTTGAGGTACAAGTATTCAATAATTTCACTGTGTATTTCAGATGGAATCAATGCATTAGAATGTACCAGAGGCCACCAAAATAGAGCTTGTTCTGCATTTTTTCCCCATGGGGGGTATGCACCGCCAGACCCCCCCAGCCTGGAACTCCTTGGCTGGCTACTTTTTCTATTTGGCATGTACTTACGGAAAACACTGCTCATCCAAAATCTTGTGTCTTTTCACAGGATTATTTATCTAACACCTTGCGTACAGCGATTATGACAACACTTGTTACTGGACGTGTCTACAGTATGTATTGGCAGCACTGGCAGCACATTCATCCCCTTACTGTTTTATTCATGCTCTTTTATTTTTTTGTCACCAGTCCTACATGAATGGCCTATTCAGCACGTCCACTTGTGCCCAACTCTGTCAGGCCCCAGAGCAAAGTGACGGAAGAGTGTTTTTAGTTTCTGCTAAGGTAGCCCTCTCTCCCCACTGTCAGCGTGCCAGTGTCTGATCTGATCCGCCCTGGCTAGTAGGGGTGTGAAGGGAGAGGGAGAGGGCTGACATGACATCACTCTTTCCACTGCTGTGGGGGTTGTTGTCTCAGCCATACTGGGCCCAGGTGCTGGAGCTAATACAAACATTCTGGGGACTTCACAGGGGCTCTGTCATTATGCCGCCCACAGATGGCAGTCACAAACACACACACACACACACACACACACACACACACACACACACACAAAAACACATACACACGTGCATGCGCACACACACACACAAACATACACACACGTGCATGTGCGCACACAAACACACACGTCGTGGCTCCTACATGGACCCCTGCAGACTTTAATTACAGACCACAGGGACCTGTGGCTGACACTGTTGCATTATCACTCCCAGAAGAACTGCCAATTATGGCAGAGGATGAACTGTAAATCTGCTTGTCTTAATAAGCCACTGCTGCTGCTGCTGTGCTGCTGGTGCCAACTGCCTTGGAAAAACATGCATGTATGCGTTCATTAATCACACACACACACAGACACAAGTAGGCACGTGCACACACTGTACCCAGGCACACGTGCAAGGAGAGCCAAAAGCTTTCTAAGCTGTCAGGATGTCATGGATATACTTTCAGGATAACTAAGTGAACCAAGGCCTTGCTCTTCTGGTACAGATTGCGGTCGTCAAATCAGCTAATCATCCACCATGGGTTTTGAATAAAGGTTCAATTTAAGCACTCTACATGAAAGATGAGAGTTAAGATGAGAGATATAGAGTAGGTGCCTGTTTAGCTGAAATAGGAGATCCTGCTATGTCCTGCTATGGAGGGAGACTAACTGTCAAACTGTGTCATGCGAGGCATGCACATCACTCAGTGATGCATGAGAGCTGTTCCTCTGTGCTCAGCTCCCCTCCTCTGACCTTGGCCCTCTGTCTCTCTCTCCCTCTGTGTACTCAGCGGTCAGGGCGAAGATTACCCTGGCTTATATGGAATGAATCAAACCCCTTCTCACCCCCCATCTCCCCCCCACACACAATCCTTGCCTCTACCCCCTGGGCATCAGAGTGGGCCCCACCAACATATCCCTCAGACCTGTTAAACCAACACGCGCCCAGGCCCATTGTGCTCCGCTACAGGCCAGAGGTTGGCTGTTGGTTTGGTGCCGCCGCTTGGTTATGACAACGTTTGGACAGCGTTTGATCCGACTTAATCCCAGAGAGCGAGAGCCAGGCTGGAGTGCTGTGTCCCCAGGCGGGAGTTCTGGCCCCTGGCCCCTGCGACATGGCCCTACACCTGCACAGCCTCCATCACACAATTCCATTCAGTTCAACAGGTGGTCTAGCCTACATTTTCTCTATAATCTGCCAAAGTCTAATTTCTATGGCCAGGATATGCTATAACCAGGGCCCAAAGTTTTCCTATGGCCAGGATATGCTATAACCAGGGCCCAAAGTTTATTCTGGTAGGTCACGTGTTCAAGAAAACTCCTGGCCCCACTGTACTTCTGAGTGATTGTTCTGTTACATTAGTTTTAATTTACCATTTGGGTGTGTTTGTCTCCCCCTGCTGGCGGTTTTCAATAAGCAGTATTCTGTATTTTGTGACCTTGACCTTACCTGTCATGTGACCTTAGTAAACAGGAAGTTTGTTTCCCTAATGGAATAAGATCATGTTTGATTCTGTATTCAGTACCTTCGTAATCGCCATCAGTATGCAAGCATATGCCCTTGATATTATTGTTGGTAATTAACACATTTAACTTCTTACCTGATGTTGTTTTTTGGTTATTTGGTGAGATTGATGGCGTGATTTAAATATGCTAGCTTATCTTGGCTCTATTGGTTTACATGTTTGCTACACATACTTACCTGTTTCCTCATGTCAGACCATGCTCGCTTTGTATGAATACATTGGCTCCTTTGGTTGTATTAGTCTATATAGCTGCCGTTCTGTTATATATGTTATGCTGTATGTTTTATGTTACTCCAGAACAAGCCTATTGTGAACAAGGCAATGTGAGTGATTATTGTCTTCTTGTCTCAGTTTCACCCTTTTCAAGTCAATAAACCTGAGGACAAATTGATATCCTGTCTCCAGTCTTAATGATGAGATGGTGTTTAGCTACCTGTCAAGTTATACTTACATATAAGGAGGACAGAAAAGTAATTCTGATATAGTCCATCTCTTATGTAGGACATTGCTGGCATGGTTGAGAGGTCTTATGCACAGACGTTTCTTTGATCATGATTCCCCTCAGCCTCAGGCCAGGCCCAGAGCTACAGTACAAGCCAGAGGCCAGAGGTGGAGTCTGGGTGTTCACAGAGGGCCTGCACGCTGTACCACTCTGGGGAGTTGGTGGAATGGATGGAGTACTGCATGTGTCATGATATGAGGAGTACTACTGATTTATGTTGTGTTACACTGCGTTGCACACTCCCTCACAACAGTTTTTTTTATTATCGCAAATACTGTAAAGGTAAGGTATATGAATAAATGATTAATAGATACAGTTGCAGCAACTTACTCATATTATCCACATTACCTATTGATTGAGTTGTGCATTTTCTGATGTGGTGCGTCTCTCTATCTCACACCCCTCTCTCCCTCCTGTCTCACCTTACCTGTACATTTATCTCACTCCTGGCCCAACATGTATAGCTAAGTCCTTACTGTCTATAATCAACATATTCGACTCATTCTCTTCTCACCCTAACCTATACACACCTTTAAAAAGAGGTCTAAGGAAAGAGTTAAGAAGACTGGTCCTAGTAATGCACACTACCCTGTGAATTCTGTTTTAATGGAGGAAAGAGACCCAGAACACTCTGAACAGTTTTGATTTATGAGAGCAGAACCACATTCAATATTCATTTCCGCAGCTGTGGCCAGCTAAAAAAAACAGCCTGCAAATAGACCGGTACCACAATGGAACAGTGTAACTCTGTGTGTGAGTCACTCCTATTTTAGGAATGTTTTGGGCTTTTTCTGTAAATTTACAGCAGATGTTCCTGATTTGACAGATATATATATCTATAATTATTAAAAACACCTTTTGGTGACTCAGTATTGCGAGGCTTGTCTTGTGTAATCGAAGCTGCGGTTTTGAAAAGGGGTGGGATCCAGGACTTTATTGAAAGCTAGAAAAACAGCCCCGCTGACAGTTTCCTGAGGGAGAGGGGCTTAAATAAATATTTCCATCCAGACTGCCTGCTCTCTAGACCTGGAGATAGAGTGAGATCAGGAGGGAGGGAGGTCTAGAAGTATGGAGGGAGAGATGGAGCGATGGAACGGAAGTGATGATACCCAGTCAGATGGAAAGAGATGGAGAGATTTGGTTGCCTTGAGATTGGAGGAAAGCCTTGCATGATTGCTCATTGTCTGTCCCACGTTTGTGTGCTATACTGTGTGTGCGTGCGTGTGTGTGTGTGTGTGTGTGTGCACATGTGCACGTGCGTGGCTGTGTAATTTTAAAGATGAAACAATATGGTGTATTATGAACCCATCATGGACAGACTACCAACTCTATTTACTTTTAATCAGCACAAGGAAATCTCATATATCCTACCCCAATAAGTCCACATAGCTTCATCTCTGTGATGTTGTGTGATGTGTTTGTCATTCTGTATTGTACAGTTATAAAGCTGCACAATTTAAAGTTTCTTCTAGTTGGCCTACTTGATAGAGTTATTGCATTTGTGTATGGATATTCATTTACTTATATAAAGTTTGTGAGTGTATGTGTTTATGTGAGAGTGTGTGTGTGCTTGTTTATGCACGTCTGTGTGGTGTGTGCGTGTGTGTGTTTGAGAGAGAGAGAGAGAGAGAGAGAGAGAGAGAGAGAGAGAGAGAGAGAGAGAGAGAGAGAGAGAGAGAGAGAGACAGAGAGAGAGAGAGAGAGAGAGAGAGAGAGAGAGAGAGAGAGAGAGAGAGAGAGAGAGATTGGAGACGGGATGGGGGTTAGCAGACTGGATATGATTACGGGGTGGAATGGCTGGGAGGGTTTGTGGTGAAGCGCTTTCTCAATAGTACATTCCAGTGTCGAAACAAAGCGCAACTGCTCTGCAAGCTGAGGCAGGATCTGCTTTCCCTGGCCTGTGTCAGAGGGATTGTGCAAAAGGCCCACAAAGGGCCATTAAGTCAGAACTGTGCTATAGATGAGTAATTCATACTTGGTTTATGTGACTATGTCCTCTGTGACACTGTTTACAGTTGGTTAAAATATACACTGAATATACAAAACATTAAGAACACCTGCTCTTCTATGACATAGACTGACCAGGTGAATCCAGGTGAAAGCTATGATCCCTTATTGATGCCACTTGTTAAATCCACTTCAATCAGTGTAGATGAAGGGGAGGACACAGGTTAAAGAAGGATTTTTAAGCCTTGAGACAATTGAGACATGGATTGTGTATGTGTGCCATTCAGAGGGTGAATGGGCAAGACAAAAGATTTAAGTGCCTTTGAACAGGGTATGGTAGTAGGTGCCAGGCACATCGGTTTGTGTCAAGAACTGCAACACTGCTGGGTTTTTCACACTCAACAGTTTCCCGTGTGTATCAAGTATGGTCAACCACCCAAAGGACATCCAGCCAACTTGACACAATTGTGGGAAGCATTGGAGTCAACATGGGCCAGCATGGCGCTTCCAACTCCAGGGTTGTGGATTCAATTTCCACGGGGGACCAGAATGACAAAGTATGAAAATGTCTGCTAAATGACTAAAGTGTAAATATGAAATGAACGCTTTTGACACCTTGTAGAGTCCATGCCCAGACAAGGGGGGTACCTTTCCTTCTCATCACTACACTACTGCTGTCTGTCTGTCTGTCTGTCTGTCTGTCTGTCTGTCTGTCTGTCTGTCTGTCTGTCTGTCTGTCTGTCTGTCTGTCTGTCTCCTGTTCCTACTTGCTGTCAGTTAACAGCTCGACTGTCTCTCTGTCTCTTCTCAAGTTCAGGCTCTGTCTCTCTGTCTCTTCTCAAGTTCAGGCTCTGTCTCTCTGTCTCTTCTCAAGTTCAGGCTCTGTCTCTCTGTCTCTTCTCAAGTTCAGGCTCTGTCTCTCTGTCTCTTCTCAAGTTCAGGCTCTGTCTCTCTGTCTCTTCTCAAGTTCAGGCTCTGTCTCTCTGTCTCTTCTCAAGTTCAGGCTCTGTCTCTCTGTCTCTTCAGTCAGTGAACAACATAGAGTTTCCCCAAGCTGAAATCTGATAAGGAGGCCTTCCTCTTCTAGCAGTGCCTTCTTCTGTTTCCCTGCCACTCCTGCTGGTAAATAGCTCTCTGAACTCACAAAAGAAAAATCCCTGTGCTCAACTTTGATTTACTAGACCAAAGGAAATAACATTAACGTGTTATTTTTTGGGTCTTTGTTCGCTAGGGTTTGTTTACTATACGCTGTATGGAAAATCCTTCAGGAATGTGGAGGAAGTGGGTGTTTCCTCCTGGTGCTGGCACTTAATGGGGCTGGGTGGGGATAAGGAGGAGAGGGGGTTTTGGGGGAGTGGCTTTGGGGACTGAGCATATTATTTAAGATTCCTTTGGCTGCATCAATTACAGAACCGTGTTTAATAACAGAGTTTAGTGAATGCCCATATATACTCAAGGAAAATCCCTCACGTCTCTTTTCCTAAAGTGGCCGGATCTCTGACTCCTTCCTCTGTACTTCTGACCCCTACCTACCTGTAAAACACACTTTTATGGTGATTTCACACCTGTGGTCACCTGCAGCTCCCTGACATGACCCCTGGTGTGGAGGCCAAAAGGTCATAACCTTTATAACCATGGTCATAGTGCTCTCACACCCACACTGTCTACTCTGCTACAGATGTATGATCTTAATTTGAATTCCTGCAATGCAGGCTAAAAAGGCTTCTACAGTTTGTAATTTCCAATCAGACTTGATTTGTCCTAACACAAAATGTATCAACCCCTACAACATTTTTAAATTAATTATACTCCTCATAATTCACGTTTCCTGTTGCTGCAGGATTATTTTCCTGCTGTAGCAAACTGGTTCAAATTAAGATCCTACATCTGTACCCCATTCTCACCAAGTTTCTCCCCCTCTCTGAGTGGGTCTCTCTCTCTCTCTCTCTCTCTCTCTCTCTCTCTCTCTCTCTCTCTCTCTCTCTCTTCTCTCTCTCTCTCTCTCTCTCTCTCTCGCTCAATTCAATTCAAATCAATTTAAGGGCTTTACTGGCATGGGAAACGTATGTTAACATTTCCAAAGCAAGTGAAGTAGATAGTAAACAATAGTGAAATAAACAATAAATATTAACAGTAAACATTACGCTCAGAATTTCCAAAAGAATAAAGACATTTCAAATGTCATATTATGTATTTATACAGTGTTGTAACAATGTGCAAATAGCTAAAGTACAAATGGGAAAATAAATAAACATAAATATGGGTTGTATTTACAATGGTAGCACTGACGTCTGTAGCCATGAAGTGCTTTGAAAGGCTGGTCATGGCTCACATCAACAGCATTATCCCAGAAACCCTAGACCCACTCCAATTTGCATACCGCCCCAACAGATCCACAGATGATGCAATCTCTATCGCACTCCACACTGCCCTTTCCCACCTGGACAAGAGGAACACCTACGTGAGAATGATATTCATTGACTACAGCTCAGCATTCAACACCATAGTGCCCTCTAAGCTCATCACTAAGCTAAGGATCCTGGGACTAAACACCTCCCTCTGCAACTGGATCCTGGACTTCCTGACGGGCCGCCCCCAGGTGGTAAGGGTAGGTAACAACACATCTGCCACACTGATCCTCAACACGGGGGCCCCTCAGGGGTGCGTGCTCAGTCCCCTCCTGTACTCTCTGTTCACCCATGACTGCATGGCCAGGCACGACTCCAACACCATCATTAAGTTTGCCGACGACACAACAGTGGTAGGCCTGATCACCGACAACGATGAGACAGCCTATAGGGAGGAGGTCAGAGACCTGGCCGTGTGGTGCCAGGACAACAACCTCTCCCTCAACGTGACCAAGACAAAGGAGATGATTGTGGACTACAGGAAAAAAAAGAGGACTGAGCACGCCCCCATTCTCATCGAAGGGGCTGTAGTGGAACAGGTTGAGAGCTTCAAGTTCCTTGGTGTCCACATCACCAACGAACTATCATGGTCCAAACACACCAAGACAGTCGTGAAGAGGGCACGACAAAGCCTATTCCCCCTCAGGAGACTAAAAAGATTTGGCATGGGTCCTCAGATCCTCAAAAAATTCTACAGCTGCACCATCGAGAGCATCCTGACTGGTTGCATCACCGCCTGGTATGGCAACTGCTTGGCCTCCGACCGCAAGGCACTACAGAGGGTAGTGCGTACGGCCCAGTACATCACTGGGGCAAAGCTTCCTGCCATCCAGGACCTCTATACCAGGCGGTGTCAGAGGAAGGCCCTCAAAATTGTCAAAGACTCCAGCCACCCTAGTCATAGACTGTTCTCTCTGCTACCGCACGGCAAGCGGTACCGGAGTGCCAAGTCTAGGTCCAAAAGACTTCTCAACAGCTTCTACCCCCAAGCCATAAGACTCCTGAACAGCTAATCATGGCTACCCGGACTATTTGCACTGCCCCCCCACCCCATCCTTTTTACGCTGCTGCTACTCTGTTAAGTATTTATGCATAGTCACTTTAACTCTACCCACATGTACATATTACCTCAACTACCTCAACTAGCCGGTGCCCCCACACATTGACTCTGCAACGGTACCCCCCTGTATATATAGCCTCCCTACTGTCACTTTATTTTACTTCTGCTCTTCTTCTCAACACTTTATTTTTGTTGTTGTTTTATTCTTACTTTTTTTGTTTAAAATAAATGCACTGTTGGTTAAGGGCTGTAAGTAAGCATTTCACTGTAATGTCTGCACCTGTTGTATTCGGCGCATGTGACCAATACAATTTGATTTGATTTGATTTGAATGTGTGTTTGTTTTTCACTGGTTGCCCTTTTCTTGTGGCAACAGATCACAAATCTTGCTGCTGTGATGGCACAATGTGGCTTTTCACCCTGTAGATAAGGGAGATTATCAAAATTGGGTTTGTTTTTCGAATTCTTTGTGGATCTCTGTGATCTGAGGGTCTCTAATATGGTCATACATTTGGCAGGAGGTTAGGAAGTGCAGCTCAGTTTCCACCTCATTTTGTGGGCAGTGTGCACATAGCCTGTCTTCTCTTGAGAGCCAGGTATCTCTCTCTCTCTCTCTCTCTCTCTCTCTCTCTCTCTCTCTCTCTCTCTCTCTCTCTCTCTCTCTCTCTCTCTCTCTCTCTCTCTCTCTCTCTCTCTCTCTCTCTCTCTCTCTCTCTCTCTCTCTCTCTCTCTCTCTCTCTCTGGGAACGTTGCAAAAACATTCATGTGTCCAGGTTTCTGTGGGTTAGGAGAATATTCCATCAACGTCCCACCAAACATACACAAAACATGGTTGCCATGTTCTCAGAATATAAGATATTAATGTTCTAGACACGGTTCATTGGAACATTGGAAAAACATTGTGTCAACAAAAACAAACCCTTACACATCACATCTTGTTACTGTTGCAGAGCCAATCCCTGATTGGTGAACCACTGATCCATTCACAGCTCTTTTTGTCTGTTGGAAATGTTAGAGATAACCACACATACAGCTTTTAACATACAGTGTTTTCAACTTGCATATTTGACACACTTTGACATACATGATTACATTGTGCATGTTCATTTATGCAGTAATTATTATTCAACATGTCCTCACCTGGGAGTTGAATGTACAACCTCTTGGTTCACGGCATTCAGATCTTCCTGCTATGCCACTATTTCTGTGTCAGTTATCAACCTGGTCTCAGAGCATTTCATATTATTCTGTATGTAAATCCGAGACACTCCATTTAGTATGTTACATTTCGTATGGCATGTATTCATTATTCATTATTCATGTCCATCACCCATTTCGTATGATATGTTACTAATTACAATTCGTATTTTATGTTACAAATTAGCCAAAGTACATATTATGAATTTGCAAAAAGTACAATATTTTACAAATTTGCTAAATGTATCATATGTTACAAATTCTAGCTAGGTGACTAACATTAGCTAGCTCGCTAACATTAGCTAGGCTAGGGGTTAGAGTTAGGGGTTAGGGTTAAGGTTAGGGTTATATTTAGGAGTTAGGTTAAAGGGTTGAGGTTAGGGTTAGGTGAAGGGTTAGCTAAAAGGGTTAAGGTTAGGGTAAGGGAAGGGTTAGCTAAAAAGTAGTAAGTAGTTAAAAAGCTCAAATGCTAAAGTTGTCTATGATGAGATTCGAACTCGCAACCTTTGGGTTGCGTTATACGCCTACTCATCCACCCTGACCAACCACACTACTTTCTTTTTTTTTGCCTTAAGTAACCATCTGTCTTATGTAACCATACGAAACGTAACGTATCATACTAAATGGAGTGTCTCAGATGTAAGTACAGAATGATAGAAAATGCTCTGAGACCAGGTTGCAGTTATCAGTTAATTTGACTATTCTCTCATAATTGATTTGATTTACTTATTTAAACAATTGAAGTGCTTTCTGTATAGTAACAATAAATTGACGTAGATATGTACATATAACTAGGAATAAAGTGACAGATAATAAACCGTAGAAGCAGCGTATGTGATGAGTGTAAAAAGGGTCAATGCAGATAGTCTGGGTAGCTATTTGGTTACTATTAAACTAATTATTTAGCAGTCTTATGGCTTGGGGGTAGAAGCTGTTTAGGGTTCTGTTGGTTCCAGACTTGGTGCATCGGTACCGCTTGCCGTGCAGTAGCAGAGAGAACAGTCTCTGACTTGGGTGGCTGGAATCTTTGAACATTTTCCTATCACCGCCTGGTATAGAGGTCCTGAATGGCAGGAAGCTGGGCCACAGTGATGTACTGGGGTGTATACACTACCCTCTGTAGCGCCTTACTGTTGGATGCCAAGCAGTTGCCATATCAAGCGGTGATGCAGCCATTCAAGCTGCTCTCAATGGTGCAGCTGTATAACCTTTTGAGGATCAGAGGGCCCATGCCAAATCTTTTCAGCCTCCTGAAGGAGAAGAGGCGTTATTGTGCCCTCTTCACAACTGTGTTGGTGTTTGTGGACTATGATAGATCCTTAGTGATGTGGACACCGAGGAACTTGGAGCTCTCGACCCAAGCCACTACAGTCCCATCGATGTGAATGGAGGTGTGTTCGACCCTCTGTTTCCTGCAGTTCACGATCAGCTCCTTTGTCTTGCTGACATTGAGGGAGAGGTTTTTGTTCTGGCACCACACTGCCAGGTCTCTGAACTCTTCCCTATAGGCTGTCTCATCGTCGTCGGTGATCAGGCCTACCACCGTCGTGTCGTTGACAAACTTAATGATGGTGTTGGAGTCCTGTGCTGCCACGCAGTCATGGGTACAGGAGGGGACTAAGCACGCACCCCTGAGGGGCCCCCGTGTTGAGGGTTAGCGTGGCAGATTAGTTGTTGCCTGCCCTTACCACCTGGGGGTGCCCCATCAGGAAGTCCAGGGTCCAGTTGCAGAGGGAGGTGTTCAATCCCAGGGTCCTTAGCTTAGTGATGAGCTTGGAGGGCACTATGGTGTTGAACCCTGAGCTGTAGAAAATTAACAGCATTCTCACATAGGTGTTCCTGTTGTCCAGGTGGGAAAGGGCAGTGTGGAGTGCAATAGAGATTGCGTCATCAGTGGATCTGTTGGGACGGTATGCGAATTGGAGTGGGTTCAGTGTGTCTGGGATGTAGCTCAGTTGATAGAGCATGGCGTTTGCAACGCCAGGGTTGTGGGTTTGATTCCCACAGGGGGTATGAAGAAAAAATAAATAATGATGCACTAACTGTAAGTCGCTCTGGATAAGAGCGTCTGCTAAATGACTAAAATGTAAATGTAAATGTAATGATGGTGTTGATGTGAGCCATGACCAGCCTTTCAAAGTATGTCATGGTTACAGATGTGAGTGCTACAGGGCGATAGTCATTTAGACAGGTTACCTTGGCGTTCTTGGTCACAGGGACTATGGTGGTCTGCTTGAAACATGTAGGTATTACAGACTGGGTCAGGGAGAGGTTGAAAATGTCAGTGAAGACACTTGCCAGCTGGTCCTGGTAATCCACCCTGTGGCCTTGTAAATGTTAACCTGTTTAATAATAATATGCCATTTAGCAGACGCTTTTATCCAAAGCGACTTACAGTCATGCGTGCATACATTTTTGTGTATGGGTGGTCCCGGGGATCGAACTCACTACCTTGGCGTTACAAGCGCCGTGCTCTACCAGCTGAGCTACAGAGGACGTTTGATGGAATATTCTCCTAACCCTCAGAAAACTGGACACATTAATGAATGTTCTTGCAACTTCCCATAAAACGCATCTAGAACATTAATGTTGTATATTCTGAGAACATTGTACATTGTGGGGTTTGGCCTTGTCTCTCACAAGCCAGCTAACAGCAATGTTGACCGTTATCAAATTGCCCAGTAATCTTATCCCACTGTGAAATGCTGAGATGCTGGGGCTTGTGTGTGAAATGTATGAGATGTATAAGGGCTGAGAGGGGTGAGGGGAGAGTGTGTGTCTGTGTCAGTGTCTGTATCTGTGTCGGTTTTTATGTCTGTGTGTAGCCTTATGAAAGGGGATGAATCATCTGTGCTAAATAATGAGGGCCTGAGATTTCCATGCAGCTCTTTCTAACTGCATTTGAGTCTGGAGTGTAACCACTAAATAGCTATAGCCGCCCGCAGAAATGTCTGCGAGGGAAATGCCTGGCTCTTTAGTTCATGTGTAAGGCGGTCCCAGAAGTACACGGTGTACGTCTAGAGCACCAGGCTGCAGCAGCAGCTGACTCCATGGTGGCTCAGTCTAAATGATGTAGCTCTGACTACAGGTCATCAACTTTTATTCCTTGAGGTTTCAGGCTTTATGTGCCTCCCATTTGCACCCTCTTTGGCAGTTCCTACTGTAGGTTGTGTGTGTGTGTGTGTGTGTGTATTCATCTGAGGAATCCGGCCCCCACTCTTCCACCTGCCAGTCTCTCAGCACTCATGTAGCAGGAGATGAGAGCCTCCTCTACCCCTGGAGAGTTACAGTCATTTTTTACATTTTTAGTCATTTAGCAGACGCTCTTATCCAGAGCGACTTACAGTTAGTGAGTGCATACATTATTTTATTTTTTTCATACTGGCCCCCCGTGGGAATCGAACCCACAACCCTGGTGTTGCAAACGCCCTGCTCTACCAACCGAGCTACATCCCTGCCGGCCATTCCCTCCCCTACCCTGGACGACGCTGGGCCAATTGTGCGCCGCCCCATGGGTCTCCCGGTTGCGGCCGGCTATGATAGAGCCAGTCACTGTGCCCAGTCTAATCCTGCTACATGCCCCCTAGTGCCCTCTTGCACCTAATGGCAGTACCTGCCAAATTGATGCCAATGTTAGCTCTCCCCCCTGGACCACGACTTCCTACCACTGCTAAAACAGAGACGCTTTAGAAATACATGAATACATATAAACATCAACAAGCTATGTCCAATCTTTATGGGGAGGAGGCCAATGGGTTTGGCAGTTACCATTTTCTCATTGAACTCAGATGTATTTTCTAGAAACTGGTCATACAGCCATGTTGGGTCCAGTAGATGCTGGAGATAACACTTAACGGTGAGATCAGGTTTCTTCTATTTTTACTGTTATCTGTAACTCAATCGGGAGAGAAACAGCCTGCATGTCATAGTTGAACATTATGACCTAATGTATGATTGCGTTAAAACACAGAGACCACATGTACAGTTGAAGTCGGAAGTTTACATACACCTTAGCCAAATACATTTAAACTCAGTTTTTCACAATTCCTGACATTTAATCCTAGCAAAAATTCAGTCTTAGGTCAGTTAGCATCACCACTTTATTTTAAGAATGTGAAATGTCAGAATAATAGTAGAGAGAATGATTTATTTCAGCTTTTATTTCTTTCATCACATTCCCAGTGGGTCAGAAGTTTACATATTTTATTTGGTAGCATTGCCTTTAAATTGTTTAACTTGGGTCAAACGTTTCGGGTAGCCTTCCACAAGCTTCCCACAATAAGTTGGGTGAATTTTGGCCCATTCCTCCTGACAGAGCTGGTGTAACTGAATCAGGTTTGTAGGCCTCCTTGCTCGCACACGCTTTTTCAGTTCTGCCAACAATTTTTCTATAGGATTGAGGTCAGGGCTTTGTGATGACCACTCCAATACCTTGACTTTGTTGTCCTTAAGCCATTTTGCCACAACTTTGGAAATATTTTTGGGGTCATTGTTAATGTGGAACAATGACCCCAAGCTTTTTTATGGCGGTTTTGGAGCAGTGGCTTCTTCCTTGCTGAGAGGCCTTTCAGGTTATGTCGATATAGGACTCGTTTTACTGTGGATATAGATACTTTTGTACCTGTTTCCTCCAGCATCTTCACAAGGTCCTTTGCTGTTGTTCTGGGATTGATTTGCACTTTTCACACCAAAGTACGTTAATCTCTAGGAGACAGAACATGTCTCCTTCCTGAGCGGTATGATGGCTGCGTGGTCCCATGGTGTTTATACTTGCGTACTATTGTTTGTACAGATGAACGTGGTACCTTCAGGTGTTTGGAAATTGCTCCCAAGGATGAACCAGATTTGTGGAGGTCTACAATTATTTTTCTGAGGTCTTGGCTGATTTCTTTTGATTTTCCCATGATGTCAAGCAAAGAGGCACTGAGTTTGAAGGTAGGCCTTGAACTACATCCACAGGTACACCTCCAATTGACTCAAATGATATCAATTAGCCTATCAGAAGCTTCTAAAGCCATGAAATCATTTTCTGGAATTTTCCAAGCTGTTTAAAGGCACAGTCAACTTAGTGTATGTAAACTTCTGACCCACTGGAATTGTGATACAGTGAATTATAAGTTAAATAATCTGTCTGTAAACAATTGTTGGAAAAATTACTTGTGTCATGCACAAAGTAGATGTCCTAACCGACTTGCCAAAACTATAGTTTGTTAACAAGAAATGTGTGGAGTGGTTGAAAAAAATAGTTTTAATGACTCTAACCTAAGTGTATAAACTTCAGACTTCAACTGTATGTTAGCAAAATGAATTTAGTGAAGGAGAAAACAAAACAACCTGTAATCCATTTTCGATCTAAAACACAACAGGTCACGCCCACGAGGTGGGGGACACATGCTGAAAGCTGATTGGTTCATGGGAAGGAGGACACATTGAGATCAGATGTCATAGCCCCCCAGTGCAGGGTTGTATGTCTGTGTATGTGTGGGTGTGTGTCTGTGTGTGTGTGTGCGTGCGTGCGCATGTCTCTGTGTCTGTGTGCATTTGTCTTTGCATGTGTGCACATGTTTGTGTGTGTGTCTGTGTATGTGTGTGTCTATGTGTGTGCGTTCACATGCGCGTGTGTGTGTGTGGTGTGTGTGTGTGTGTGTCTGTATGTGTGTGTGCGTCTGTGCATGTGCACGTGTGTGTGTGTCTGTGTGTGTGTGTGTGTGTGTGTGTGTGTGTGTGTGTGTGTACACGTGTGTGTGTGTGTGTGTGTGTGTGTGTGTGTCTCTCTGTGTATGTGTGGTATGTTTTGTGTGTGCGTGTGTGTGTGTGTGTGTGTGAATGTGTGTGTGTAGTGGTTAATTGGTACCTTGTCCTGAGCCCCTAAGGTGAACAGATCATAGTTGCTCTTAAGCGACTTGGTAGGTGGCTGTAGGTCTGTAGGGCATGCAGGAAGGGCCTGATGGAGTTTTCCATGCTACGGCCCCAACCTCAATGCTCTCAATGCAATCATTAAATCATTAACCTGCCCACCAAAGTCCCCTTAGCCTACAGCTCCAGGTGTAAAAGGGTTGGCTAATTGAATGGTTGTAAGTAACCTGCTGGTCTCAGAGCCTGCAGGTTCAAAATGGACACCCTCCCTCTCCTTTCATCTAGGATGGGCTTAAAGGGATGATTCACTTAAAATCTCATGGATTTTCCACTTTGGGGTGTTGTTGATTGAGCCAGACATTATTGAAAGGGTAGCTCAATTAAGTTACTTATAGATGATTTGGACATGGAGCGCAATTTTTTCAATACCTTTCAATACCTCACCTTGAGAGGATAAGGACACTGAGCCTTTTCAAAAATGTTTTATGAGTTGGAAAACACATTCTCATTTTTTTTTGCATGCAATATATCTCAGTTTTTGTATTATTTATTTTACACACACACACACACACACACACACACACACACACACACACACACACTCACTGACACACACTATCCTTCACTTGCAGTCAGCCCTCCCCAGAGACTTAGAAGTCGCTGCCGAAAGCAGCAAATACCTAGCGATTTGGGTTTTCACCCACAGAACCGACCAATCACAGTTGACTATCTAAAGGTCAACATGTTCCAACAGATTGTCTTGCTGCACCTAGGATCACCTCATTTGTGCGGTGTAGGAGCAGGAGTGTTTAAATCCTGAGTTATGACATGAGAATTCCACCATGTCGCTCTGCTGATTGATGGGCGAGGAGGGTGAGCTCCTCAGGATGCCACGCAGGCCTAGAGGCATCCCTCTGACCTACCAGCCCCCCTCAGACTCCCCTGCCTAATTTACTGCCCTAGGGCCAGGGTCATGAGTTACCCTAAGACGTACCCACTCACCCAGAAAACTACAGGCAGACAGGCAGGCCTGCTGGGCAGGCAGGCCCTTGAAGAGGCTGGCAAAAGGACACAGATTTCACTGAGGAAGAGAGTTTATGACAGCACTCACTTTATCAGGGCTCCCCATGGAGTTCACTGACTTCAGGCAGAGAGGCAGGCGTGCACACACACACAAACACACACACGCACGCACACACACACACACACACAAAAACATACACACAGACTTTCACACTTCAGTGTGAAGGCCCACCTTTTGTGCACTAGTTACATGACCTACAGCACGATCAAGCAAGTTCATGTTTACGAGATTTTTGGACTACTAAACAACTATTGATTTAGAAACACGGAGAGTTACCGCAAGTCGCAAAGAAAACAGGAGCTGCCTCCACTATTCCAGCACCATTTCAACGTTAAAACCCATAAGAGTATAAGCCCTTTCTAAGCCAGGGGAGGAGAGGGGGTACTACTAAGCTATATGGAATTGTTTTAAGAAGGTCATACCAAGGATCATTTAACTATTTGATTTTGAATTTTAAGACCCCTTGAAGAATAAATAAATGTAAAAAAAACAATTGTTTGATGAAAAAGTATTTTTGACCATACTGCTATTAGCCCCATAGGGTGGCGCACAATTGGCCCAGCGTCTTCCGGGTTTGGCCGGTGTAGGCCATCATTGTAAATAAGAATTTGTTCTTAACTGACTTGCCTAGTTAAATAAAGGTAAAATTTAATTAAAATTAAAAGCCAATACAAACACATTGAATAACAGATTCACTACATGGAACAACAGATAGTCCCCCCCAAAAAATCACAAGGAAGTTTGTTCTGAAGTGTCTGTCCTACAGTGGGGGGAAAAAGTATTTAGTCAGCCAACAATTGTGCAAGTTCTCCCACTTAAAAAGATGAGAGAGGCCTGTAAGATTATTGTAGGATTTTTAATGAATTTACTTGCAAATTATGGTGGAAAATAAGTATTTGGTCACCTACAAACAAGCAAGATTTCTGGCTCTCACAGACCTGTAACTTCTTCTTTAAGAGGCTCCTCTGTCCTCCACTCGTTACCTGTATTAATGGCACCTGTTTGAACTTGTTATCAGTATAAAAGACACCTGTCCACAACCTCAAACAGTCACACTCCAAACTCCACTATGGCCAAGACCAAAGAGCTGTCAAAGGACACCAGAAACAAAATTGTAGACCTGCACCAGGCTGGGAAGACTGAATCTGCAATAGGTAAGCAGCTTGGTTTGAAGAAATCAACTGTGGGAGCAATTATTAGGAAATGGAAGACATACAAGACCACTGATAATCTCCCTCGATCTGGGGCTCCACGCAAGATCTCACCCTGTGGGGTCAAAATGATCACAAGAACGGTGAGCAAAAATCCCAGAACCACATGGGGGGACCTAGTGAATGACCTGCAGAGAGCTGGGACCAAAGTAATAAAGCCTACCATCAGTAACACACTACGCCGCCAGGGACTCAAATCCTGCAGTGCCAGACGTGTCCCCCTGCTTAAGCCAGTACATGTCCAGGCCCGTCTGAAGTTTGCTAGAGTGCATTTGGATGATCCAGAAGAGGATTGGGAGAATGTCATATGGTCAGATGAAACCAAAATATAACTTTTTGGTAAAAACTCAACTCGTCGTGTTTGGAGGACAAAGAATGCTGAGTTGCATCCAAATAACACCATACCTACTGTGAAGCATGGGGGTGGAAACATCATGCTTTGGGGCTGTTTTTCTGCTAAGGGACCAGGACGACTGATCCATGTAAAGGAAAGAATGAATGGGGCCATGTATCGTGAGATTTTGAGTGAAAACCTCCTCCTTCCATCAGCAAGGGCATTGAAGATGAAACGTGGCTGGGTCTTTCAGCATGACAATGATCCCAAACACGCCACCCGGGCAACGAAGGAGTGGCTTCGTAAGAAGCATTTCAAGGTCCTGGAGTGGCCTAGCCAGTCTCCAGATCTCAACCCCATAGAAAATCTTTGGAGGGAGTTGAAAGTCTGTGTTGCCCAGCGACAGCCCCAAAACATCACTGCGAGGAGATTTGCATGGAGGAATGGGCCAAAATACCAGCAACAGTGTGTGAAAACCTTGTGAAGACTTACAGAAAACGTTTGACCTGTGTCATTGCCAACAAAGGGTATATAACAAAGTATTGAGAAACTTTTGTTATTGACCAATGTAAACTTCTGACCCACTGGAATTGTGATACAGTGAATTATAAGTGAAATAATCTGTCAGTAAACAATTATTGGAAAAATTACTTGTGTCATGCACAAAGTAGATGTCCTAACCGACTTGCCAACACTATAGTTTGTTAACAAGAAATATGTGGAGTGGTTGAAAAACGAGTTTTAATGACTCCAACCTAAGTGTTTGTAAACTTCCGACTTCAACTGTATGTCATAATACTGTCCTGACCCATGTACACTGCTCAAAAAAATAAAGGGAACACTTAAACAACACAATGTAACTCCAAGTCAATCACACTTCTGTGAAATCAAACTGTCCACTTAGGAAGCAACACTGATTGACAATACATTTCACATGCTGTTGTGCAAATGGAATAGACAACAGGTGGAAATTATAGGCAATTAGCAAGACACCCCCAATAAAGGACTGATTTTGCAGGTGGTGACCACAGACCACTTCTCAGTTCCTATGCTTCCTGGCTGATGTTTTGGTCACTTTTGAATGCTGGCGGTGCTTTCACTCTAGTGGTAGCATGAGACGGAGTCTACAACCCACACAAGTGGCTCAGGTAGTGCAGCTCATCCAGGATGGCACATCAATGCGAGCTGTGGCAAGAAGGTTTGCTGTGTCTGTCAGCTTAGTGTCCAGAGCATGGAGGCGCTACCACGAGACAGGCCAGTACATCAGGAGACGTGGAGGAGGCCGTAGGAGGGCAACAACCCAGCAGCAGGACTGCTACCTCCGCCTTTGTGCAAGGAGGAGCAGGAGGAGCACTGCCAGAGCCCTGCAAAATGACCTCCAGCAGGCCACAAATGTGCATGTGTCTGCTCAAACGGTCAGAAACAGACTCCATGAGGGTGGTATGAGGGCCCGACGTCCACAGGTGGGGGTTGTGCTTACAGCCCAACACCGTGCAGGACGTTTGGCATTTGCCAGAGAACACCAAGATTGGCAAATTCGCCACTGGCGCCCTGTGCTTTTCACAGATGAAAGCAGGTTCACACTGAGCACGTGACAGACGTGACAGAGTCTGGAGATGCCGTGGAGAACGTTCCGCTGCCTGCAACATCCTCCAGCATGACCGGTTTGGCGGTGGGTCAGTCATGGTGTGGGGTGGCATTTCTTTGGGGGGCCGCACAGCCCTCCATGTGCTTGCCAGAGGTAGCATGACTGCCATTAGGTACCGAGATGAGATCCTCAGACCCCTTGTGAGACCATATGCTGGTGCGGTTGGCCCTGGGTTCCTCCTAATGCAAGACAATACTAGACCTCATGTGGCTGGAGTGTGTCAGCAGTTCCTGCAAGAGGAAGGCATTGGACTGGCCCGCCCGTTCCCCAGACCTGGATCCAATAAAGCACATCTGGGACATCATGTCTCGCTCCATCCACCAACGCTACGTTGCACCACAGACTGTCCAGGAGTTGGCGGATGCTTTAGTCCAGGTCTGGGAGGAGATCCCTCAGGAGACCATCCGCCACCTCATCAGGAGCATGCCCAGGCGTTGTAGGGAGGTCATACAGGCACGTGGAGGCCACACACACTACTGAGCCTCATTTTGACTTGTTTTAAGGACATTACATCAAAGTTGGATCAGCCTGTAGTGTGGTTTTCCACTTTAATTTTGAGGGTGACTCCAAATCCAGACCTCCATGGGTTGATACATTTGATTTCCATTGATAATTTTTGTGTGATTTTGTTGTCAGCACATTCAACTATGTAAAGAAAAAAGTATTTAATAAGATTATTTCATTCATTCAGATCTAGGATGTGTTATTTTAGTGTTCCCTTTATTTTTTTGAGCAGTGTATTTACACCTGTTGTGACATGTATTGTTTATTTTTTATAGCTGGTTATGACACCTACATAAGAGTGTCAAAACCCACATTTATTCAAATGTTTTTCCCCTGTTAAGAAGTTGACTTTTGTTTGAAAGTTTGTTTCTGAAGTCCTTTGTTGATGTTGAATTCTTTACAGTCATGTTTTTTTTCCATTATATTTTAAATAACTTGTAGAAAATACACTTTATGACACTGTCATAAAGCATTGACCATCCTGTGTCACTTTACTTGGACTAAGAAAATACTCAAGAAGCATTTTGACCATCAGAATCATATAAACCAGATAGGCCTTTGTCTTGTGTTGTAGGTTTTGAGGGTTTTGACACTCTTATGTAGGTGTCATAATCAGCCATAAAATAATGCAATATAAAGTATGTCACAACAGGTCTAAATATATGTGTCATGACATTGTTATGACATATTATGACATGGTTATGACCGTGCCATAACAGGATCAAATCAAATCAAATCAAATCAAATTGTATTGGTCACATGCGCCGAATACAACAGGTGCAGACATTACAGTGAAATGCTTACTTACAGCCCTTAACCAACAGTGCATTTATTTTTAACAAAAAAAGTAAAAATAAAACAACAACAAAAAAAGTGTTGAGAAAAAAAAGAGCAGAAGTAAAATACAATAACAGTAGGGAGGCTATATATACAGTAAAATAAAGTGACAGTAGGGAGGCTATATATACAGGGGGGTACCGTTGCAGAGTCAATGTGCGGGGGCACCGGCTAGTTGAGGTAGTTGAGGTAATAGGTACATGTGGGTAGAGTTAAAGTGACTATGCATAAATAATTAACAGAGTAGCAGCAGCGTAAAAAGGATGGGGTGGGGGGGCAGTGCAAATAGTCCGGGTAGCCATGATTAGCTGTTCAGGAGTCTTATGGCTTGGGGGTAGAAGCTGTTGAGAAGTCTTTTGGACCTAGACTTGGCACTCCGGTACCGCTTGCCGTGCGGTAGCAGAGAGAACAGTCTATGACTAGGGTGGCTGGAGTCTTTGACAATTTTGAGGGCCTTCCTCTGACACCGCCTGGTATAGAGGTCCTGGATGGCAGGAAGCTTGGCCCCAGTGATGTACTGGGCCGTACGCACTACCCTCTGTAGTGCCTTGCGGTCGGAGGCCAAGCAGTTGCCATACCAGGCGGTGATGCAACCAGTCAGGATGCTCTCGATGGTGCAGCTGTATAATTTTTTGAGGATCTGAGGACCCATGCCAAATCTTTTCAGTCTCCTGAGGGGGAATAGGCTTTGTCGTGCCCTCTTCACGACTGTCTTGGTGTGTTTGGACCATGATAGTTCGTTGGTGATGTGGACACCAAGGAACTTGAAGCTCTCAACCTGTTCCACTACAGCCCCGTCGATGAGAATGGGGGCGTGCTCAGTCCTCTTTTTTTTCCTGTAGTCCACAATCATCTCCTTTGTCTTGGTCACGTTGAGGGAGAGGTTGTTGTCCTGGCACCATACGGCCAGGTCTCTGACCTCCTCCCTATAGGCTGTCTCATCGTTGTCGGTGATCAGGCCTACCACTGTTGTGTCGTCGGCAAACTTAATGATGGTGTTGGAGTCGTGCCTGGCCATGCAGTCATGGGTGAACAGAGAGTACAGGAGGGGACTGAGCACGCACCCCTGAGGGGCCCCCGTGTTGAGGATCAGTGTGGCAGATGTGTTGTTACCTACCCTTACCACCTGGGGGAGGCCCGTCAGGAAGTCCAGGATCCAGTTGCAGAGGGAGGTGTTTAGTCCCAGGATCCTTAGCTTAGTGATGAGCTTAGAGGGCACTATGGTGTTGAATGCTGAGCTGTAGTCAATGAATAGCATTCTCACGTAGGTGTTCCTCTTGTCCAGGTGGGAAAGGGCAGTGTGGAGTGCAATAGAGATTGCATCATCTGTGGATCTGTTGGGGCGGTATGCAAATTGGAGTGGGTCTAGGGTTTCTGGGATAATGCTGTTGATGTGAGCCATGACCAGCCTTTCAAAGCACTTCATGGCTACAGACGTCAGTGCTACGGGTCGGTAGTCATTTAGGCAGGTTATCTTAGAGTCCTTGGGCACGGGGACTATGGTGGTCTGCTTGAAACATGTTGGTATTACAGACTCAGTCAGGGACATGTTGAAAATGTCAGTGAAGACACTTGCCAGTTGGTCAGCACATGCTCGGAGTACACGTCCTGGTAATCCGTCTGGCCCTGCGGCCTTGTGAATGTTGACCTGCTTAAAAGTCTTACTCACATCGGCTACGGAGAGCGTGATCACATAGTCATCCGGAACAGCTGGTGCTCTCATGCATGCTTCAGTGTTGCTTGCCTCGAAGCGAGCATAGAAGTGGTTTAGCTCGTCTGGTAGGCTTGTGTCACTGGGCAGCTCGCGGCTGTGCTTCCCTTTGTAGTCTGTAATAGTTTTCAAGCCCTGCCACATCCGACGAGCGTCAGAGCCAGTGTAGTACGATTCAATCTTAGTCCTTTATTGACTCTTTGCCTGTTTGATGGTTCGTCGGAGGGCATAGCGGGATTTCTTATAAGCGTCCGGGTTAGAGTCCCGTTCCTTGAAAGCGGCAGCTCTGCCCTTTAGCTCAGTGCAGATGTTTCCTGTAATCCATGGCTTCTGGTTGGGGTATGTACGTACGGTCACTGTGGGGACGACATCATCGATGCACTTATTGATGAAGCCAGTGACTGATGTGGTGTACTCCTCAATGCTGTCTGAAGAATCCCGGAACATGTTCCAGTCTGTGCTAGCAAAACAGTCCTGTAGCTTAGCATCTGCGTCATCTGACCAGTTTTTTATTAACCGAGTCACTGGTGCTTCCTGCTTTAGTTTTTGCTTATAAGCAGGAATCAGGAGGATAGAGTTATGGTCAGATTTGCCAAATGGAGGGCGAGGGAGAGCTTTGTATGCGTCTCTGTGTGTGGAGTAAAGGTGGTCTAGAGTTTTTTTCCCTCTGGTTGCACATTTAACATGCTGGTAGAAATTAGGTAGAACGGATTTAAGTTTCCCTGCATTAAAGTCCCCGGCCACTAGGAGCGCTGCATCTGGATAAGCGTTTTCCTGTTGATTTATGGCCTTGTACAACTCATTCAGTGCAATCTTAATGCCAGCATTGGTTTGTGGTGGTAAATAGACAGCTATGAAAAATATAGATGAAAACTCTCTTGGTAAATAGTGTGGTCTACAGCTTATCATAAGATACTCTACCTCAGGCGAGCAAAACCTCGAGACTTCCTTAGTATTTGATTTTGTGCACCAGCTGTTGTTTACAAATATACACAGACCGCCACCCCTTGTCTTACCGAAGTCAGCCGTTCTATCCTGCCGATGTAGCGTATAGCCCGCTAGCTGTATGTTATCCATGTCGTCGTTCAGCCACGACTCGGTGAAACATAAGATATTACAGTTTTTAATGTCCCATTGTTAGGATAACCGTAATCTTAGGTCATCCAATTTATTTTCAAATGATTGAACGTTGGCTAATAGGATTGATGGAAGAGGCAGTTTACTCGCTCGCCGTCGGATCCTTACAAGGCACCCCCGATCTACGTCCACGATATCTCCGTCTCTTCCTCACGCGAATGACGGGGATTTGGGCCTTGTCGGGTGTCTGTATGATATCCTTCGCGGCCGCCTCGTTGAAGAAAAAATCTTCGTCCAATACGAGGTGAGTAATCGCTGTCCTGATTTCCAGAAGCTCTTTTTGGTTATAAGAGACGATGGCAGAAACATTATGTACAAAATAAATTACAAATAACGCGGAAAAACACACATAATAGTACAATTGGTTAGAGGGCTGTAAAACGGCAGCCATCTTCTCCGGCGCTGTTACAATAGACGTTAGGGTTAGGGTTTACTTCTCACTAATAAAGCTTTGATAAATTTGATGCTGGGTGTGTTACCGCTTCCCTTGGCACCCACGTATACACGCCACTGCAGACAGACAGGTGGTCTATTCTAAGTGAGGGCAGGGGATGTAGGGTATAAGGTTGAGACTAGTAACTCTGCATGTGGAGACACACTTTGCCAATGGTGACAAAGTCAGTCCGTGCTAGCCAAGCCCAGAGGGAGAGGATCAGTCAACGCTAGCTGAGCCCAGAGAGAGATCAGAGATTCAAAGTAGCAGAAACCTTCTTAGGTACTCCAGATCAGACTCAATGTCTCCACTACGACATGCAAAGTAAAGTTTCCAAATAAAAGGCTTCGCTTAGTAGAAGCAAATATCCAACTTTTGGTATTCGTTTGAGATTAATGTTTTCTGGACTAAATGTAGGTATTTGATCAAATTTATCAAAGCTTTATTAGTGAGAAGTAAACCCTAACCCTAACCTTATCCTGTATCCTTATCATAAGCCTAACCTTAACCCTAACCTTAACTGTTTAACATTTTAACTTTAATTGGGTGTGGTCAAAGTTGGACATCCCAAGGATACCACTTTGCATTTACCATGTGTATATAGGGCGGTTCGGAAGGAGCAGCACCCAAAGCTAACCGCTGGCGTGGCTTACGGCCCAGCCGTGAGAAGCATGATGACATCAGAGGTCAAAATGTTCTCATAACAATGCACGTTGCCACAGAAACGGGTGGCTTGGCCGGGTCTCCTGCTGTAATACCAATCAACCAATCAGCACCAGTCAGTCCCTGGGGGCATCCAATCAGATCAAGCCACCAACCTCGGCATCTCTCCTGGCAGTTCTATCTCAATTTCTCTCTCTCTCTCTCTCTCTCTCTCTCTCTCTCTCTCTCTCTCTCTCTCTCTCTCTCTCTCTCTCTCTCTCTCTCTCTCTCTCTCTCTCTCTCTCTCTCTCTCTCTCTTTCACTCCTGTTAGTGATGCATGACTACATCTAGGACAGGAATTGTGCCACAGTCTCAGTGCACTTTTTCTCTCTCTCTCTCCATTCCCTCTGTCTATTCTTGGACCATGACTCCATGTACTCAGCTGATTAGGTGTTGTTCTCCCCAAGGCCTCAAACTAATTATGTTCCATTTCCCCGTCACTACATCACTGCATCTGTGTGTGTGTGTGCGCAAGTGTGTGTTAGTGCGTGCATGAGAGTGTGTGCCTGCATGAGAGTGTGTGCAGGTGCCTGTGTGTATGTGTCTATTTGTGCGTGTATCTGTGTGTCTGTGTGTCTGGATTGTTAATGTGTCCTGTTCTTTTGATTTAGGAAACCCTGGCACGAGCCCCGCTGTTCCGTGGAGAGAAGCTGGTGTTATGTAATTAGGTCTTCTTTCTGTGCACACTGCACAAATTAACTTTGTGTGGGATGGCTCCAGGGCATCTGGTCTCCATTTGTGTAATGACTGGCAGATAAGACCGAAGACAAACAGACAGACATGCCTGAGTGAAACCCCAGCAGTCCCACGGGGGAACCAGAGACACACGAACCAGAGCCTGAGGGCACCTCACTCCTTTCCTTCCTTCTCCCCCTCTCTCTCTATCTCCCCCTCTCCATCTTTCAGTCACTCCCTTCCTCTGGATCAACTGTAAGCCATGCAGATGCACTCAAACAGTACACACACATACACATACAAACACACACACACACACACACACAGGTTGACTTCCAGCTCCTTTGATTCACACTATCCATCCATAGTGCTGGAGGGACACTAGAAGAAGTTAGGCCTATGTGGGATATCGTGAGATTTGTGACATCCTGAGTCTCATGGCACTCGATCCGCCCACTATAAATAAATGGGAACAACAGGTGAAGGTTCTGAGGTGCAAATCCTGCAGAGATAACAGGCCCAGGAACTGGGTCAGCAGCATATTCTCTCTCTCTCTCTCTCTCTTTATTCTCTCTCTCTCTCTCTCTCTCTCTCTCTCTCTCTCTCTCTCTCTCTCTCTCTCTCTCTCTCTCTCTCTCTCTCTCTCATTCTCATTCTCTCTCTTTCTCTCACACAATTAATTTTCCCCTAGTCTGTTTCTCAGTCTCCCTCTCTGTTAGAGTGCCAACATGCGTCAGAAATTCTCCCTGGGCTCTTTGAATAGAGCCGTTAATGCAAATGAAATAAGCATCCAGAGGTCTTTGACACAAATCAGGTGGTTTATTCTGTCGAACAGTATAGGCTATGTCCTTTATTACAGCCCTCATTGAGACTGTCAACCTGGGCCCTGAAAACAATTTATGACTGGAGACTGTTTGAAATTGAATATAATTTGCAGAGAGAGCCTTTATCTTTTCATGTGCCTACAACTATGAGTTTCCTAGAAGTGTGTGTGAGTGTGTGTCTGTGTGTGGAGTTTAGTGAGAGTTGAGCGAGAGGGATAGGGTGTAGTGTGGCAAGTGTGTGTGTGTGGGTGTGTGTGCGTGTGTGTGCGTGTGTGCGGGCATGTGTGTTTGTAAAAACAAATGTGTGTGTATTTCCAACAGGCCCTGTCCTGTGTAATCAGTGCAGGTCTCTCTGTGTTTCACCAGGGGGGAGAAGGTGGAGGTGGGGGAGTGAGTGGCGCTCCAGGCACTGGCAGGCAGGCTAGACTGGAGCACAGCCAGGGACACAGGTAACCAGAGAGAGGGAAGGGAGGTTACAGTAGGCTTACCAAGGAATCCTCATCTAGGACCCTTTTTCTTGACTAGGAAAAACTCTTGGCCCTTTCGCAAAGCTTATAATTACTTTGGGGCCTGGAGTACAAAGTACATCCAGTTAATCCAGTGTCCCATATCAGTGTATCCCCACTCACACTCACACAGTACATAGTCAGGAAAAGCTGCTGGCCTTACTCATATCATAGCATAAAACACATCCAGTGCACCCATTCTACCAGTGCGTCCTCACCCTCTCCCATTAACACAGTGACCCAGATGAAGCAGGACTATGCCTGCCTGTGCCTGTGACTGCCTGGGCATAGCCTGTGTTTGATTTACTTTCATCCTTTTTCTCAGGCAGTTGGAAAATCAGAGCTTAAGGGGCAGAGCATAAAGTAAACTCCTAGAGTGTTTATAAAGGGCTTATAGGGGACTTATAAAGGATTATGTGGGATTTCCAGAGGATTTTAATTGGTTAATAAGTGGATGGATAAGCAGGTTGGGTCCTGTGTTACAGACATTGCGTGGATACCCCTGCAGGTTTGGTTCAGTAGGAGGGTGTGGCTTAAGCTCTCAGTATGGGTGAGAGAGAGTGTGTGTGGGAAGGCAAAGGGGAGTGTAGTGTGTGTGCGGGAATGTGGAAGGGAGTGTTTGGCAGGAAACACACACTCCCTGCTCCTGCTCTGCACGTAGCCTCTTTCAGACGAGAGAGGGAGAGCGTGGTGTGTGTGTGTGTGAGGTGGAGATATGAGAGCTGCGGCATTGCTTTAGGAGACTTCTCTATCTATCGGCCTGGTCGTAAGCAGAGTAACACATCACTGTAAACCATCATGACTCTCGCATATATACAGTAGCAGTCAAATGATTGGACACCTACTTATTCAAGGATTTTTCTTTATTTTAACTATTTTCTACATTGTAGAATAATAGTGAAGACATCAAAACTATTAAATAACACATATGGAATCATGTAGTAACCAAAAAAGTGTTAAGAAAATCAAAATATAATTTATATTTGAGATCTTCAAAGTAGCCACCCTTTGCCTTGATGACAGTTTTGCACACTCTTGGCATTCTCTCAACCAGCTTCACCTGGAATGGTTTTCCAACAGTCTTGAAGGAATTCCCACATATGCTGAGCACATGTTGACTGCTTATCCTTCACTCTGCGGTCCAACTTATCCCAAACCATCTCAATTGGGTTGAGGTCGGGGGATTGTGGAGACCAGGTCATCTGGTGCAGCACTCCATCACTCTCCTTCTTGGTCAAATAGCCCTTACATAGCCTGGAGGTGTGTTGGGTCATTGTCCTGTTGAAAAACAAATGATTGTCCCACTAAGCCCAAACCAGATGGGATGGCATATCACTGCAGAATACTGTGGTAGCCATGCTGGTTAAGTGTGCCTTGAATTCTAAATAAATCACAGACAGTGTCACCAGCAAAGCACCCCCACAACATCACACCTCCTCCTCCATGCTTCACAGTGGGAACTACACATGCAGAGATCATCCGTTCACCTACACTGCGTCTCACAAAGACACAGCAGTTGGAACCAAAAATCTCAAATTTGGACTCCAGACCAAAGGACAGACTTCCACCGGTCTAATGTCCATTGCTCGTGTTTCTTGGCCCAAGCAAGTCTCTTCTTCTTATTGGTGTCCTTTAGTAGTGGTTTCTTTGCAGAAATTCGACCATGAAGGCCTGATTCACACAGTCCCCTCTGAACAGTTGATGTTGAGATGTGTCTGTTACTTGAACTCTGTGAAGCACTAATTTGGGCTGCAATTTCTGAGACTAGTAACTCTAATGAACTTCTCCTCTGCAGCAGAGGTAACTCTGGGCCTTCCTTTCCTGTGGTGGTCCTCATGAGAGCCAGTTTCATCATAACGCTTGATGGTTTTTGCGACTGCACTTGAAGAAACGTTCAAAGTCTTAAAGTAATGATGGACTGTCATTTGTCTTTGATTATTTGAGCTTAAGAAAGAAAGAAATTCCACAAATTAACTTTTAACAAGGCACACCTGTTAATTGAGATGTATTCCAGGTGACAACCTCATGAATCTGGTTGAGAGAATGCCAATAGTGTGCAAAGCTGTCATCAAGGCAAAGGGTGGCTACTTTGAAAAATCTCAAATATAAAGTATATTTTGATTTGTTTAACACTTTTTTGGTTACTACATGATTCCATATGTGTTATTTCATAGTTTTGATGTCTTCACTATTATTCTACAATGTAAAAAATAATTGTCACGACTCCCTCCGAAGCTGCCTCATCTCCTTGTTCGGGCAGGCTTCGGCGTTCGTCGTCACCAGCCTTCTAGCCACTGCCGCTCCTCTTTTCATCATTCCATTTGTTTTGTCTTGTTTTTCACACACACCTGGTACATATCTCCTCATCAGTCTCTGTATAATTATTCCCTCTGCTCCCCCATGTCTTTGTGTGGTATTGTTCCATGTGGAGGTATCGCTAGCTCGTGTTGAGCATTATGTTTATTTTATCGCCGGGATATATTCACCCATGTGTTTTGTTTTCCCAGTACGCATTTAAGTCACACTGTATTTGGTTTACACATTGCTGCAGTCTGCTGTATTGGCCAAATAAACCCTATTCTATGATTCACACCTCCTGCGCCTGGCTCCGTCCTATTCACCTTGTTACAGAATAACACACCCAAACAGCATGGAGTCAGCAGGAGCAGTGAATAGAGGATCTGACCCTGCGGAACCAGCTGAACGACCGGATCCAGCCACCCACACACCAGCAACCAGGGGTATTCACCTGTCTCTACCGAGGGAATACGACGGGACAGCTGCCCGCTTCCAGGGTTTCCTCCTGCAGCTGGACTCTACTTCAACACCATCAGCCCTGCTCCATCGGATCGGGAGAAGGTGTCCACCCTCGTCTCCTGTCTCTCGGGGAAAGCCCTGGAGTGGGTCAACGCGGTCTGGAGTGAAGGAGGAGATGCATTGGTCAGCTACGGAGAGTTCGTTCGCCTCTTCCGTGCAGTCTTTGATCATCCCTCCGAAAGAAGAGAGGCGGGCGAGCGTCTGTTCCATCTGAGGCAGGGGACAAGGACCGCACAAGACTTGGAGTTTAGAACCCTAGCGGCTGGGTCCGGGTGGAACGAGCGGTCCCTCATCGACCACTTCCAGTGCCATCTGCGTTAGGACGTCCGAAGGGAGCTAGCCTGCCGGGACACCATGTTGTCCTTCACGCAACTGGTGGACATGGCCATCCATTTGGACAACCTGCTGGCGGCCAGAGGACGTCCTGGAGGGGGTCTGCACCTTCCAACCCCGGCAGACTCGGATCACGAGCTGATGGAGCTGGGTGGAGCCGCGATCCGAGAGAGCGGAGGACGACAGCGCCAGTGTCACTCTGGTGGCACGAAGGGACATTACACCGCATGATGTCGTCAGCGTTCTTTTGGGTCTGGAGGCGGCAGGCAGGGCACTCTTGTATCACCCCAGGTATCGAACACCCACACTTGTTCAGAGCCCTCTGCTGCGCACTGTACCCTACCCATCCACTTTCCTGATCACATTGTAGTTCCCCAGTGTAAGGCGCTAGTCGATTCAGGCGCAACTGGGAACTTTATGGACAGGGCATTATCATACAGCCTAGGCATTTCATTGGTTCCCCTATCCATTCCACTCCCCAAAAAGAGCACTTGACAGTCGACCATTAGGGTCCGGGTTTGTTAAGGAAGTTACCGCACCAATGGTTACCCACGAGACTCATTGCGAACAAGTCACGGTTTTTATTATTGAGTCTCCTGCTTTCCCTGTGGTGCTAGGGATCCCTTGGTTAGCACTCCACAACCCCACATTCTCATGGCCTCACGGGGTGGTCGTGGGAGTGTCAGGGTAGGTGTCTGGGTGTTTCCGTTGGTGCAACCATGGTGGAAAGTCCAGACAGTACCTCCACCGTGCGCATTCCCCTCCCGAATACCTCGATTTGGTGCACACGTTTTCCAAAACGCAGGCGACCAAGTTACCACCTCATCGGACGGGGGATTGCGAGATAAACCTCTGGGTAGACGCTATGCCTCCCAGGAGTCATGTGTATCCCATGTAACAGGCTGAAACGGAGGCTATGGAAACATACGTCTCCGAGTCCCTGCGCCAGGGGTTTATAAGTCCCTCCACTTCACCCGCCTCCTCAAGTTTCTTTTTTGTGAAGAAGAAAGATGGAGGTCTGCGCCCTTGCATTGATTATCGATCACTGAACAAGGAGACGAAACTATTTAGTTATCCTCTCCCCCTCATTCCTTCAATGATCGAGTGAATGCATGGGGCGCGCTTCTTCACCAAATTAGATCTCCGGAGTGCGTACAACCTGGTGCGTGTCCAAGAGGGGGATGAGTGGAAGACAGCATTCAGCACAACCACTGGGCATTATGAATACCTGGTGATGCCCTACGGTTTGATGCATGCTCCATCCGTCTTCCAGTCCTTTGTGAACGAGGAGTTTCGGGACATGCTTGGTCGCGGTGTAGTGGTCTACATCGATGACATTCTGGTGTATTCCACTATGTGCGCCGAGCATGTGTCCCTGGTTCGCAAAGTGCTGGCCCGACTGTTGGAAAATGACCTTTATGCCAAGGCAGAAAAGTGTCTGTTTTTACAGCAGTCCGTCTCCTTCCTCGGATAACGTATTACCACCTCAGGTGTGGAGATGTAGGGAGATTGCATTTCAGCCGTGCGTAATTGGCCGACTCCAACCACGGTTAAGGAGGTGCAGCGCTTTATTGGCTTTGCCAAACTACTAACGAAGGTTTATCTGGGGCTTTGGCAAGGTCGCAGCTCCCATTACATCTCTGTTGAAGGGTGGGTCATCCCGGCTCCGCTGGTCTGCTGAGGCTGACAGGGCCTTCAGTAACCTGAGGGGTCTGTTCACCTCAGCCCGGTACTGGCCCACCCCGATCCATCACTACCGTTCGTAGTGGAGGTGGATGCGTCCGAGGTAGGGATAGGCGCTGTCCTATCTCAACGCTCGGGCAAGCCACCCAAGCTCCGCCCCTGTGCCTTCTTCTCTAAGAAGCTCAGCCCGGCAGTGCAGAACTACAACGTTGGTGATCGGGAGCTGTTGGCTGTTGTCCGAGCCCTGACCGTGTGGAGGCATTGGCTCAAAGGGGCGAAACACACTTTCCTCGTCTGGATGGACCACCGTAACCTGGAGTACATCCGGGCAGCGAGGAGGCTGAATCCTCGACAGGCCAGGTGGGCCCTATTCTTCACCCGGTTTTATTTCACACTATCATACATCCCGGGTACGAAGAACGTGAAGGCAGACGCATTGTCACGGCTGATTACCGTCTGATTATCATATTAACCCCTCGTTTCACGTGTCTCTCCTCGGGCCGGTGGTGGCTGGTCCGCTCCAGGAGTCTGAGGATCGGTAGGTCCCTCCACACCCTCTGGACATAGAGGGGGCCCCGGCGTACTCCGTCTGTTCCATCCTGGATTCGAGGCGTCGGGCGGGGGGCCTTCAGTACCTCGTGGAGTGGGAGGGGTACGGTCCGGAGGAGCGGTGCTGGGTCCCGATGAAGGATGTCCTCGATCCCTCCCTGTTGCGAGACTTCCACCGTCGCCATCCGGATCGCCCTGCTCCGTGTCCTCCTGGCCATCCCCGGGGCCGGTGTCGGCGCGCTGCTGGAGCTGCGCGTCAAAGGGGGGGTACTGTGACGACTCCCTCCGAAGCTGCCTCATCTCCATGTTCGGGCAGGCTTCGGCGTTCGTCGTCACCAGCCTTCTTGCCACTGCCGCTCCTCTTTTCATCATTCCATTAGTTTTTCCTTGTTTTTCACACACACCTGGTACATATCCCCTCATCAATCTCTGTATAATTATTCCCTCTGCTCCCCCATGTCATTGTGTGTTATTGTTCCATGTCGAGGTGTCGCTAGCTCGTGTTGAGCATTATGTTACTTTTATCGCCGAGATATTCACCCGTGTGTTTTGTTTTCCCAGTACGCATTTAAGTCGCACTGTATTTGGTTTACGCATTGCTGCGGACTGCTGTATTGGCCAAATAAAACCTATTCTATGATTCTCACCTCCTGCGCCTGGCTCCGTCCTACTCACCTTGTTACAATAGTAAAAATAAAGAAAAACCCTGGAATGAGTAGGTGTGTCCAAACTTTTGACTGGTACTGTATGTCTGAGCATACAGTCACGCAAATGTGCGCGCACACACACAAACACACACACACACACACTCCACCTCCCCTCACACATCTGTAAAGTATCACAGCACCCCCACTACTATATGGCGCTCTCTCTGGTCCCTAAAAACAGACAGCAATCACCATCAGGGAGAATGAAAGGCAACAGAGCATAGAATGAGAGGGGGAGCCAGCCAGGGATAGGGAAATAACAGGGGCTTAAGAAGAGAGGGATTGAAGAAGAGAAAGGGAGGCACAGCATGTTCAACAAGAGCACATGAAATCCTGTTTGTATGTAGACGACGTACAGCTGGATAATGCATAGTGAGTTCCTATGGAGTGCTTGAATCCTCCTATGCATGCTCATGCATGCATGGGTTTTTGCTTGCATGTGTTGGAGTTTTGTGGTCCACTGAGTACGCATAACACAAAAAACACACTTCTGCAGAGCACAAAGGACAATGGGATTGTTCTGATTGGCTGCAGCAGGACAGACTGATCCTGCTAAATCCCCCTCAAGCCCCAGAGAGGGAGAATTTGAAAAATAAAGAAAAGGGGATAGGAGAGAGCGAAAGGGAGTGTATTACCCCTATTTGCTCATCTCCAGAACAAGCATGAGAGCATTCTTGGTTTTATGGTATATGATGTAAGCTAAGCTTGTGATGCTATTTACCCTGTTGACCTTTTGTACTACAACACCTCTACACAGTACACACACCATGAAACCTCTCCTCGCTACAAATAAACTCTCATATAACCTTTTTTTTCTAGTACAGTTAACTCAAGGCAAACATTAATGTTGAGTCAATTTTATCACATCTTGGCACTGTCAAGGTTACGGGAGGGCTGGGTTAGGGGAGGGCTGGGTTAGGGGAGGGCTTGGTTAGGGGAGGGCTGGGTTCGGGGAGGGCTTGGTTAGGGGAGGGCTGGGTTAGGGGATGGCTGGGTTTGGGGTGGGTGGGGTTAGGGGTGGGCTGGTTTAGGGGTGGGCTGGGTTCGGGGAGGGCTTGGTTAGGGGAGGGCTGGGTTAGGGGATGGCTGGGTTTGGGGTGGGTGGGGTTAGGAGTGGGCTGGGTTAGGGGTGGGCTGGGTTAGGGGAGGGCTGGGTTAGGGGAGGGTTGAGTTAGGGGTGGGCTGGGCTGCGTTAGAGGAGGGATGGGTTAGGGGGGGGGTGGGTTAGGGGTGGGCTGGGTTAGGGTCAGGCTGGGTTAGGGTTCGGCTGCGTTTGGGTCGGGCTGGGTTAGGGGAGGGCTGGTTTAGGGGAGGGCTTGGTTAGGGGATGGCTGGGTTATGGGATGGCTGGGTTACGGGAGGGCTGGGTTAGGGGAGGGCTGGGTTAGGGGAGGGCTGGGTTAGGGGAGGGCTGGGTTCGGGGAGGGCTTGGTTAGGGGAGGGCTGGGTTAGGGGATGGCTGGATTTGGGGTGGGTGGGGTTAGGAGTGGGCTGGGTTAGGGGTGGGCTGGGTTAGGGGAGGGCTGGGTCAGGGGAGGGTTGAGTTAGGGGTGGGCTGGGCTGCGTTAGAGGAGGGATGGGTTAGGGGTGGGCTGGGTTAGGGGTGGGCTGGTTTAGGGTCAGGCTGGGTTAGGGCTCGGCTGCGTTTGGGTCGGGCTGGGTTAGGGGAGGGCTGGTTTAGGGGAGGGCTTGGTTAGGGGATGGCTGGGTTAGGGGATGGCTGGGTTCCGGGAGGGCTGGGTTAGGGGAGGGCTGGGTTAGGGGAGGGCTGGGTTCGGGGAGGGCTTGGTTAGGGGAGGGCTGGGTTAGGGGATGGCTGGGTTTGGGGTGGGTGGGGTTAGGAGTGGGCTGGGTTAGGGGTGGGCTGGGTTAGGGGAGTGCTGGGTTAGGGGAGGGCTTGGTTAGGGGAGGGCTGGGTTAGGGGATGGCTGGATTTGGGGTGGGTGGGGTTAGGAGTGGGCTGGGTTAGGGGTGGGCTGGGTTAGGGGATGGCTGGGTTAGGGGAGGGCTTGGTTAGGGGATGGCTGGGTTAGGGGATGGCTGGGTTACGGGAGGGCTGGGTTAGGGGAGGGCTGGGTTAGGGGAGGGCTGGGTTCGGGGAGGGCTTGGTTAGGGGAGGGCTGGGTTAGGGGATGGCTGGGTTTGGGATGGGTAGGGTTAGGAGTGGGCTGGGTTAGGGGTGGGCTGGGTTAGGGGAGGGCTGGGTTAGGGGAGGGTTGAGTTAGGGGATGGCTGGGTTATGGGATGGCTGGGTTACGGGAGGGCTGGGTTAGGACTGGGCTGGGTTAGGGGTGGGCTGGGTTAGGGGAGGGCTGGGTTAGGGGAGGGCTGGGTTAGGGGTGGGCTGGGCTGCGTTAGAGGAGGGATAGGTTAGGGGTGGGCTGGGTTAGGGGTGGGCTGGTTTAGGGTCAGGCTGGGTTAGGGCTCGGCTGCGTTTGGGTCGGGCTGGGTTAGGGGAGGGCTGGTTTAGGGGAGGGCTTGGTTAGGGGATGGCTGGGTTAGGGGATGGCTGGGTTACGGGAGGGCTGGGTTAGGGGAGTGTCACGTTCGTCGTACGGAATAGACCAAGGCGCAGCGTGATGAACGAACATGTTTATTTATCTATAGTGATAAATACTGACAATGAACAAAACAACAAACGACTCGTAACGTCCTAGGTAACATAGACCAACACGGAACAAGAACCCACAAACACAAAGGGAAAAACAGACAGTTTAAATATGGCTCCCAATCAGAGACAACCAGCCACAGCTGACACTCGTTGCCTCTGATTGGGAGTCACTCAGGCCAACATAGAAATAAACAAACTAGAACTCCCAACATAGAAACAGAACACATAGAATGAACACACCCTGGCTCAACATATAGAGTCCCAGAACCAGGGTGTGACAGTACCCCCCCCCTAAAGGCGCGGACTGCGACCGCGCCTCAACCAGAGCAAAACAGGGGAGGGCTGGGTGGGCATTCCTCCTCAGCGGCGGTTCTGGCTCCGGGCTTGCCCACCACCCTCCAATAATCCCCCCATAACGCCCCTGGTCCGGTCTGGCCCCGCTGGCTGGAGCTGAACTGGACGTAGTAGGAGCGGATAGCTTCAGCTCCGTTGTGGAGCAGTTATGCGGTACCTGATTAGGCACCGATGACCCAGGCACGGGTTGTGCCGGACTGACGACGCGCACCCCTGGCTTGGTGCGTGAGGCAGGAACGGACCGGACCGGGCTGACGATGCGCACCCCTGGCTTGGTGCATGGAGCAGCAACGGGCCGGACCAGGCTGACGATACGCACCCCTGGCTTGGTGCGTGGAGCAGGAACGGACCGGACCGGGCTGACGATGCGCACCCCTGGCTTGGTGCGTGGAGCCGGAACGGGCCTCACCGGACTGACGACTCGCACCCCTGGCTTGGTGCGAGTAGCAGGAACGGGCTGGACCAGGCTGACGACTCGCACCCCTGGCTTGGTGCGAGTGGCAGGAACAGGCTGAACCAGGCTGACGACTCGCACCCCTGGCTTGGTGCGAGTGGCAGGAACAGGCTGGACCAGGCTGACGACTCGCACCCCTGGCTTGGTGCGAGTGGCAGGAACAGGCCGGGCCGGTCTGGCGACGCGCACCGTAGCTTTGGTGCGAGTGGCAGGAACAGGCCGGGCCGGGCTGGTGACGCACATCGTAGGTTTGGTGCGAGGAGCAGGAACAGGCCGGGCCGGGCTGGCGACGCGCACCGTAGGCTTGGTGCGAGTGGCAGGAACAGGCCGGGCCGGGCTGGCGACGCGCACCGTAGACTTGGTGCGAGTGGCAGGAACAGGCCGGGCCGGGCTGGCGACGCACATCGTAGGTTTGGTGCGAGGAGCAGGAACAGGCCGGGCCGGGCTGGCGACGCGCACCGTAGGCTTGGTGCGAGTGGCAGGAACAGGCCGGGCCGGGCTGGCGACGCGCACCGTAGACTTGGTGCGAGTGGCAGGAACAGGCCGGGCCGGGCTGGCGACGCACATCGTAGGTTTGGTGCGAGGAGCAGGAACAGGCCGGGCCGGGCTGGCGACGCGCACCGTAGGCTTGGTGCGAGTGGCAGGAACAGGCCGGGCCGGGCTGGCGACGCGCACCGTAGACTTGGTGCGAGTGGCAGGAACAGGCCGGGCCGGGCTGGCGACGCACATCGTAGGTTTGGTGCGAGGAGCAGGAACAGGCCGGGCCGGGCTGGCGACGCGCACCCTAGACTTGGTGCGAGTGGCAGGAACAGGCCGGGCCGGGCTGGCGACGCACACCGTAGACTTGGTGCGAGTGGCAGGAACAGGCCGGGCCGGGCTGGCGACGCACACCGTAGGCTTGGTGCGAGGGGCAGGAACAGGCCGGGCCGGGCTGGCGACGCACACCGTAGGCTTGGTGCGAGAGGCAGGAACAGGCCGGACCGGGCTGGCGACGCGCACCGTACATTTGGTGCGAGGGGCCGTAACAGGCCGGACCGTACTGGGGACACACACCACTGGCTCTACCCCGGGATCTGGAACGGGCCGGACCGGACTGGTAACACACCCCAGTACCTCTCGCCGTGCCTCTAAACCTTCTTTCCCTACTTTGACCAGTGGCCCCCGTAACCTGGTGGCCTTCTGAATACGCCCCTTTTCTGCCTCCGTCAGCCCCGTCGTCCATGCCCTGTGCCCCCCCCAAAAAATTTGTTTGGGTTGCCTCTCGTCAGCCCGACGACGACACTGATCATGCCGTTGCTCCTCTCTCCGTCGCCTCTCTACTGTCTCACTCCATGGCCGGCGATCCATCCCGGCCAGGATTTCCTCCCAGGTCCAGGACCCCTGCCCGTCTAAGATCTGCTCCCACGTCCAGGCTGCCTGCTCCTGGACACGCTGCTTGGTCCTTGTATGGTGGGTTCTTCTGTCACGTTCGTCGTACGGAATAGACCAAGGCGCAGCGTGATGAACGAACATGTTTATTTATCTATAGTGATAAATACTGACAATGAACAAAACAACAAACGACTCGTAACGTCCTAGGTAACATAGACCAACACCGAACAAGAACCCACAAACACAAAGGGAAAAACAGACAGTTTAAATATGGCTCCCAATCAGAGACAACCAGCCACAGCTGACACTCGTTGCCTCTGATTGGGAGTCACTCAGGCCAACATAGAAATAAACAAACTAGAACTCCCAACATAGAAACAGAACACATAGAATGAACACACCCTGGCTCAACATATAGAGTCCCAGAACCAGGGTGTGACAGGGAGGGCTGGGTTAGGGGAGGGCTGGGTTCGGGGAGGGCTTGGTTAGGGGAGGGCTGGGTTAGGGGATGGCTGGGTTTGGGGTGGGTGGGGTTAGGAGTGGGCTGGGTTATTGGTGGGCTGGGTTAGGGGAGGGCTGGGTTAGGGGAGGGCTTGGTTAGGGGAGGGCTGGGTTAGGGGATGGCTGGATTTAGGGTGGGTGGGGTTAGGAGTGGGCTGGGTTAGGGGTGGGCTGGGTTAGGGGATGGCTGGGTTAGGGGAGGGCTTGGTTAGGGGATGGCTGGGTTACGGGAGGGCTGGGTTAGGGGAGGGCTGGGTTAGGGGAGGGCTGGGTTCGGGGAGGGCTTGGTTAGGGGAGGGCTGGGTTAGGGGATGGCTGGGTTTGGGGTGGGTGGGGTTAGGAGTGGGCTGGGTTAGGGGTGGGCTGGGTTAGGGGAGGGCTTGGTTAGGGGAGGGTTGAGTTAGGGGTGGGCTGGGCTGCGTTAGAGGAGGGATGGGTTAGGGGTGGGCTGGGTTAGGGTCAGGCTGGGTTAGGGCTCGGCTGCATTTGGGGAGGGATGGGTTAGGGTCGGGCTGTGTTAGGGTCAGTCTGGGTTAGGGTTGGGCTGGGATAGGGAAGGGCTGGATTAGGGGATGGCTGTGTTAGGGGTGGGTTGTGTTAGGAGATGGTTGGGTTAGGGCAGGGCAGGGTTAGGGGATGGCTGGGTGAGGGGTGGGTGGGGTTAGGGGAGTGCTGGGTTAGGGATGGGCTGGGTTGGGGAGGGCTGGGTTAGGGGAGGGCCGGGTTAGGGATGGGCTTGGTTAGGGAATTGCTGGGTTAGGGGGAGGGCTGGGTTAGGGGTGAGTTTCCCACACCCTGTCTGCCATAAAGCAGCTCTATCCCACATAATAAGGGTCATATCTTATCCCTCGCTCCCTCCCTCTCCTACAATCACTCCAGCTCTCTTTCATCTCCCCCAAAGAATGTTTGTTTATCTTTATTTCTCCCTGAGCACTGAGCAAATACCTGAACAAAGATGCTTTGTGTGCTGCTGCTGCAACCAAGAACATCACAGACTTAGTCTAGTACCCATAATGCGAAAGTACAAATGTGACCTTGTATGTGGGAGAAACTTTACATGGAGTAGAGTAGTATGTTTATGTATGTGTGGATGTGGAGGTTGGGATGTATGGGTGTGGAGGCTTGGATGTGTGGGTGTGGAGGCTTGGATTGTGGATGTGGAGGCTTGGATGTGTGGATGTGGAGGCTTGGATGTGTGGGTGTGGAGGCTTGGATGTGTGGGTGTGGAGGCTTGGATGTGTGGGTGTGGAGGCTTGGATGTGTGGATGCGGAGGCTGCATGTCTAGAATAAGTGGTTTTTGGTGTCTGTGTGCTAATGTACTAGTTTGTGTGAATGTGTGAGTGTTTGTTGCTGTGTTGAAGTAGTGACAGGTCCAGAGAATGTGTGGTATGCTATAGTATACAGTACTGTATCACTCTCAGTC
The DNA here is from genome assembly GCF_964263955.1 of Coregonus lavaretus. Lineage (NCBI taxonomy): Eukaryota > Metazoa > Chordata > Actinopteri > Salmoniformes > Salmonidae > Coregonus > Coregonus lavaretus. The sequence continues at coordinate 19,820,747 of NC_140023.1, forward strand.
TCACTCACACACTGTCGGAATGTGAGGGAATCTGTGAATGGCTGGATACAGTGGACAACATTGATCTGTGCTAAAATTTATGAAAAAACTCACACACACACAGTAAACAAACACGTACAGTACATGGTTTTAAAGCTTACATTTCTGTGTTACTTCAGCAGCCCACAAATGGTCTCCCTCTAACCGCTCCGAGCAGAGGGATGAGGGGGTGTCGCATAAAGATATTTAGAGAGACTCTTTTTAAAGCCTGCGACCATTGGTGAGACTGGTCTGTTATTGGCTTGCGTGCAGAATCGAGAGAGAAAGAGAGGGAGAGAGGGAGAGAGAGAGAGTTATGTCAGTCACATAACTGCTCTACACAGAGAGGGCCATGTTCAGCTCATGCTAGCTGTATTTGTTGGTTGTGTACCTGTGTGTTTACCCGATAATCCCAGAGAAAAGAGCCTTAAATAGTGTTTTTCAACAGTCAACAGTTAAGTGGACATTGGACAACCAGAACACTCCGCACTAGCTAGCTCAACAGCCATATTGTATGGAGAACAAAGTCCACATTTTCGTTCTAAGGGAGTGGTAGTGTGTGTGGAGGGCATTAGCCAATCCAGTCACCACACCACACCACCAACAGTGGTAGGCCAATCAGATGTGCTCTGTTCTCCCCCACCCTTCCTGTGATCCAGGGGATCAGGTACACGTTCTGGCTGCATGCATGTGGTGAGTGTTGCGTGTGTGAGTGTGTGTGTTTGGATGGAGGGAGTGGTGGTGCTAGTGGTGATGGGTAAGGATGGAGGGAAGGGGGCTCATAGAAGAAAAATGTGAAACAGCTGGTAGGCTTGAGCGGTTCCCCTCCAAATAGGATTCAAATGGTGAGAGAGAGGCTCCTCTAACACAAATACTCACATAGTGTCCGTGATTACACGTCCTCAATGGCCACAGCACTGCAGTGGAGGCACGTCCATGACAAAAATCACATCTGTGAATCCCATATTATGTGTTTTGAGAATTAGAGTCCTCACAGTTCTGGCCTAATAGTGTTACCCTCTCCATTACTTCCTATACCTCTGGCTAGGGGCCACAGAGCAGGGCTGAGGAGGGGTCATCTGACAGTGGGATGATGGGATGGAGGGGTAGAGGAGTGGTTGAGTTGTACTAGATCCCGGCATCCAGAGTATTGGACCCTTAACGACCCTGAACCCTCACAAATCAAACCAAGATTCCGATCAAGAGCGAGCAGTGTCCATTAGTGGTCATCGTGCGGTCATAACACAGGGTCCAGAGACCGTACTGTTCCCCCGTTCCCACTCTCCCTATTTTTAGGGGCTCTCCCACCTCCCCCAATCCACCACCCCAATCCCCAGCACTCAACCCTGTCATTAGGGTGAAAGATTTAGCGCCTGTTATTTTTTTTATTGAATTCCCAATAATGTGCTGTGATTACTGTAAGTGGTGCAACTGGGGCTTTGGGCTCTGAGCTGGAGCCATTTTGGGCAAAGTAGACACTGTGCTCAGTGCCAAGGAAGGGAGGTCAGGAGCGTGGTTTAAAGAGCTGAGGGGAAATGCAGGGCAACAATCATTGTCTTTATACGCGGCCTCAAGTTCTCCTCAGCCCCTCACGACCACAGCCAGCATCAGCCAGCCTCAGAGCCAGTGAATGTGCTGCCCACTATTAAAGAGATTGGCAAGATAGGTGTGTTTGTGTGTATGTGTGTGCCTCAGACCTGGGTCCAAATATTACTTTGAGCGTTTTCTTTTGCCTGCCTGGAGTGCTGGCGAGTTTGCACTTTTGGGACTTTTTTTATTGGTTCCATTGCAACAGGTAAAAGCTCAATCAAGCTCAGGTAAAGTATTTCAAATGATTATAAATAGCATTTCAACCCAGGTCAAGTGTGCATGTTTAAAGGCTTTGTCTGAGGACTCTATCCACTGCACTTATCACGAAGCAAACTCCCTGAATGACTCAGGGGTTACAGTAAAACTAAGTAGCATTACAACATTCAAGGACATGTGTTCCCATTTCGTTATGTAATCTATACACATTGACTAATTTGCAGCACTATGTTGTTGCCGTCACTAAGTAACCAGTATTAAAGCTATTGTTGTGAATGGAGTCTCTCTCTCTCTCTCTCTCTCTCTCTCTCTCTCTCTCTCTCTCTCTCTCTCTCTCTCTCTCTCTCTCTGTCCTATCACACCCTTTTAGTATGTCATAAATTTGAGGATTCCATTGATCCTTTGGTGTGTCTAAATCCAAAGTGTCACTTGGGGTTATTCAATTTAAATGAAGGGAAATAACATTGTGAGCAAAATTATTAATCAAATCACTTAAATTAAATTATCACTTAAATTATTTTCAAAGTGTTAATGACCTTAGATTTGATCTGTGGCCTCCATTTAAGAAAATCCTCAATAACCTAAATTGTCTCATTGATGTTACCATCATTGGTGTTAATACTCCTACTAGTGGCACAATATTATTAAATTAATAAAAATTATTTAAAGTAATTAAGCTGCCAAAAACATTTAACTAAAAAATTATCTAGAAAAAAACAACTACATTTTTCCCTAAAATGCCATGCCCAAATGTCACCGCTATTCAAGAACGACCCACCAAACTCATTCTGAGATTGTAAAAGTCCTTGAACATTGCATACATTTCATTTATTAGTTTAATTCAGGAATTAGAGAGACCTCTGTGCCAAGTTGGGAGGTTTGGCCACCCTACTGCGCTCCCAAGGCCAGCCCTGGTGTGTTTGAGGCCTGCACAGTGTTAACCATCCAATCCCTGCTGCTGATCCTCTCTCCCTGCTCTGACACAATTTCTCACGTTCCTCATTGCCCACACCACCGACATCAAAGTCTCCTTTCCCACCGCCAAGATCCCCAGAGACGGGCTTAGTTACAGTGTTCCACAAAGCCCCACATTGACACTGTAGACGCCTGGGTCTTCTGGAGGAGCCGTAATGGCCTCCCCCCATGCCCACTGTCCTCTCAGACACACCACTGGTTTCTCACAGGAGGGGGGGGGGGGGGGGGGGGGGTGTTCCAGCTGAGCCTTTGGGTTCCCAGGGTAGCCCACCCCAGCTCCAGCCCCCTGCCCCTCTGTCCAGAACAGCTGCCTGCTGTGTAAGCCCTGGATGATCCCCTGTACTAATCCCTCTGTAATGATCCCTTGATCACTGGGCAACCCCACCTCCAAGGCCCTCCTCAAGACCCAGCTCCAGGAGACTCAGCCTGGTCTGCCCCCTGGCTCACAGGCTCACAGGCTCACAGACTCACAGGCCAGGGGCGTCAGATGGACCTGGATGGATGAATGCTAGCTGGAGACTGGAGCAGGGTGGTGGTCGGGCCAAGTCTGGCGCTGTAAGGTCAAAGATGGGTGATGAACTCCCTGTTCACCCATGACTGCGTATCTGCGCGTGACTCCAATACCATCATTACGTTTGCTGAGGACACGACAGTGGTAGGCCTGATCACAGACAACGATGAGACAGCCTATAGGGAGGAGGTCAGAGACATGGCAGTGTGGTGCCAGGACAACAACGCCAGCAAGACAAAGGAGCTGATCGTGGACTACAGGAATCGGAGGGCCGAGCACGCCCCCATTCACATTGACGGGGTGGAGTGGGTCGAGAACTTCAAGTTCCTCGGTGTCCACATCACTAAGGATCTATCAAGGTCCAAACACACCAACACAGCCATGAAGAGGGTACGACAATGCCTCTTCCCCCTCAGGAGGCTGAAAAGATTTGGCATGGGCCCTCAGATCCTCAAAAAGTTCTAAAGCTGCACCATTGAAAGCATCTTGACTGGCTGCATCACCGCTTGGTATGGCAACTGCTTGGCATCCGACTGCAAGGAGCTACAGAGGGTAATGCGTAAGCCCCAGTACATCACTGGGGCCGAGCTCCCTGCTATCCAGGACCTCTATACCAGGCGGTGACAGAGGAAGGTCCTAAAAATTGTCAAAAACTACAGCCACCCAAGACATAGACTGTTCTCTCTGCTACCGCACGGCAAGCTGTACCGATGCAAGTCTGGAACCAACAGGACCCTGAACAGCTTCTACCCCCAAGCCATAAGACTGCTAAATAGTTAGTTAAATAGTTAACCAAATGCATTGACCGTTTTTGCACAAACTTGTTTTGACTCATCACATACGCTGCTGCTACTGTTTATTATCTATACTGTTGCCTAGTCACTTTATTCCTAGTTATATATACATATATACCTCAATTACCTCGTACCCCTGCACATGTTATTACTTTTTCAATTATTTCTATTTTCTTTCTCTCTGCATTGTTGGGAAGGGCCTGTATGTAAGCATTTCACTGTTACTCTACACCTGTTGTTTACAAAGCAAGTGATGAATACAATGTGATTTAATTTGAATCATGGGCATGTTGGCGAAGCTACAGCTGTGGGTTGATTATGATTAGGGCCAGGAGTCTTTCCTGATCTGATCATGTGATCTGAACAGGAAATACTCTGGGCTCTAGTTATAGCCAATCACTTGGAACCAGAATATGTCCTAATTCTGCAATAGCAACTTCCCTGAATCACATAGGGTCATTTAGTCTGTATTTGATGTCCTTAAGAAAACATTATTTATAGACTATATGATCTACATAAGTGCATTGAGATAATTAATATGTTGACCCAATACAATATAGCTGTATAACCTTTGACTTTAAAGCATTGTGAACTTGTTGAGATACAGAGGACAAGAGCAATATTACTTCAATACTTTAGAGAATACTAAAACTGATTTACTCTGTTGACTCCAGCCAAGAGAATAAGCAGAATAGATTTAAACTTGTCCTTGGCAGAAAGTGATGTCTGAGTCCTGACTGTGCTTCAGCCAAGAGCAGCTCCCCCTCCTCATAAAACGTACACACATGCACGCATGCACAAACACATGCACACACACGCACGCACGCACGCACCCACGCACAAACACATGCACACGCACACATGCACACACACACCATCCTCCCCATCCACCCAGCAATGTTGATGCAATGTCTACCCGGACCCAACATGTGTTGTGGCTCATCAAGCCAGGACATGGAAAATGTGAGCGGCTGCAGATGTGGAGTTAGAGTTAGAGAGATGGGTTATATGTAGTGCAGGGACGGTGTTTCAGCATGCCGAGACGCTCCCACAAACCCTCTTATCCCAAATCACTGAGGCTTAAGGGGGACCTCGTGTACACATACTTCTCACTTCCCATCACTTCCCATCTCAGCTCACTGAGACCAGGGATTATGGGCTAAAATCCTATCTGAGCTTCCCACCTATGGAGAGAGGGGAGAGATAGAGTAATGGTGATAGAGGGAGACATGGAGGAAGGAGCAAGGGGGGAGTGAGAGAGCGACAAGATTCTTTAAGAATGAACTAGATGAGGGGAAGTCAACAGACAGGCTCATCCATTGATAATGCAATTATGAGCTGTTCATACTGTCATGCATCATGGCTAATCCGCTGATGTCATTACGACTGCCAAACGGAGCTGTGTGGAATCCAGCGGAGTATCCCCATGATAATCACACAGGCATCCGGTCGGACATACGGTATACTGGGGTATAGGTGTGTGGGAGAAAAGGCTGGACTGACTTAACACACACTGTAAAACACACACTGTAAAAAAAGCCAACTTAACCAATTGCTTTATCAGCGTTATTATGTGAGTTGAGTGGACTTCAAAAAATAAGTTGAGCTAATGTGTTACATTTTGTTTACTCAACAAACTCTGCTCGAAGTGAATTGAATTTGAACAAGCTTCTTGAGTAAAACTACAAATTCATGTTTGCGCAAAACCATGGCCATCATTATCATATTTCCCAGCATGCTCTATTGCAGGTTGATTTTCAGAATTGTTTGTTTCAATACCTGTCTTTTTGCATGTGCATTGCTTGGTTGATTAATCTTATGCTACACAAAAGTAAATAACAAACATTTTTCTAAACTAATCCAATCTGTTAGTAGTTGGACTTTTTGCACCTGTTACTGAGATGGCTGTTCCAGTTTATATGACTTAGGTAGTCTCATTAACCAATCTTCCCTACCCTGGCAGTCATTCTCAATGCAGGTTGCGAGTGATTAAAAGTTAAAATTGTTGGATATCCTCACTCTGGCAGGATTCCAAAAGGAATTACACATCACTTTGCAAGCCAGCATAATGTGACTTGCAGCCTTGATGTGGCCTGTAAACCAGGAGTTTCAGGCCACTGCGTTAGGGTGTAACTAGACTCTCAAAAAAAGGCTTTATGATATATGTAATGTATTGTCATAAAGATTTTGATTTTACACTGGAATATATGCAAATAAGGTAGAATAATTTCTCAAGTTAAATTGCATGTTCACTCAACCTAAAATTCAAAGTTAAGTGAACATACAATTCAACTTGAGAATGTATGTTGGTTAAGCTATATGCCCAAATGTTGAGCAAACTCACAATCCTATTGCAGCTGGTTGCCTTACAATTGTACGTCAACATAAACATATTTACAGTGCACAGGCACGCATGCACACACGCACGCACATACACACGCGCATGCACACACACGCATACACACACACACACACACACACACAATCATCAACATAAGGGAATTTAGTATTTTTTTCTCTTAACTTATTTTTGATTTCACGTTGATATCACGTTAGTTGACAACTCAACCAAATGTAATTCAAAACTAGACGTTGAACTGACATCTGTGCCCAGTGGGATGGCCTTGCTGTCTGGGAGTGTGCATGCTGATGATGTTTTGAAGTCACAAGGTCATGTAGACATTGTCCTAGTGGACTAGCCGCAGGCTTTCTTAAACTATAGGTCGGGACCCAAAATGGGCCCTGGGCACTATTTCTTCTTAATTTGGATCATTGGAGGATGATTTGGGTCATGGGAGGATGGCCAATTCCTCATTTGGGTCTTGAGCTGAAAAAGTTTAAGAACCCCAGGACATGATCTTGACTGTTTGTGGTATCAGTGGACTGAATCACAATCCTCTCCCCCCTCAGTGACATTCAGAATAGATTTATCTACACATGGTCACAGCCTTTTATTTCTGTCAGCTACAATTTTAGGTTGATTTTGGACATGCTGAGTAACTCTGTGGCCAAATATCTGCAAAAATATTTTAGAATTCATCCAGTGACGGAAATGCCTCCACACGGTCTCTGGTTTCCTCCTTTCCCATTCTTTCTTTTAGAGTTTAGCTCTGTAGTGCTTTAGGAGTTCATAAATTGTTTAAAGATTTTATACAACAATTTACAAAGTAATTTACAAGTCTTACAGTTTGGCAGACTACTTCAAAACCTCACTCCTACACTATCTGTCCAACAGTTTATAACAGTTTTAAAAATGGAGGCCAGTCAGACCAGTTCAAAAACCCACACATTTGCTTTTGTGTCCAATAGTTTTTTGTGTGACTCCAGGGCCAAAATGTATTGTATTCATATACTCTAGAGCGGGTGTATTCAACTCTTACCCTATGAGGTCCGGAGCCTGCTGGTTTTCTGTTCTACCTAATAATTAATTGCACCCACCTGGTGTCCCAGGTCTAAATCAGTCCCTGATTAGAGGGGAACAATGAAAAAATGCAGTGGAACTGGCTTCGGGGTCCAGAGTTGAGTTTGAGGGCTCTAGGGTAATGGAAGGGGGTCATTCCCAGTCCAATACGAACCACCCCACACCATTATTCTATCCCTCCATCCTTCCACCCCTCCCCCATCAGCCACCACCCACCACCCAGGCCGTGCAACCCAATCAGATCCTATTTAAGGAAATCAAGTTAAATAAACTGTGATGTGAACTCCTCAAATGAGTCCGATTATATAACAGTGAGGTTGCTTCATGGACGAGATGCACTTGGATGGACGTTGATTCCCAAGGCCAGTGTTTATTTTCATTACTCTTGGAATAGCATTGCCATTAGTCTCCAAACAGAGAGGAGACAGATGAGATGGGAAGATAGGAGGTAGAGAGAGAGAGAGAGAGAGAGAGAGAGAGAGAGAGAGAGAGAGAGAGAGAGTGAGAGAGAAAAGGGGGATCTAGAGATTAAGAAAGAGAAAACAAAAGATCAAGAGATATGGGAAGAGAGAGAGGGAGAAAGAGAGAAAGAGGTGTGCAAGAGACTGTATCAAACTGTACCTCTTTCAGGTATGTCCCTAGTCTCCATTTGATAGCTTATTCTATTGCCAACATGATTAGCTAAGTTATAAAATATGATTTTACAGTGTTAGGCACTTTAGTCATTTTGGTGCGCAAAGAATGGAGTTATGAGTGCATTCAGGTGCATCTTCAGCAGCAATTTTAACATAGGCTCACTCTGTTCAGAACAAACCGGAGTATGACGCCAGGTAAACTTTAATAATGTACCGGTAAATGGTATGTTTTTTTATATGGAAAAGTACACATCCGGACTCACAGGTGTGTGGTTTGCTTGTATGACATCAAAGCAGTATTTATCATAATCCTCTATGTCCAGTGCTCAAATTAACATTTTTCATTGGTACCACTGGTGCTACCAACATACGAAAGTCAGGAGCACCACATACATTTTAATGGTAGGTTTAGAATGGTCCGCTAATCTGCGATAGAAAGAAAAAAACGTTGTGCCGGTAATATGGGTCATACATTTAGAATGGGTTGGGCTAGAAAACCCATTTTATCTGTAGTAAAGGTGCAACCATGATGGTCACGAATTGGCCCTCCGTTTTTTCTCTGTAGCACTCGGAGTGTCGTAAAGCGAATTCTAGTCTTTACAACAATTATTATCTGGGTGCTTTGTTTCTCTAGGTGCTCCTAAATTAAAATTCCAGGTTGCACAGCAACATATTTCGGAGCATATGCGACCAAAATGGTCGTGATTTAGTGCGCTGTCTACATCTCAACTTTCAGAACACATTGAGTGCTGTTCATTTACACTAATGAAATAAAGATAAATACCTGCACACTGATGGATGCTCCCACAGTGTTGTTGTGAAACATTTAGATCTGAAGGTCTTCCTAAGCCTTTACACCGCAACACTGCTGCAGCACCCAAAATGAGGACCGGCACCTGTTTCATTCCACTTCACGCATTCACCCTGCACCTGCAATTCACTGGATGTGTGTCCACTACTTTGGAACTAGTGACTAGCAGTGTTAGCTAAACCTGGGTGCCAACTTACAGAAGAGGAACGTTTGGAGGCAATAAAACTCTTTTCAGTCTGTAAAAACACCAGGGCTTGATGTAGAGGTAGAGGTATATCAGACCTTTTTTGATGTACTCAAAGATCCATTATTTGCATGTTTTAATTACTCCTATAAAAATGCTAGACTTTCAGGAACTCAACAAGAAGGTCTGATTTCATTAATACTAAAACAGGACCCAGGTGGTAAGTATAAAGATCCAGTCCATTTAAAAAACTGGAGGCCTCTTACACTTCAATGTTGTGATGCGAAAATCCTGGTGAAATGCATAGCACATAGAATAAAAAGGTTTTACCAGATATTGTTCATCCTGATCAGACAGGTTTTGTACATGGACGAGATATTGGAGATAATATATGACAATTACTTGAAACAATTTAACATTATGAAACATCAAAGACAGCAGGCCTGGTCTTCATAGCAGATTTTGAAAAGGCGTTTGATAAAGTACGACTAGAATTTAAATATAAATGCCTGGATTACTTTAATTTCGGTGAATCTCTTATACAATGGGTTAAAGTTATGTACAGCAACCCCAGATGTAAAATAGTAAATAATGGTTAATTCTCAGAAAGTATTGAGCTTTTAAAAGGAGTAAAATAAGGCTGTCCGTTGTCTCCATATCTATTTATTATGGCCATTGAAATGCTAGCTATTAAAATTAGATCCAACAAGAACATCAAGGGGTTAGAAATCCAGGGGATAACTCTTAAGACTTTTGTCTTAAGTCCACAATCTGAATCCCTGCACAGTGTCATTGAAGATCTTGATCACGTTTCTAGCCTCTCTGGACTAAAACCTACAGTTGAAGTCGGAAGTTTACATATACCTTAGCCAAATACATTTAAACTCAGTTTTTCACAATTCCTGACATTTAATCCTAGTAAAAAGTCTCTGTCTTAGGTCAGTTAGGATCACCACTTTATTTTAAGAATGTGAAATGTCAGAATAATAGTAGAGAGTGATTTATTTCAGCTTTTATTTCTTTCATCACATTCCCAGTGGGTCAGAAGTTTACATACACTCAATTAGTATTTGGTAGCATTGCCTTTAAATTGTTTAACTTGGGTCAAACGTGTCGGGTAGCCTTCCACAAGCTTCCCACAATAAGTTGGGTGAATTTTGGCCCATTCCTCCTGATAGAGCTGTTGTAACTGAGTCAGGTTTGTAGGCCTCCTTGCTCACGCATGCTTTTTCAGTTCGGCTCACAAATGTTCTATAAGACTGAGGTCAGGGCTTTGTGATGGCCACTCCAATACCTTGACTTAGTTGTCCTTAAGCCATTTTGCCACAACTTTGGAAGTATGCTTGGGGTCATTGTCCTTTTGGAAGACCCAATAGCGACCAAGCTTTAACTTCCCGACTGATGTCTTGAGATGTTGCTTCAATATATCCACATAATTTTCCTTCCTCATGATGCCATCTATTTTGTGAAGTGCACCAGTCCCTCCTGCAGCAAAGCACCCCCACAGCATGATGCTGCCACCCCCGTGCTTCATGGTTGTGATGGTGTTCTTCGGCTTGCAAGCCTCCCCGTTTTTCCTCTAAACGTAATGATGGTCATTATGGCCAAACAGTTCGATTTTTGTTTCATCAGACCAGAAGACATTTCTCCAAAAAGTACGATCTTTGTCCCCATATGCAGTTGCAAACCGTAGTCTGGCTTTTTTATGGCGGTTTTGGAGCAGCTTCTTCCTTGCTGAGCGGCCTTTCAGGTTATGTCGATATAGGACACGTTTTACTGTGGATATAGATACTTTTGTACCTGTTTCCTCCAGCATCTTCACAAGGTCCTTTGCTGTTGTTCTGGGATTGATTTGCACTTTTCGCACCAAAGTACTCTAAACTCTAGGAGACAGAACGCATCTCCTTCCTGAGCGGTATGACGGCTGTGTGGTCCCATGGTGTTTATACTTGCGTACTATTGTTTGTACAGATGAACGTGGTACCTTCAGGCATTTGGAAATTGCTCCCAAGGGTGAACCAGACTTGTGGAGGTCTTGGCTGATTTCTTTAGATTTTCCCATGATGTCAAGCAAAGAGGCACTGAGTTTGAAGGTAGGCCTTGAAATACATCCACAGGTACACCTCCAATTGACTCAAATGATGTCAATTAGCCTATCAGAAGCTTCTAAAGCCATGACATAATTTTCTGGAATTTTCCAAGCTGTTTAAAGGCACAGTCAACGTATTGTATGTAAACTTCTGACCCACTGGAATTGTGATACAGTGAATTATAAGTGAAATAATCTGTCTGTAAACAATTGTTGGAAAAATTACTTGTGTCATGCACAAAGTAGATGTCCTAACCGACTTGCCAAAACTATAGTTTGTTAACAAGAAATGTGTGGAGTGGTTGAAAAATGAGTTTTAATGACTCCAACCTAAGTGTATGTATACTTCTGACTTCAACTGTATGACAAGTGTACCATATAACGTATTGGATCGTTAAAAGACACAGTGTTTACACTACCTTGTAGTTTAACAATAAATTGGGCAGATGGTGAAGTAGACATACTTGGTATTCACATCTCAAAAAATATAAATGAACTTACCACAATCAATTTCAAAGAAAGTTAGCAAAAATAGATACGATTCTGCAACCATGGCCTAGCCAGTCTCCAGACCTGAACCCAATAGAAAATCTTTGGAGGGAGCTGAAAGTCCGTATTGCCCAGCGACAGCCACGAAACCTGAAGGATCTGGAGAAGGTCTGTATGGAGGAGTGGGCCAAAATCCCTGCTGCAGTGTGTGCAAACCTGGTCAAGACCTACAGGAAACGTATGATCTCTGTAATTGCAAACAAAGGTTTCTGTACCAAATATTAAGTTCTGCTTTTCTGATGTATCAAATACTTATGTCATGCAATAAAATGCAAATTAATTACTTTAAAATCATACGATGTGATTTTCTGGATTTTTGTTTTAGATTCCGTCTCTCACAGTTGAAGTGTACCTATGATAAAAATTACAGACCTCTACATGCTTTGTAAGTAGGAAAACCTGCAAAATTGGCAGTGTATCAAATACTTGTTCTCCCCACTGTATATATATATATATATATATATATATATATATATATATATATATAAGATACAAATTGGCTGAAAGAATTGGCATAAATAGAAAAATAAACCAGTTTCATTTGAGGAAAGAAATGTTGACAGCTGCGCCATACAGGTAGCAAAATAAATGGGAAGAGATTTTCGATGTACCAATTCCATGGCACATGGTTTATGAACTCGTACAAAAAACAACACTTGATTCAACACTACAGAGTTTTTCAATTTAAATTATTATTCCAAATTCTTGCCACCAACAGAATGCTATATATATGGGGTATACAACAATCTCAGTCTGTAGATTTTGCTGCGAAGAGACATAAATCACTAAATCATTTATTCTGGTATTGGTTAAAAAATCACAACATTCACTTAAAATGTACCTTACAAATAGCAGTGTTGGGCGATTTGGAAAGCCATAGTCAGTCAATAAATAATATAATAATACTCGCAGGAAAGGTTTTCATCTTTAGCTCACAATCTGTGGATACTTTACGATTAGAAAGGTTCAAAATGTATGTAAAACATCACAGCACAATTGAAAAAAACGAGGGTGGTCTATGGTGATAGCTGGGATGGGCTGAGAGTGGCTGAGGGGTGGGATTAAAGAGCTTATGTTTGGTAATGTATTATTGTTATGTGATTGCTTTATATAAAAGTACCATGTATGTAGAATGTATATGTAAAATGTATATGTAAAATGTATGTATATGTAGCAGAAAAGCTGTAAAAAAAAAAAAAAAAAAAAAGGATATGTGTCCTCCGAAGAGGGTGGGTTAATAAAAAAAATATTTAAAAATACCTGGGTGTCATCCTGCTAAGGGGCAATGAGGTTGAAGATTAGACAGAAATTAATCAGGATGCCATCCTGTCCTACATTCTTAGAAAAAAGGGTTCCAAAAGGGTTCTGATGCTGTCCCCATAGGAGAACCCTTTTTGGTTCCAGGTAGAACCCTTTTTGGTTTCAGGTAGAACTCTTTTGGGTTCCTTGTAGAACTCTCTGTGGAAAGGGATCTACATGGAACCCAAAAGGGTTATACCTGGAACCAAAAGGGTTCTACCTGGAACCAAAAAGGGTTCTTTAAAGGGTTCTCCTATGGGGACAGCCAAATAACCATTTTTGGTTCTAGATAGCACCTTTTTTTCTAAGAGTGTAATATGGTCTTTGCATTAAAGAGAGGGGGAGAGAGTGGGAGGCTATAATAGTATAGTGTACAGGCTTATGTCATGAAAATACCACTCATGTTTGTGTTAAATTGTTGACATGGCTTTAAAGACAACAGCATGAACAGTTTTGGGTTTTCGTCAAAAGCTATACATTTAAGTTGATTAACTCCTGGCAATTGTATTACAATTAAATAAACTCTAAATGCTCAATTATAATTGTCTCAGGTGCTCTTCAGCGTGTGTAGGACCAGTGCTTGCCAGTGATTGCTTTCATATTGTACTTTAAAAACTCTGATTTCCTTCAGCCATTGAATTGGCTATGCCTCCTTCCCAGGGAGGCTGCACATCGCTCACACTCCAGCATTTGTTCCAAGGCAGCTTGTCAATTGTCAAGCTTTGGCTTGTGCATGGATTGTATGGCTAAGTGAAGGGGCAGAGACAGGGGGACAGAGACAGAGAATGCAGAATTAACCCTTATTGCTCTCTCATTCTATTATTGGGAAGTATGCCTCAATGTGTGCCTGTACTGAACTCTATATTGAACTCCTGAGTGGCGCAGTGGTCTAAGGCACTGCATCGCAGTGCTAACTGTGCCTCTAGAGATCCTGGTTCGAATCCAGGCTCTGTCGCAGCCGGCCGCGACCGGGAGACTCATGGGCGGCGCACAATTGGCCCAGTGTCGTCCGGGGTAGGGGAGGGAATGGCCGGCAGGGATGTAGCTCAGTTGATAGAGCATGGCGTTTGCAACGCCAGGGTTGTGGATTTGATTCCCACGGGGGGGGCAGTATAAAAAAATATATGTATTCACTAAAACTGTAAGTCGCTCTGGATAAGAGCGTCTGCTAAATGACTTAAATGTAAAATGTACACTTGTGCTCTTCACTTTCCTCCTTCTACAGCTAGATGGACAGTGTAGGCTACACTGTGGGGTCCATCAGTGACGGCCATTAAACTGTCATTCCTATGAAGAAAGAGAGCCTTTTTAATTGCCATGGATACTGTGGAGTGTAGTCTGGATTTTCAAAATGTATTTTTCTCAAAACCCGCTTAACTTGTCCACTCTGTGGTCTCCTCTCAGCTCTGTAGTTCTGACTGCCTGTCCCTCCTCATGGAGGAGATGATATTTCCCTAAACTTAGCGGGAAACAGACTAAACTTGCCTCTCTGGCTGTGTGAGGCCATGACAGAGTGCGCACACAGAGCATGACAGAGTGCGCACACAGAGCATGACAGAGTGCGCACACAGAGCATGACAGAGTGCACACACAGAGCATGACAGAGTGCACACACAGAGCATGACAGAGTGCACACACAGAGCATGACAGAGTGCACACAGAGCATGACAGAGTGCACATGCAGAGATGAGCCATAAGGATGATGGTTTGGATACATCATTACGGATATAGGTGCTTTAGGGAGACAGTAGCCCGTGCACAACTCACTTGACACCCCATTCTCAACTCACTTGACACCCAATTCTCAACTCACTTGACACCCAATTCTCATCAGCAGAAGTCGTGCTTTCAAAGAGAAGATGTTTAAAGTAGAGTTGATGTCTGTGTTAGTGACATGGTAATCTCTCGTGGACAGATTCTCGTGGACATGAAACGGCGAGAACCTTTCAAGGGTCACGTAGAATTATGTGATTACGAGCAGCAGTAGTTCCTGGTTTTGGGTTTTCGTCATTGATTATTTGGACTATTCAGGATTGGGCGAAGGCAGTGCTTAAACTGGTGTGGTGATTTTGAAGCACCGGATTTTGAAGCACCGAATGATAAACGGTTTCCACTACATTCCACAGCCACAAAGTCAAAATTGGCTATATCTTAAACATTTATGGATTTTTTTGTTGTTGCTTTTTGGCCATGATAAACACGGGTGAAATTAGCGGAAGGGAGGGGTTTGGCCGAAAGTTTCAGTTTGCGAGGGAGGAGACTTCGCTTCATTCCTTTGCATAAAGGTTATCACAATTGTTAACGGCATTCTCCGCAGAAGTAAATCAGGAAATGACAAACTTTTGCAAAATAATTTTACTTCTGGTAAACCGAGATTAGTGACATTGAGACTTATTCCATCAAAACTGGTAAACAGGGACTAGTCCCTAGGATGTCTGGGAGATTAACTTGGGGCCCTGGTTTTACATGTGAGTATCAGGTCACTGTGTTTCTTCCGACTACCTATTTTGGACCTACACTGCATGACCAAAAGTATGTGGACACCTGCTCGTCGAACATCTCATTCCAAAATCATGGGCATTAATATGGAGCTGGTCCCCCCTTTGCTTCCATGACAGCCTCCACTGTTCTGGGAAGGCTTTCCACTGGATGTTGGAACATTGCTGCGGGGACTTGCTTTCATTCAGCCACGAGCATTAGTGACGTTGGGCACTGATGTTGGGCGATTAGGCTTTGCTCGCAGTTGATGTTCCAATTCATCCCAAAGGTGTTCGATGGGGTTAAGGTCAGGGCTCTGTGCAGGCCAGTCAAGTTCTTCCACACTGATCTCGACAAACCATTTCTGTATGGATCTCGCTTTGTGCACGGGGGAATTTGCATGCTGAAACAGGAAAGGGCCTTTCCCAAACTGTTGCCACAAAGTTGGAAGCACAGAATCGTCTGGAAAGTCATGGTATGCTGTAGCGTTAATATTTCCCTTCACTGGAACTAAGGGGCCTAGCCCAAACCATGAAAAACAGCCCCAGACCCTTATTCCTCCTCCACCAAACTTTACAGTTGGCACTATGCATTTGGGTATGTAGCATTGCAACCCAGTATCTCTATTTGCACATAATCTCTTGCACATCTATCATTCCAGTGTTAAAACTAATTGTAATTATTTGCACTATAGCCTATTTATTGCCTTACCTCCATAACTTGCTACATTTGCACACACTGTATATATATTTTCTGTTGTATTTTTTGACTTTATGTTTTGTTTTACCCCATATGTAACTCTGTGTTATTGTTTTTTATCGCACTGCTTTGCTTTATCTTGGCCAGGTCACAGTTGTAAATGAGAACTTGTTCTCAACTGGCTTACCTGGTTAAATAAAGGTGAAATAAAATAAAAAATAAAAATAATAAAAAAATGATCCTGGCATCTGCCAAACCCAGATTAGTCCGTCGGACTGCCAGATGGTCTGGTGGCGTCCAATGGTGGCGAGCTTTACACCACTCCAGCCGATGCTTGGCATTGCGCATGGTGATCTTAGGCTTGTGTGCAGCTGCTCTGCCATGGAAACCCATTTCATGAAGCTCCCAACGAACAGTTCTTGTGCTGATGTTGCTTCCAGAGGCAGTTTGGAACTTAGTGTTGCAACTGAGGACAGACGATTTTTACGCGCTACGCACTTCAGCACTCGGCGGTCCCGTTCTGTGAGCTTTTGTGGCCTACCACTTCGCGGCTGAGCCATTGTTGCTCATAGACGTTTCGACTTCACAATAACAGCACCAATAACAGCACTTACAGTTGACCGGGGCAGCTCTAGCAGGGCAGAAATTTGACAAACTGACTTGTTGGAAAGGTGGCATCCTATGACGGTGCCACGTTGGAAGTCACTGAGCTCTTCAGTAAGGCCATTCTCCTGCCACTGTTTGTCTATGGAGATTGCCTGGCTGTGTGCTCGATTTTATACACCTGTCAGCAACAGGTGTGGCTGAAATAGCCAAATCCACAAATTTGAAGGGGTGTCCACATACTTTTGTATATATATAGTGTATGTTGGATATAGTGTGCAAGGTTTTTATCAAGGTTTGTTGCTACAGTAGAAAGGGTGACTGACTTAGGATGACACTCTAGGTCAGGGATCATCAACGCAATTTTATTTTCTTGAGCTGATGGTCAGGGGGCCGGAACATAATTACAAATAATATGTAGACTGCAAATTGACCTCAAGAAGCCCAAACAGATATAATATTTGACTAAAACATAATAATTTCAAACCTTGCTTACATTTGTATATGATCACATATATATCTCTCTATTATGCGTTGGAATACTTTTATGCGTTGGAACAGATTTCCAACATTAAAATCCGACAATAAAAAATAAAAGCAAACTTTTTTTTTTTGCTCAGAAAACTTGGGGAACACTGCTCTAGGTCATGGGCCACAACCAGGCATGTTTATGACAACATCCCAGACTTTCTCATCGGAGGCCTAGATACTGTACCAAGAACTATGTGTTCTATTTCTATGACTCTTTTAGAAGATAGAACCCTGTCAAAATCTATCCCAGCTTTGCCCTCTTCCCCTCCACTTCCTGGAGCTGAGCTCAGCACTGATAGGCCAGTCCAGGCGTCGTGTACTCTGACCCTGGGGGCGGATGAGGAAGTGTCGGTGGGCCGCCTGAGCTGGCTGGACTCAGTAGTGGCCTGACCCGGGGAGCAGTGAGCAAGCAAGCCAGGTTCCGCTCCGCTCCAGGCCATCTCTGGATCCACCTCATACATGTGTTTCCTGTTGTTGTGGCCCAGAGCACAGGGTCCTTTCCTGATACTTTGTTAGGGATCGCCCTGGGAATGGTTTAAATTTAGGTGTGTTTAACAGAGGCCCCTGTCTGTGTGGTGTGTGCCACGGCTGATACCGTCAAGCCTCGTCAATTTTTTTTACACCCCTCCTACCCTCTGATGAAATGTAGAGCCTGCGGGGCATTTAGCAGTGAGCTGGGTTCTCTATAACTGCCGTGGGGATGATGTGTGTTTGTGTGCATGTACAAAGTGTGTATGTGTGTTTTGTGCGTGCATGCACGCTTGTCTCACATTATAAAATCCATGCAGGAGACATCGAAATGGACAGCGCTAAAGCCCTAGGATATGAAACAGTGGAAAAGTTGGTTCTATTTTTACCTAATTATCCTTATGAGATTCAGAGACCAGGTTGACTTAGTTTCTCTTCCGCTGATTTTTTTTCTCTGTACATCATTTTATTAGCCAGCCAAATGTCACAATGTATGAGAGTTTTATTAGAACCAGCTTTGTGCTATTTCAAATCAATCATCTGCTTCTCTGGGCTTTTTCCTCTGGGGGGGATCCCAGCAGAGGAGATGTTTTGTTCAGTTTAATTGAAAAGATACTAAACCACACCCTTTTCTTAACAGCGTTTGTAGCTCTCAGGGCCCTGTTTTGCATGAATGTTTTCCATCAGGGAACGTGCTAATTTACGATGCGGTGAAAAAAGTGGCATCTCAGCGTTTTAATTCCTCCCCCCCCCCCCCCCATCACCTGACACAGCACTTATGTGCCAGTGTTCCACAGTCGGCCCTGTGACATCACAGCGGCTCATCTCGTTAAACGTCAAAACATTCCCAGAGCGGCGATGAGGCTTGGAGGCCTGGTGAAATGGCTTCCATATGGGATGCATATCCCTGACTCCCCCATGGGGGACTGACTGGGCCTGGGTCTGGAGATGGGGGATAGGGACTTGAGAGACAGAAGAAAGGAAAGAGAGAGGGGCCTTTGCAGCTTATCTCAAAAATCTACTTTCGTCTTTTTTGGCAGGAGTTTGATCCCACAGTGAAGATTGGATTCATCGGATCCCCCCTCACTCCCGCATGCACGCGCATACACACACACTCTCTCTCTCTCTCTCTCTCTCTCTCTCTCTCTCTCTCTCTCTCTCTCTCTCTCTCTCTCTCTCTCTCTCTCTCTCTCTCTCTCTCTCTCTCTGTCTCTGTCTCTGTCTCTGTCTCTGTCTCTGTCTCTGTGTGTGTGTGTGTGTGTGTGTGTGTGTGTGTCTCAGGAAACAAAGAAACTGGATCCCTGGCTGTGCTGCTCTCCTTCCAGCCGACCACAGGTTTGGTTTGGCAGGCGTCCAGCCAGCTGCCTCACACGCTGTAGCATGGGAACATCCTGCCTGCTGCAGAGGGGTCCTCCTCAACCCTGTACACATACACATAGCACACGTATAGACACACATTCAAATGCACAGACATGCACAAAACGACATGCAAGCCCCATCTCATTGGCACTGATTCACACACACACACACAGCCCAGTGGTCCTCTCTCTTGAGATTGGTTTGTGTAAAGGAGGCCCACAGAGGGAGGTGTGTGAGTGTGTGTGTTTGCACGTGCTTATATGTGTTTTTGTGTGTGAGGAACAGAAAAGAGCATGTCTGGGGCCAGTGTTCAAAGACACTTATACAATAGATGCCATGGAAGCTGGAAGCAGCATCTTGGGTCATTGTTTAGTGGCCTTGTTATTGTTCCCATTAATCATAGTTAATGTAGGTTTTAATCCGTCCTCTGCTGCTCTGATTACAAGCTTGGGGGTCAGCAGACTAAATTCAGTGCACACAGAGAAAAGAGTTACTGGCCGCCACTCCTCAACTCTGACCCCACACCATTGTGGTCCTAATTGATCACTGTTGATTGGTGGACATTTTTCAAACACGGATACCGTGGTCTGATCAAAGGGTCCCCTCAATTAATCTTCCAGAGTGCATGTCGGATTAATACATTCTTGGGCGCTATTACCAAACATTGTAAAGAAAGAGAGGGATTGGGGGCTGAGGGGGTTTGACCCTCAGCTGACCCGGGGGTCGGAGGAAAAAGCCTGTCTGTAATCAAGAGGACTTAACCATATTTTCTTCCCTCCCCTAAAAGAGCTCCTTGTCTCCAAAAAGAGTGAGAAAAAAAAAACTCATGCAGTTTTTAAACATCAATATTGTTCCATCGGTTGGACATGGAGAAGTGTAAGTCACATACATCTTGATTTTTCCCAGGCTGTGTAAATTAATCCTCTTTGAGCCGGGCCGTGTGTTCACAGGTAACTGAACCCATGTCCCTGAGGCAGGAACATGTTCAATCAAGTAGAAAAATACGATGAAATAACGAGCAGGGTGTGTACACCTGCTTGACAGCAGTGAGGTGGGAGGATGGGGGAGAATGGGGATTGTGGGGGTGAGGGTGAGGTAGAGGTACAAACCCACTATGTCAGTCTTCAGGCACAATCAGCTTTCGCCTGGACAATCAGTCGGGGAGACGGGGCGTAAGAGAGAGGAGGGACGGATTATGAATGAAAGGAGAGAGTTGATAGTGACGTTGGGTCCTGGGCAATGCTCTGTTTGTGTTCTCTATGGCAGTGGCATGCTCAGTCAACCACATCTACTGGAGGGAGGGCGGGTAGGGGGTGGGCAACAGACCGGGTTCACTTCCATTGGGTTCACTTCACATCCACCTGAGAGGCCCGAACGGCCGGGTGAAGTTGCGAGAATAAAGATATTGTTTTTGTGTCAAACAAACTCATACTATAAATATAATTTAATTTGCAAGAAAATGATTAGGCCACAACAAACAGAGAGAATGAGTTTGAAAAGGAAAGAAAGTCAATCAGAAATGGAGGAATAATGTGTGATAGAGAAAGAAAAATAGGATAGAGAAGATAGGATGATAGAATTAGGAAGAAAAAGGGAAAGAGTGAGAGGGTCATAGGGAGAGAGATAATTGGATATAGACGAGATAGGTGAGCCACATGTTGCGCAACAACATGGCAGCCATTTACTGTTTCAAACACTCTAGAGAGTCTGTATTAAGTGTATTTTACATTATATCACTTTAGATAATGAATTGGAGTATTGCATACAGTACTTTGGAACAGCTCCAAGGTTTTAGAGTAGCTGCAATTAACAATTAACATTTCTGGATAAGGGCAACATTAGTAGGTTTTAGTTTTTTTTTTTTTTTTTTATTCACATCAAAGAAAAAAAGTGAAAAACAGTGCAGATAAAAAGACTGGTAAAAACGGTGTGCAGGTGAGGTTGGAAACTCAAAATGTACAAAAAAAGTTTGTTCAATCAATTAAACAGAGCATACTAATTATAAATGTACATAATGTACTCAGTATACAAGAAAAAAACATATTTTATTATGTGTGTGAATGTGAGAGTTAGGCTACATGGAGGAGAATACTTACATAGTTTGGTTCATCAGGCTGACCCCTAGTCTACCCTTTAAGTTATTGAGGGATGATGATGTTTTGGCAATGTGAAGATAGGAATTCCAGAGTATGGAACTTCTGTATCTGATAGACAATTGTCTATGTGAGGTGTGGCAGTGGGAACGATGAAGGTTATCGCAGTGTCTTGTGTTGTATGCATGGATTTGGGTATTAACCTGGAAGAATCCATTGAAGGGTTTAGGTAGGCTGTCTGGGAGGTATGTGTGTTTTGTAGATGAAGGTGTATAATTTGAGTATATTAATTTTGTAGATAGACAATATATTGAGTTTCTTAAGCAGAGGGGCAGATGGAGCAAAGTAGTTAGAAAAGGTGGATAGTATTACACATTTCTTCTGTGTGATGAGTAATTTGCGTAGGGAGGAAGCATATATACTGGCCCAGACAATATTGCAGCAGCAAATGAGATATGGGTAAATGAAGCTGTTGTATAGTGTTAGGAAGCAACCCTGATGAACCAAACCACTAATCTTTCTGATGATACCAACGGACTTCACCACTTTGCTGCAGACAAAGTGAACGCCTAGGAATCTAGTGGATGAAACCTGGTACATTTCATTCTTGTTTTGTTTGTTATTTATACAATATTTCTTATTCTTACCAGTGAATACAATGTAGTTGGATTTTTTACACTTAAAGACAATTTGTTTATCTGGAACCATTAAGAAAACTTAAGTTAGCTTCATTGATTAGTGAATCGATATTCTTGTGTAATAAAATCAAGTTGGTATCATCAGCAAAAAGAATGGGAAGTACGGTAGAAGACATAGCAGCAAGGTCATTGATATAGATTAGGAATAACAAAGGTCCAAGGATCTAACCCTGTGGAACACCACAAAATATATTGGCCCTGGTAGATGTACAACCATTTGCATATACAAATTGATCTCTATCATAAATATAATTATATAGCCATTTATATGTATAATCATGAAAACCGATATAATGCAATTTAGCAAGTAATATTTCATGATCAACCGTGTCGATCACTTTGGATAAATCTAGAAAGATGCCAAGAGTGTGTTCACTGTTGTTCAGGGCTGTAAAGATTTTATCCACAAGTTGTAAAAGAGCCGTATCTGTGGAGTAGTTTTTACGTTAACAGTGTTGGTTTATACACCAGTTTCTCTAGGATTTTAGAAAAACATGGCAGTACAGATGTTGGGCGATAATTTGTAAAAGATCTTGGATCCCCAGATTTATAGAGGGGGATAACTTTGGCAATTTTTGAATCTTTAGGAACAATAATAGTTTGAATTGATTTGGTGAAGATATACGTCAGATGGTCAATAATCTAGGAAGACACTGATTTCACCGAAGAGGCACCAATCTTATCATGACCTGCTGCTGATATCTTTAAGTTAGGTTTAGTACAACATTCCCACATCTGTTCAGAGTAACCAGTTAGCGCTCCCTCAGGGAGGAACCCTGTATGAATGAGGGGTGGGGGGCAGGGGGGACGGAGTTATTTGGGCCCATGTGTGATGCAGAGGCAATATATAACAGGACCTGCTTTCTGCAGCACCGGAGCCAAGGGCGATGTCACTTCCTGATCGATCCTGACAATCATTAAGAAGTGGACAACTTCCTGTATCTGGACGAAGGGCTTCTCTCTTGAGAGATGGGGGGTGTAGCATGGGCCAGGGCTATAGGCAGGGCAGGATTTTGAGAGCTGGGGACATAAGACTCACTATAACATCTGGGCCCATATTCATAGTGTGTCTCAGAGTAGGAGTGCTGATGTAGGACCTGATTCTAGATCAGCACTGAGACGCTTTATGAACATCTACTGTATGTCATGACTCCTGAACATTTGTCTAGACTACAGGCTACAGTTGGTCTTTGTGACTGTAGTGAAATCAATGAAGTTGGGTTACTTCTAAGTAACTGAGTTACTCCTAAGTCATCATCTCCAATATTGTGACCTTCCACTATAGAGCTTTGCTTTGATGTGGATTGAGGCCTATACATTCATATCAG
This sequence comes from Coregonus lavaretus, assembly GCF_964263955.1. NCBI lineage: Eukaryota > Metazoa > Chordata > Actinopteri > Salmoniformes > Salmonidae > Coregonus > Coregonus lavaretus. The sequence goes on from NC_140023.1 coordinate 19,844,096, forward strand.
TTGTGTTCCTCAATTGTATTCACCTTATTTATATTGTGGATTGTGTTTCTGTGTGCGAATGGAAGGTCTACAATACCATGAACAAACCAGCCTATGTATTGAATACATTGAATTGGATGGTGATGATACCGATTAATGAAGCCAGCACACAATATGCTTATTTTTATTTAGAAAAAAATATCAGGAATAATATGAAATTGTTGAAATGTTAATTGTTTGGTGAAATATGTATAAAAGGAGAGTAACTGCCGATAATTCGCCACCTTTGGATAGTTGCATTTGCAATTTTGATCATCATTAGTGACTGCAAGCAAATTTATTGATTTTTAAAAGCCTTACTAACTTTCTGTTTTGTCTGCTCGGACTCTAGAGATAAGTATGGTTGCATTAATCTTTTTGCAGGCAGTCGTGTTCTTTTGATGAATGTAATTGCATTTTTGACGGTATAATATAGTTTTGATGAATGTATTTATTTTTTGAAAACACATTTACTGTTTTGCAAAAGGCCACACAGTTCTGTGTCTTATGGACTCTGTTTTGAAAATCAACATCATTGTTTCAAAAAGTGCTTGTACTCGATTGAGAAAAACTGTAATAGCAGCAGAACAAACAGCGCAGGGTTCTACCTCCTCTGTTTACTGTAATACACTCGTTTCCATGACCACTTTCATCACTTTTCAAGCCTGGGTACCTAAATATAATACTTGGCACTCAGAAGTTCAAACTTAGACCCAAAACTATATTGAGCCCTGGAAGTAGCGTATCCACCACTGTCCATGATCCTGGAGAACCCTAATGGACTTCACTGTGACGCAGATGCTTGGTTTTCTAGCAGAAACCAGGACACTGGCAAACAGTATTAGAGTATCCTGTGAAGTAGTGCTATACAACAAAGCTTGAGTCATTTCAGTGTTCTGATCTGTAATGTACAGTGTGGTTGGGAGTGTGTGTAGTTGGTGGAGGGTGTACAGCAGTGTGTTTGTGACTGTGTGTTGGGGGGGGGGGTGGCTGCAGTGTGTGTGTGCCTTTATGAGTGTTGGGGAGGGGGTTCGCCAGCTCTCGCCTCGCTCCATTTGCTGTTGAAACCCAGCTGAAATGAAGACCACATGGTCGCTGTTTTGAAGCACCCTCATCATGGGGTTGAATCTAAATTTCCCTCATGCCTTCTCCTCCCCCTCCAATATTTTGATTCGAACTGTCTGAGCAGAACAGGTAATATCAAATCGACCTTAACATTTATATTCGGAAAGGGAAAAAAACGATCCAACAGTTGAGAGAAAAGAAAAACGAAGGAAACAATGGCAATGCTGTCCCAATTGTGTTATGCTTGGCAAGCCTTGAAGTGCTTCATCTACAGGAGGGTAGAAAAAAAATACACCCAGCTCCGGCAGCCATGTGGTGTGGTTGCCAGCCGTGTATGTTTGAACCTTGGGAGATATTTCACATGGTTGTAATTTTCATAATAAAGTAATGGGGCTCTATCATTCTGAGACACACAGATTGAGGGCTTTAGCCTTTGCAAGGGTGTTTTACAGTTAAAGTATGCTGCAGGAGGAGTTAGAGTCTGTGTGGGTCTGTGTGCATATTATCCACCTCATCATAATGGTACACATAATGGCACACTACGTTTAGGGAGTGAGAAGAAAATACGAGTCCTAGCAAACTGTTTCTCCATTTCAGTAGCTATGTGTATTAAGCATCTCAAAGTAGGATTTTTTAAAACCCTTATTTAACCAGTCCCATTGAGGTCAGTAGACCTCTTCCTCAAGGGAGACCTGGCCTAGGTCTGCTGATCTTATTCATTGTGATCTTAAATGCAAAACTGATCCTAAATCAGCACTTTAGCAATACAGAACCTCGTCTATCTTCTCAGTTTCATTCCATCAAATAAAAAAATTACCTGTTTATTTGGTCAGTCCTCAGCGATGTCAATGTCAGTCAAGTGCCGACCTGTGTTGACACGCAGCAAATTGCCAGCTCTTGACACGTGTCAACAGTTTTCCCAGAATGCCTTTCAGCCCCCAGCTCCAGCCTCCCCTGAGTGGTTGTGTGTTTGTTGTGGCGACAGACCCTGTGAAGCCTTCTCCCCTGACGACTGTGGCAGTCCTGTTGATACAGCAGCTCTCATGTTTAGTGCCTTTCAATTTATCTCTCAACACTGGGGTTTAATTCTGGGCCTAGTTTTTGTGTTTCCGTTAGATGGGTGGTCTGGTCTGGGGTATAGACTCAGAACTGGGGCTCTCTCTGTGTGCCCGAGCCACTACTCTAGATAGGTTAGTTGAGCCCTGTCTTTGAGCTGAGGCCCTCATACTAAATCACTATAGATTCATGCTGAGGGACAGAAGGTCAACTCTCCGCTGACCCCCGATCTGTTGTCCTATGACTTCACGACTGACTGACTGGAGTGTTACGACAGGTTGAATTAATTCCCCTCCCTCTGCTTTCTTACCTTTCTCTCTCTTCTCTCATATAATTTATCTCTATATATATATATATATATATATATATATATATATATATATATATATATATATATATATATATATATATGTATATACAGTGCATTCGGAAGTATTCAGACCCCTTGACTTTTTCCACATTTTGTTACGTTACAGCCGTATTCTAAAATGGATTAACTAAATGTTTCTCCTCATCAATCTACACACAATACCCCATAATGACAAAGCAAAAACTGTTTTTTGGAATTACTTTTTTACTTAAGTATTCAGACCCTTTGCTATGAGACTCGAAATTAAGCTCAGGTGCATCCTGTTTCCATTAATCGTGGTCCTCTGTAGCTCAATTGGTAGAGCATGGCGCTTGTAACGCCAGGGTAGTGGGTTCGATCCCCGGGACCACCCATACGTAAAAATGTATGCGGACATGACTGTAAGTCACTTTGGATAAAAGCGTCTGCTAAATGGCATATTATTTATTTATTTATAATCATCCTTGAGATGTTTCTACAACTTCATTGGAGTCCAGCTGTGGTAAATTCAATTGATTGGACATGATTTGAAAAGGCACACACCTGTCTATATAAGGTCCCACAGCTGACAGTGGGACCTCAGACTGGGGCGAAGGTTCACCTTCCAACAGGACAATGACCACACAGCCAAGACAACGCAGGAGTGGCTTTGGGACAAGTCTCTGAATGTCCTTGAGTGGCACAGCCAGAGCCCGGACTTGAACCCGATCCAACATCTCTGGAGAGACCTGAAAATAGCTGTGCAGTGACGCTCCCCATTCAATCTGACAGAGCTTTAGAGGATATGCAGAGAAGAATGGGAGAAACTCCCCAAATACAGGTGTGCCAAGATTGTAGCATCATACCCAAGAAGACTCGAGGCTGTAATCGCTGCCAAAGGTGCTTCAACAAAGTACTGTGTAAAGGGTCTGAATACATACAGTACCAGTCAAAAGTTTGGACACACCTACTCATTCAAGGGTTTTTCTTTATTTTGACTATTTGTAGAATAATAGTGAAGACATCAAATCTATGGAATAACACATATGGAATCATGTAGTAACCAAAAAAAAGTGTTAAACAAATCAATGATGAGCACTTGTTGGCTGGTTTTCCTTCACTCTGCGGTCCAACTCATCCCAAATCATCTCAATTGGGTTGAGGTCGGGTGATTGTGGTGGCCAGGTCATCTGATGCAAAACTCCATCACTCTCCTTCTTGGTAAAATAGCCCTTACACTGCCTGGAGGTGTGTTTTGGGTCATTGTCCTGTTGAAAAACAAATGATAGTCCCACTAAGCGCAAAACAGATGGGATGGCGTATCGCTGCAGAATGCTGTGGTAGCCATGCTGGTTAAATGTGCCTTGGATTCTAAATAAATCACAGACAGTGTCACCAGCAAAGCACCCCCACACCATCACAACTCCTCCTCCGTGCTTCACGGTGGGAACCACACATGTGGAGATCATCCGTTCACCTCACAAAGACACAGCGGTTGGAACCAAAAGTCTCAAATTTGGACTCATTGACCAAAGGACAGATTTCCACCGGTCTAATGTCCATTGCTCGTATTTCATGGCCCAAGCAAGTCTCTTCTTCTTATTGGTGTCCTTTACATTTTAGTCATTTAGCAGACGATCTTATCCAGAGCGACTTACAGTTAGTGAGTGCATACATTTTTCATACTGGCCCACTGTGGGAAACGAACCCACAACCCTGGCGTTGCAAGCGCCATGCTCTACCAACTAAGCTACAGGGGACTACTTTAGTAGTGGTTTCTTTGCAGCAATTTGACCATGAAGGCCTGATTCACACAGTCTCCTCTGAACAGTTGATGTTGATGTTGAGATGTGTCTGTTCCTTGAACTCTGTGAAGCATTTATTTGGGCTGCAATCTGAGGTGCAGTTAACTCTAATGAACTTATACTCTGCAGCAGAGGTAACTATGGGTCTTCCATTCCTGTGGCGGTCCTCATGAGAGCCAGTTTCATCATAGCGCTTTATGGTTTTTGCTACTGCACTTGAAGAAACTTTCAAAGTTCTTGAAATTTTCCGAATTGACTGACTTTAATTTTTTAATTTTTAATTAATTTTTTATTTAACCTTTATTTAACCAGGTAAGCTTGTTGAGAACAAGTTCTCATTTACAACTGCGACCTGACCAAGATAAAGCAAAGCAGTGCGATAAAAACAACAACACAGAGTTACATATGGGGTAAAACAAAACATAAAGTCAAAAATACAACAGAAAATATATATACAGTGTGTGCAAATGTAGCAAGTTATGGAGGTAAGGCAATAAATAGGCTATAGTGCAAAATCATTACAATTAGTATTAACACTGGAATGATAGATGTGCAAAAGATGATGTGCAAATAGAGATACTGGGGTGCAAATGAGCAAAATAAATAACAATATGGGGATGAAGTAGTTGAGTGGGCTAATTTCAGGTGCAGTGATCGGTAAGGTGCTCTGACAACTGATGCTTAAAGTTAGTGAGGGAGATAAGAGTCTCCAGCTTCAGAGATTTTTGCAATTTCTTCCAGTCATTGGCAGCAGAGAACTGGAAGGAATGGCGGCCAAAGAAGGTGTTGGCTTTGGGGATGACCAGTGAGATATACCTGCTGGAGCGCATACTACGGGTGGGTGTTGCTATGGTGACCAATGAGCTAAGATAAGGCGGGGATTTGCCTAGCAGTGATTTATAGATTGCCTGGAGCCAGTGGGTTTGGCAACGAATATGTAGTGAGGACCAGCCAACAAGAGCATACAGGTCACAGTGGTGGGTAGTATATGGGGCTTTGGAGACAAAATGGATGGCACTGTGATAGACTACATCGAATTTGCTGAGTAGAGTGTTGGAGGCTATTTTGTAAATGACATCGCCGAGGATCGGTAGGATAGTCAGTTTTACGAGGGCATGTTTGGCAGCATGAGTGAAGGAGGCTTTGTTGTGAAATAGGAAACCGATTCTAGATTTAACTTTGGAATGGAGATTCTTAATGTGAGTCTGGAAGGAGAGTTTACAGTCTAACCAGACACCTAGGTATTTGTAGTTGTCCACATACTCTAGGTCAGACACGTCGAGAGTAGTGATTCTAGTCGGGTGGGTGGGTGCCAGCAGCGTTCGATTGAAGAGCATGCATTTAGTTTTACTAGTGTTTAAGAGCAGTTGGAGGCTACTGAAGGAGTGTTGTATGGCATTGAAGCTCGTTTGGAGGTTTGTTAACACAGTGTCCAATGAAGGGCCAGATGTATACAAAATGGTGTCGTCTGTGTAGAGGTGGATCTGAGAGTCACCAGCAGCAAGAGCGACATCATTGATATACACGGAGAAAAGAGTCGGCCCAAGAATTGAACCCTGTGGCACCCCCATAGAGACTGCCATAGGTCCAGACAACAGGCCCTCCGATTTGACACATTGAACTCTATCTGAGAAGTAGTTGGTGAACCAGGCGAGGCAGTCATTAGAGAAAGCAAGGCTATTTAGTCTGCCAATAAGAATGCGGTGGTTGACAGAGTCGAAAGCCTTGGCCAGGTCGATGAAGACGGCTGCACAGTACTGTCTATTATCGATCGCGGTTATAATATCGTTTAGGACTTTGAGCGTGGCTGAAGTGCACCCATGACCAGCTCGGAAACCGGATTGCATAGCGGAGAAGGTATGGTGGGATTCGAAATGGTCGGTGATCTGTTTGTTAACTTGGCTTTCAAAAACTTTCGAAAGGTAGGGCAGGATGGATATAGGTCTGTAACAGTTTGGATCTAGAGTGTCACCCCCTTTGAAGAGGGGGATGACCGCGGCAGCTTTCCAATCTCTGGGGATCTCAGACGTTACGAAAGAGAGGTTGAACAGGCTAGTTATAGGGGTTGCGACAATTTCGGCGGCTAGTTTTAGAAAGAAAGGGTCCAGATTACTTAATGTCTTAAAGTAATGATATACTGTCATTTCTCTTTGCTTATTTGATTTGTTCTTGCCATAATATGGACTTGGTCTTTTACCAAATAGGGCTATCTTCTGTATACATCCTCTATTTTGTCAGAACACAACTGATTATCTCAAACGCATTAAGGAAAGAAATTACACAAATTAACTTTTAACATGGCACACCTCTTAATTGAAATGCATTCCAGGTGACTACCGCATGAAGCTGGTTGAGAGAATGGCAAGAGTGTGCAAAGCTGTCATCAAGGTGAAGGGTGGCTACTTTGAAGAATCTCAAATATAAAATATATTTTGATTTGTAAAAAAAAAAATGGGTTGCTACATGATTCCATTTGTGATATTTCATAGTTTTGACGTCTTCAAAAAATAAAAGTTAAAATAAAGAAAAACCTGTCCAAACTTTTGACTGGTACAGATTATTTTCAGAATTTTTTTCCGCAAACATTTCTAAAAACTAGTTTTTGCTTTGTCATTATGGGGTATTGTGTGTGTAGATTGATGAGAAAAAAACAACATTTTAATCTATTTTAGAGTAAGGCTATAACGTAAGAAAATTTGGAAAAAGTCAAGGGTTCTGAGGTCCTTAGCGCTCTGGAGCAGGTTTTCATCGAGGATCTCTCTGTACTTAGCACCGTTCATGGCTAGAGTTCCTCTGCGGAGATGGGAGAACCTTCCAGAAGGACAACCATCTGCAGCACTCCACCAATTAGGCCTTTATGGTAGAGTTGCCAGGCGGAATCCACTTCTCAGTAAAAGGCACATGACAGCCCGCTTGGAGTTTGCCAAAAGGCACCTAAAGACACTCAGACCATGAGAAACAAGATTATCTGGTCTGATGAAACCAAGATTGAACTCTTTGGCCTGAATGCCAAGCGTCACATCTGGAGGAATCCTGGCACCATCCCTACGGTGAAGCATGGTGGTGGCAGCATCATGCTGTGGGGATGTTTTTCAGCGGCAGGGACTGGGAGACTAGTCAGGATCGAGGCAAAGATGAACGGAGCAAAGTACAGAGAGATCCTTGATGAAAGCAACTCAATATTAGGAAGTTGTTCCTAATGTTTGGTATACTCAGTGTAATATATATACAGTGGGGAAAAAAAGTATTTAGTCAGCCACCAATTGTGCAAGTTCTCCCACTTAAAAAGATGAGAGAGGCCTGTAATTTTCATCATAGGTACACGTCAACTATGACAGACAAAATGAGAAAAAAAAATCCAGAAAATCACATTGTAGGATTTTTAATGAATTTATTTGCAAATTATGGTGGAAAATAAGTATTTGGTCAATAACAAAAGTTTCTCAATACTTTGTTATATACCCTTTGTTGGCAAAGACACAGGTTAAACGTTTTCTGTAAGTGCTCACAAGGTTTTCACACACTGTTGCTGGTATTTTGGCCCATTCCTCCATGCAGATCTCCTCTAGAGCAGTGATGTTTTGGGGCTGTCGCTGGGCAACACGGACTTTCAACTCCCTCCAAAGATTTTCTATGGGGTTGAGATCTGGAGACTGGCTAGGCCACTCCAGGACCTTGAAATGCTTCTTACGAAGCCACTCCTTCGTTGCCCGGGCGGTGTGTTTGGGATCATTGTCATGCTGAAAGACCCAGCCACGTTTCATCTTCAATGCCCTTGCTGATGGAAGGAGGTTTTCACTCAAAATCTCACGATACATGGCCCCATTCATTCTTTCCTTTACACGGATCAGTCGTCCTGGTTCCTTTGCAGAAAAACAGCCCCAAAGCATGATGTTTCCACCCCCATGCTTCATAGTAGGTATGGTGTTCTTTGGATGCAACTCAGCATTCTTTGTCCTCCAAACATGACGAGTTGAGTTTTTACCAAAAAGTTATATTTTGGTTTCATCTGACCATATGACATTATCCCAATCCTCTTCTGGATCATCCAAATGCACTCTAGCAAACTTCAGACGGGCCTGGACATGTACTGGCTTAAGCAGGGGGACACATCTTGCAATGCAGGATTTGAGTCCCTGGCGGCGTAGTGTGTTACTGATGGTAGGCTTTGTTACTTTGGTCCCAGCTCTCTGCAGGTCATTCACTAGGTCCCCCCGTGTGGTTCTGGGATTTTTGCTCACCGTTCTTGTGATCATTTTGACCCCACGGGGTGAGATCTTGCGTGGAGCCCCAGATCGAGGGAGATTATCAGTGGTATTGTATGTCTTCCATTTCCTAATAATTGCTCCTACAGTTGATTTCTTCAAACCAAGCTGCTTACCTATTGCCGATTCAGTCTTCCCAGCCTGGTGCAGGTCTACAATTTTGTTTCTGGTGTCCTTTGACAGCTCTTTGGTCTTGGCCATAGTGGAGTTTGGAGTGTGACTGTTTGAGGTTGTGGACAGGTGTCTTTTATACTGATAACAAGTTCAAACAGGTGCCATTAATACAGGTAACGAGTGGAGGACAGAGGAGCCTCTTAAAGAAGAAGTTACAGGTCTGTGAGAGCCAGAAATCTTGCTTGTTTGTAGGTGACCAAATACTTATTTTCCACCATCATTTGCAAATAAATTCATTAAAAATCCTACAATGTGATTTTCAGGATTTTTTTTTCTCAATTTGTCTGTTATAGTTGACGTGTACCTATGATGAAAATTACAGGCCTCTCTCATCTTTTTAGGTGGGAGAACTTGCACAATTGGTGGCTGACTAAATACTTTTTTTCCCCACTGTATATATATATATATATATATATATATATATATATATATATATATTCTGTCTCTCTTTCACGCTGCTTAGTTTGGAAGATCTACAGCCTAATATGTCTGCTTGGTATTGAACTTTGTTGATTGACATATTTTTTGCTTGAGGCGTGCTTGTTTCATCAGACAGAGAACTGTCTCTTTTTGATATTTTATTATTTGAGTACCGATATTTGCTTTTTTGCCCATGCCAATAAAGTATGTTTGATATTATTATCATCAGCACATTCAAAGTACCCATAACAGAGATAGAGATTCAAGAGATGCACTTAAAGAAAGAGTGAGATTGTTTTGTTGATGTTTCACAAGCTAGCCTAAATCTCACAGAATTATCAGGATGTTCCCATAACCTGCTAAAGTATTTTGGCTTTTCTAGTTCACTTCCAGATGAGCTTTCTCTCTTGGGCCGCCATTTGAGAGCAGAGAGCCATGCCAGACAGGGAATTAGAGAGAAATTGTGCTTGTCAGTCATTTTGACAGAGATAAGTGTGGAAGAAGAGGAGTGTTGAGGTGGGGAGACTTCTCCCTCTCTGGTGGGGTGAGTATTGGCAGGCCTCGCAGCCTCTTTGTGGGCAGTAAAACTGAACTGGGATCCAGTTCGCACCATCATAACCAGAAAAGAGACAGAAAATAAAAGAGAGGGAGTAGGAGAGGAATGTAGATCCAAACTGGGTGGATGCTCTACAAGTTCACAGATTAAATATTATTATATAATCTACAGTATTGAGTGAAAATGTTGTGAATAATTACAGAAAACTATTGAGTGAATATGTTTTGGTTTGACCATAAATTCAGAATTGCAGTGATTACGGTGCAGCAGTACAAATATAATGCCACATAGACCTGTATGAGACCATGGTGCTGATATACGGAGCAAATCAGTATCATGTGTGTGTGAACTGAGTGTTAGGCTCCTTGAATCCAGCACTTATCACTATGTGTGTCTTTGGCCACTCCATTCATAGCGTGTGTGTGTGTGTCTGTATGTGCGTGTGTGTGTCTGTATGTGCGTGTGTGTGTGTTTTGCAGTGATAGATACGTTGTGGTCTGAAGGCACAGGGGTGAGAAGGCTGACTGACAGGAGGATCAGGTAACCATTCATTACAGGAGGGGCTCCTGGGCTGAGTGTGCCACTCCCACGCGCACACACACACACATAACACACTCACACTATGACTGATCCATACAAAAATCCATGCACACACACTTACCCAAACACACATTTACGCAGGGCTGCACACACACTTATCCCCCCCCTCTACCATGGCCCTTGTGTCTGTAGAGACATTTCTATGGAGAGAAAGCAGAAACATGATCTCATAGAGAATCTTGGTTCCAGGGCAATTAGGAGGAATGCTCTGGGTACTCCTAAATGTGATGCTGTCCTGTCAGCTGAAGGCTCAGTTTCCCCTCAGATGAGTGGAGCAGGGGTCAGTGACACCTCTCAATGGCCTCTGGTTTCCTGCTCCAGGAGCCTTGACAGACCTCCATTACGTGTCACTGACAAACCAAATGGTTCAGCACCAGAAACCATTTTAACCTCACTGACTACATTTACATGCAGACAGTATTCCGGGTAGTAGCTCATATCCCGTTTAAGGTCTTATTCTGGATAAGCTGTTTACACGCACCTTTGATATCCCACTCACGAGTATCCCTGTATCCATGAATAAACAGAATATTCCTAATTTAAGGTCATATGGGTAAAATGGAATAGTAACTGAAATCTGAACACTGACTGTAGGCCTATAACCTCTCACAAGTAGCCTAATATAATATTAACTCCGGTGTAGTTATCAATTTCTTGCAGTAAAACGATACACCAAATGTAAATTTTGTCTCAGGAACAGGAGTGGAGAAATATTGATTTATTTCAGAATATCTTGAGAAAATGCAAATGCGGTGTAACTTGTAATCTTTGACACTGTTATGCAAGCAGACAGTATTTCAACCACATAAATGATGTACCCAAGACAAACTGAAATCTTATCAGAAACATGTTTCATCGAGTTCTCAGCTTTCAATTTCCTTAAAACCGTTCAAACGGATGACATTTTGACATTTTGCATGGGAACAACCTTTCCACTGTCTCCCTGGCCCGGTCCCTAAACATCCTCGCTCCACGAGGTTAGGGCCTAGCTGAAGTGAAAAAGACAACTTTACCAGTGACCGTGTTAACTAGATTACTAATGCATTCATTCTATCGATTTAAGACATTATTCTGGTGAGCACTGCTTTATTTAGTCTTCAAGGGCAACAAGTAATTTTTAAAAAATGGTGACCAACTTTTTATTTAGTTTTGTCTAAATAAAAGGGGGGTTACAGGTACAAAAAAATGTCATAATGCATATAAAGATCAGCCACCATCCAAATGTTGGAAATTATAAGCAGAAAATGTATCTAAATTAGGGGTGAAAGTAGCCTAAGCCGTTAGGCTATATGGTCCAATACAGAGTATCAGCCCAAAATATATTATTGAATTATTATGGTGGATTGAACTGCGCAGGTAGCCTACTTTTTGAAGTGATTCGTTTGAAAGTCAGACGAAAACATCACACAACACCCATGATATGTGAAACTTAGCCTGCGCAGACCGCGAAAAACAACAGTAAACGGGATAAGATGTTTGCATGCCACAGTATCCCGTCTAAAATCAGCATATCCCAGGCATTTTATCCGGGTTTCTCATAAAAGCTTTTTGGGATTATTGTAAACAGGATATGATGTTTTATATGCGTCAACTCAAAAACCGAATACTTGAGTATCCCGAATAAAAACGTGATATTGGTGTGCATGTAAATGTGGTCATTGATGGAGCCATTCGGAAATTGTAGACATGCAAAGGTGAGTAGTCGGTGGAAGTAATGGTAGCTACATTTGTTTAACTATTCCTATGGAAATTGAATGTGCTCTTGTCATGTCCAAAAGACAACGTTGCATGGTCCTATTCCATTTCCATACACAATACACAAGTGTAAGTTAAGATAGATATAGGGGCAAAACGTTAGGAAAAAATGGGGCAATTGTGATAGGTGATTTGAAGGAGTCAGGCGCAGGAGGGTAAATCACAGAATACAGAGTTTATTGAAAGTTTAAAGGAAAAGGGAAAAGTTGGTGAGTCGAGGAGCGAGAGTGGGAGTGTTAGATTATATTTGTGTTTTGATGAATATTCATGACAGTTTATCCATAAGCTACTGTACCGACAACCTTTCCATGAATAACGACTCATTCTCGTCTCCTTCCTTAACTCCCCGGATACTGAGCTTTTCTGTCTTACCGTCTCAAGTCAGTGGTTAAAAATTCGCTTTAACATTGTGTTTACCCACCTTTTTACTCATTTACTGCCATCACAGCAGTACATCTACCTTACCAGGGGCTCCAATAACTCAGACCATGAGATGTAGAATGATAAAAAAACAAGAAGTATGTGCAGAGTTATGTTTGGAGGAGCAAATAGTTCAGATTAAGAAAAAGTGTTTTTCCTACTCCTTGAAAAGCCACACTATCTAACCCCAACACACACACCCCATTAGGCCCTGTCACGTGGACCTACACATACAGTACAGAATGCTGGGAATACCAGCTAAACAAGTTCAATTCTCCTCTCAGTAATAGGGCAGACTGCTGTGAGCTGGTTTAAATATAGCCTCAGACTAATAAGCCTATTATTTCTGTCCAGTGACAGTAGTGGGTCAGGGGGTCTGGTCCCTTTCCCTCTACCTCCCCTCTACCGGTTTTGGTAAAATTAGAAATTGAACCATATCCTCTTTGATTGAATCTGGAGCTGGGCCCTGGGTGGCTGCACAAACAAACTCAGCTGCCCCATTAGAGACAGGCCACTCTGTGGCGTCGCTAAGGTGTACCCTCCCTCCATGCCTCCCTCCATCCCCCTGACCAAACTCGTTTCAAAGACGAAATACTACACCTTTCTACTTTAATCCTTATCCATAGCCATCTAGCATTGGGCACCACAGGAAATGGTATTGTACTTTTGACTAGTCTGTTTACTATTCTTGGCAATGCCATATAACGCCCTAGTAAACAGAATTTCCCGGTACCCTAGTGTTGGCTATGCCCTAATTCCCTGTTCACTATACTGAATAGGCTGTCCCAGTGCCCTCCCTGTCTGTGTGTCTGTACTCGGTTTACTCTGTTGTCTGAGGTGACTCAGTGTCTGGGCCAGTTATATAACTGCCTGTGGAATAATAATCTCTCTCCTCTCTCCTGTCTCTGCTATTCTACCACTGTTCTGTGTTTGTCCACCCGACTCCTGCCTCCCCCCCACACACACACACACATACACACACACATACACACACACACACACACACACACACACACACACACACACACACACACACACACACACACACACACACACACACACACACACTCACTCACTCAAGGCCTCCTGGCAGAGACATCAGCTCAACTGACACAGAGACCTGAATGGTCTTAAAGGTGCAGTGCACACATTATTAGACTCTTAACCTGAGTGAAACTGTACTTATTTATGACCAACTGGGGGCATTTTGTTAGTCCCCACAAGGTCAAATGTTATTTTTAGGGGGTTTAGGGTTAAGGTTAGAATTAATGTTAGGGTTAGGGTTAGGTTTTTGGGTAAAGGTTAGGGTTAGGGTTAGGGTAAGAGTACGGGTTAGGGTTAGGGAAAATAGGATTTTGAATGGGACTAAATTATATGTGCCTACAAGTAAGCTGTACCAGACTGTGTGTGTGTGTGTGTGTGTGTGTGTGTGTGTGTGTGTGTGTGTGTGTGTGTGTGTGTCAGTCTGCGTGGGTGACTCACCTCTGTTTCCAGGGAGACGTCACGGAAACAGGTCTCATCCCAGAATCTCACCTGTTTTTCCAGGCTTTCCCGACATAGCCTCTCTAATCCTGGGAAGACTGTGTAAACACACACATACACACTGTGTACGAGTAAAGGAATACAAAATTATTCTTAAGAAAATAACATATTCTAATAATATAATAACGTTATTATTATTATTTTTTTAACCTTTATTTAAGCAGCGAGTCATGCTGAGACAATGTCTCTGTCACAGATGAGCCCTGCATGAACATATCAATAAAAAGCAATTATATATCTACTGAACAAAAATATAAAGCCAACATGCAACAATTTCAACAATTTTACTGAGTTACAGTAGATATAAGGAAGTCAGTCAATTGAAATAAATTCATTAGGCTCTAATCTATGGATTTCACATGACTGGGCAGGGGTGCAGCCATGGGTGGGCCTGGGAGGGCATAGTCCCACCCACTTGGGAGCCAGGCCCACTCACTGGGGAACCAGGCCCAGCCAATCAGAATGAGTTTTTCCCCCCAAATGGGCTTTATTATAAACACAAATACTCCTCAGTTTCATCAGCTGTCTGGTCTCAGAAACTCCCGCAGGTGAAGAAGCCGGATGTGGAGATCCTAGGCTGGTGTGGTTACACGTGGTCTGCGGTTGTGAGGCCTGGTTGGACGTACTGCCAAATTCTCTAAAACTACGTTGGAGGTGGCTTATGGTAGAGACATTAACATTACATTCTCTGGCAACAGCTCTGGTGGACATTCCTGCAGTCAGCATGCCAATTGCGCGCTCCCTCAAAACTTGAGACATCTGTGGTGTTGTGTGACAAAACTGCACATTTTAGAGAGGCCTTTTATTGTCCCCAGAACAATGTGCACCTGTGTAATGATCATGCTGTTTAATCAGCTTTTTGATATGCCACACCTGTCAGGTGGATGGATTATCTTGGCAAAGGAGAAATGCTCACTAACAGGGATGTAAACAAATTTGTGCACACAATTTGAGAGAAATAAGCTTTTTGCGCTTATGGAACATTTCTGGGATCCTTTCAGCTCATGAAACATGGGACCAACACTTTACATGTTGCGTTTATATTTTTGTTCAGTGTATATACAGTATACACATCAATTACACAATACATGAAAAGCAAACACAAAACACAATCATATGAAACAAGCACATTCTTCAGATAAAAGGCAATCTAACATCCACCTGAATTGCCCTACAGGCACCAACAATTTTTTGAATGGGGCATGCTTATTTAAGATGGAGAGGAAAGCACTTTTGAACATTGTCTCAGCATGACTCCCTGCTTAAATAAAGGTAAAAAAAATATGCTTAACACCAATCTAAACTAGATGCCCTCAATCTCACACAAATTATCAAGGAACCTACCAGGTTCAACCCTAAATCCGTAAACATGGGTACCCTCATAGATATCATCCTGACTAATTTACCCTCTAAATACACCTCTGCTATCTTCAACCAGGATCTCAGTGATCACTGCCTCATTGCCTACGTCCGTAATGGGTCCGTGGTCAAACGACCACCCCTCATCACTCTCAAACGCTCCCTAAAACACTTCAGCGAGCAGGCCTTTCTAATTGACCTGGCCCGGGTATCCTGGATGGATATTGACCTCATTCCGTCAGTAGAGGATGCCTGGATGTTCTTCAAAAGTGCTTTCCTCTCCATCTTAAATAAGCATGCCCCATTCAAAAATTCAGAAATAAGAACAAATATAGCCCCTGCTTCACCCCAGACTTAACTGCCCTTGACCAGCACAAAAACATCCTGTGGCGTACTACATTAGCATCGAACAGCCCCTGCGATATGCAACTTTTCAGGGAAGTCACGAACCAATATACACAATCAGTTAGGAAAGTAAAAGGCTAGCTTTTTCAAACAGAAATTTGCATCCTGTAGCACTAACTCCAAAAAGTTTTGGGGCACTATAAAGTCCATGGAGAATAAGAGCACCTCCTCCCAGCTACCCACTGCACTGAGGCTAGGAAACACTGTCACAACTGATAAATCTACGATAATCGAGAATTTCAATAAGCATTTTGCTACCCCTACCCCGGCCACCAGCTCTGCACCCTCCGCTTCTCCTTCACCCAAATTCAGATAGCTGATGTCCTGAAAGAGCTGCTAAATCTGGACCCCTACAAATCAGCTGGGCTAGACAATCTGGACCCTTTCTTTCTAAAATTAGCCGCCGAAATTGTCGCAACCCCTATTACTAGCCTGTTCAACCTCTCTTTTTCGTATCGTCTGAGATCCCCAGAGATTGGAAAGCTGCCGCGGTCATCCCCCTCTTCAAAGGGGGTGACACACTAGATCCAAACTGTTACAGACCCATATCCATCCTGCCCTGCCTTTCAAAAGTATTTGAAAGCCAAGTTAACAAACAGATCACCGACCATTTCGAATCCAACCGTACCTTCGCTATGCAATCTGGTTTCTGAGCTGGTCATGGGTGCACCTCAGCCACGCTCAAGATCCTAAACAATATAATAACCGCGATCGATAAAAGACAGTACTGTGCAGCCGTCTTCATCGACCTGGCTAAGGCTTTTGACTCTGTCAATCTCCGCATTCTTATTGGCAGAATAAATAACCTTGGTTTCTCAAATGACTGCCTCGACTGGTTCACCAACTACTTCTCAGATAGAGTTCAATGTGTCAAATCGGAGGGCCTGTTGTCTGGACCTCTGGCAGTCTCTATGGGGGTGCCACAGGGTTCAATTCTCGGGCCGACTCTATTCTCTGTGTATATCAATGATGTCGCTCTTGCTGCTGGTGAATCTCAGATCCACCTCTACGCAGACGACACCATTTTGTATACATCTGGCTCTTCATTGGACACTGTGTTAACAAACCTCCAAACGAACTTCAATGCCATACAACACTCCTTCCATGGCCTCCAACTGCTCTTAAACGCTAGTAAAACTAAATGCATGCTCTTAAATCGAACGCTGCTTGCACCCGCCCGCCCGATCACTACTCTCGGCGGGTCTGACTTAGAATATGTGGACAACTACAAATACCTAGGTGTCTGGTTAGACTGTAAACTCTCCTTCAAGACTCACATTAAGCATCTCCAATCCAAAGTTAAATCTAGAATCGGCTTCCTATTTCGCAAACAAAGCCTCCTTCACTCATGCTGCTAAACATGCCCTCGTAAAACTGACTATCCTACCGATTCTTGACTTCGGCGATGTCATTTACAAAATAGCCTCCAACACTCTACTCAGCAAATTGGATGTAGTCTATCACAGTGCCATCCGTTTTGTCACCAAAGCCCCATATACTACCCACCATTGTGACCTGTACGCTCTCGTTGGCTGGCCCTCACTACATATTCGTCGCCAAACCCACTGGCTCCAGGTCATCTATAAATCACTTCTAGGCAAATCCCCGCCTTATCTTAGATCATTGGTCACCATAGCAACACCCACCCGTAGTATGCGTTCCAGCAGGTATATCTCACTGGTCATCCCTAAAGCCAACACCTCCTTTGGCCACCATTCCTTCCAGTTCTCTGCTGCAAATGACTGGAACGAACTGCAAAAATCTCTGAAGCTGGAGACACTTATCTCCCTCACTAACTTTAAGCATCAGTTGTCAGAGCAGCTTACCGATCACTGCACCTGTACACAGCCCATCTGTAATTAGCCCACCCAACTACCTCATCCCCATATTGTTATTTACATTGTTATTTATTTTGTTCATTTGCACCCCAGTATCTCTATTTGCACATCATCTTCTGCACATCTATCACTCCAGTGTTAATACTAAATTGTAATTATTTTGCACTATGGCCTATTTATTGCCTTACCTCCATAACTTACTACATTTGCACACACTGTATATAGATTTTCTATTGTGTTATTGACTGTACGTTTTGTTTATCCCATGTGTAACTCTGTGTTGTTGTTGTTTTTATCGCACTGCTTTGCTTTATCTTGGCCAGGTCGCAGTTGTAAATGAGAACTTGTTCTCAACTGGCTTACCTGGTTAAATAAAGGTGAAATAAATAAATAAATAAAAAACTCCACCAACTTTAAGGAGTTTTGGAGATCATTCCACATGAGGTGCAAAAAAACTAAAAGCAGATTTACCTAACTCGGTGGAGATTGAAGGGATCTCCAGGGTTAGCCATCTCTGAGCCCTGGTCTGGTAACTTATACATCTAAAGGTTAACAATGAGGTAAGGTATGGCGGAAGTTTATGCAAGAGGCCTTTATTGACAAAAAGAGCGCAATGCATACATCTACGAGACTTCAAAGAGGGTCAGCCTAATTTCTGATACAAAATGCAATGATGTGTACTTAACATATCGCCCGTAATAAAGTGCAATGCGCTATGATAAACTGCATCCAATAGCTTCAATACAATGGCAGCTGCATTCATATAGACAATATCGCCATAGTCAATAACCTGTTGACTGAATTCTTTGTTTTCTGCTATTTAACGAAAGACAAAACCTGTTCCTATAGAAGAAGCCTATTTTAATTCTTAATTTCTTAGCTAACTCATCAACATGCTTTTTGAAAGAGCTTTTCGTCAATCCAGATGCCCAGATATTTATAAATGAGGACACGATCAATGAGGGCACCATCCAAAGTTGGTATGCATAAATCATCAGATACATTTTCATGTGATTTGGAAAATAACATATACTTGGTTTTACCTGCATTAAGTACCAATTTCAGTTCAACAAATGTGTTCTGCAGGACAATAAAGGTAGATTGAAGCTCTGACAGAGCCTGGTCAGCTGTTGGGGCAATTGCATACACCACAGTGTAATCTGCATACAGGTAAAAGTTAAACTTAAACTTTTTTTTTTTTTACAGATAAACCAATATTATTAATGTAAATAGTGAAAAGAACTGGACCAAGAATAGATCCCTGTGAGACACCCTTTGTTATGTCCAGAAAACCAGATTGAACACCATCAGTAAATACACACTGCGTTCTGTCCTTTAAATAATTTTCATACCAGCTACACGCAGCCTGGTCCAGGACAATTGATGAAACTGGGACTGGGAGACTAGTCAGGATCGAGGGAAAGATGAACGGAGTGAAGTACAGAGAGATCCTTGATGAAAACCTGCTCTAGAGCGCTCAGGACCTCAGACTGGGGCGAAGGCTCACGTTCTAACAGGACAATGACCCTAAGCACACAGCCAAGACAACGCAGGACTGGCTTCGGGACAAGTCTCTGAATGTCCTTGAATGGCCCAGCCAGAGCCCAGACTTGAACCCGATCAAACATCTCTGGAGAGACCTGAAAATAACCTGACAGAGCTTGAGAGGATCTGCAGAGAAGAATGGGAGAAACTCCCCAAATACAAGTGTGCCCAGCTTGTAGCGTCATACACAAGAAGACACAAGGCTGTAATCGCTGCCAAAGGAGCTTCAACAAAGTAGCGAGTAAACGGTCTGAATACTTGATTGAGGAAGTACATCTATTTCCAAATTGCCTGAAATGCTGCCAATCAGCTAGAGAGTCTGTTTTTCTAGCCTTGGCCCAGGCCTGAGTTCTCATCATAACAAGATCTGAAAGTTCTATAGAGAACCAAGAATTTGTTCTATTTTTTACTGTAAGACGTTTAAAGGGAGCATGTTTGTTTGCCAGAGAGATACAAATAGATGAAAACAGTTCTAGAGCTAATTCAGGTTTAGGCATGCAGCTGATAGAGGCAAAGTCAGATGAATACATATCATAATGAAAAGCTTGTAAATAAAAAAGTTTATTCATAATTATACAAGGATCAGTGTTAATCTGTTTGGTATCTCTAAAACATGCAATAGGACAGTGATCACTGAGATCATTAGCAAAGACACCACTGGACCTTGTGGGGGCTATTTTTGGGTCAATCAGTGAGACATCTGCTGGATTTTTTACATTATTCTGTGTGGGTTTTGCAGTCAGTTGAGTCAGGTTAAAGTCAAGACAAATTTTCTTAAAATGGTCTGAGGCCGGGGTAAGCCAAATTGAGTCAAAATCCCCTAAAACTACTAATTCAGATGACAGAAAAGGTTTTAAATACTTTCAAATAGTACCAAACGCATCCGCCTGGACAGCGGATGGGTGGTAAATCCCTGCAACAGATAAATGTGTGTTTTGGCTTATGGCCAAAATACAATATATACATTCCATATACCATCAGTAGACAGACAAAGCCAGACAGAGGGAACAAGAGAGAGGGAGAGACATTCTGATATTATGACAATAATAATGAATAAAAATCAACATAAAACTCTCAACAATAAAGAAGGAGTGTGTTTGTGTGTGTGTTCAGCAGCGGCCCAGGTGTAGTTGCAGCACTCCCTGTGTGTGTAGCTGCAGTATCAGTAGGAACTCATCAGGCATGGAGTGGAAGCCTTTCTTAGGGCCCACGTTGTCATAGTAATGATGGGGCAAAGGATTGTGGTATAGATCCAAAGGGAAGGGCCAGAAGCCGTAAAGATGAACCTGACAGAGAGAGATAGAGACTTAGACACACACACAACACACATACGCACACACACACACACTCACTCACACACACACCCCTACCTCTTCGCAGAGTTCCATGGCCACACTAGCCAGCATCAGCCCAGAGGTGAGGCGTGGCTCTTTTAAGCCCCGCCCTTTCCACTTCCTGCCCAGCTGAAGCAAGAAATTGGGGTTGAAGAATACCACCTTCTGATTGGGCCTCAGCGGTCGAAGGACGTGGTAAACATCCAATGAGAGCCCAGTACAGAATTGGTAGCTGAATGGCGACAGGAGCAGGGAGGCGTTCCCATACACTGCGACACGATTGGCCAACGGTTGAGGGTCCTTCGTCAAGTTACGGTAACTATGGAAACACGCAATGGTTAGCTAGCTAACTTTACTTCTACTGATGAACAGAAGCTTTGTCTTTTATCAGTTTAAATCTATATTCAACCATTTTACTTAGTGTGTCTTGCTCAGCAGTCACACTTTAAATATTGTACTTATTAGTGGGGGTTGCTCAGCAAGAGTCCTCACTTTAAATCTTCTTCATACTTCTTATTAATGTGACTTGCGAAAGCAGCCACACTTTAAGTCTTGTACAAATTATTTCAGACTTTTTATTATTGTTATAGGTCTTCTTATTCTTTAGCATGCTACTCCTCTTACACAGTTTACGCTAGAAACACCATATCAAACTTTAAAACATGCAGACTGGTCTGGAATAGTGTGCTTGCATATAACTTTTTGATACTATTTATAATTAAACTTTTATTAAACTTCATCCACTTTCATGGGATTCTTCAATATTCTAAAGCTTCCATTGTGACATCATGACTTCCAGCATTCTATTCACTGTGAATGCAAAAATGCAACTTTTGACACAAATCAACTACTTTGACCACTTTCCCAACAAGTTAGACAAAAAGTTAGATGGTATGACATATTGGTTTATATCCCTGCTATTCAAATCTGAAATCAGAATATAATTATCTGGTACCGATCAAACGTTACAGCTGTTTTAGTAACCGCATCAACAAAATGTTCTCAAACCTTTTATAAACCACTGAAATTTCTACCACTTACCCAGCACTTTAGACAAAAACGTATAGGGTATGACATCTTGGTCTACTTCTCTGCTATTCAAATCTGAAATCAGAATATAATTGTCTACTACCAATCAGGAGGTACAGCTGTTTTAGTTTTAGCTAACTTCCTACTGTTGAATTAACTGCCATGGAACTTTTCATAACTTTCAAATTATAACAAGGGGGGCGCACATAAGACTTAAAGGCTCTGCATGGTCAATCCGAGGTCTGCATTAGCCGTACAGCATTTACGGCGATACAGCCTCTGCAAAAGTCAGGGCATTCATACTTCTTGCGCTTCGCGTAGCAGAACTGTTGTCAAGGAAGTGAGTTTGTGTTTATACAGGACCTCCCGCCCCCACCTACCGTCAACCAATTATGTCAATGCAGAGCTATACGGAGCCCTATGCATTGTACCAACATTTGGGAGACGCCATGCGGTACGGAGCTTGATTTGGCCTCCACAAGCCTCCGGAGGCTTTGCAATTGCATCACACCCTCTGTACGGAGCCTCCGGACCACAATACGGATCAAGCATAAATTGGCTTTTACTATGCCACACAGCTCACTCCAATCCACTAAACTAACCTACCACAGTTTGTCTACATGTAGTTATCGTTTACCTTAAGTATTGGTCTGTAGGCTGTCTTGCACATTAGTAAACTCCCATCCAGGTGGGAGCGTTGATGTGCAGTTCTGTGCTCGCCATCCACCAATTTCTACAATTCTTTGACTAGAACATGGAAGTATGATTTCAAAAATTATTTGTGTGGAGTAAAGCAAGACATACTGACTTACACAACACATTCACAACTCTCATTCGACCGAAAATGTCCTTTCATCCATATTACATAACTTCCTTTTATCTTTGCATTCATCCCTTCATCCCTCCATCCTGTCACACCCTGATCTGTTTCACCTGTCTTTGTGATTGTCTCCACCCCATAACCCCCAGTGTATTTATACCTGTGTTCTATATTTGTCTGTTGCCAGTTCGTTTTGTTTTGTCAAGCCTACCAGCGGTTTTCCCCTTGCTCCTGTCTTTTTCAAGTTCCTGTTTTCAAGTTTTCCCGGTTTTGACCATTCTGCCTGCCCTGACCCTGAGCCTGCCTGACGTTCTGTACCTTGTCACACAACCCTGGATCATTGACCTCTGCCTGCCCTGACCCTGAGACTGCCTGCCGTTCTGAACCTTTTGGACTCTGATCTGGATTACTGACCTCTGCCTGCCCTTGACCTGTCGTTTGTCTGCCCCCTGTTTTTGTAATAAACTTTTGTTACTTTGACACTGTCTGCATCTGGGTCTTCTCCTAAACGTAATACATCCATTAGGTATTTCATCCTGTGTCCTTACCTTATTTATATATCCTATTTATTGATCTATTCAATCCAGTAATAACTTTCTTTTAACAGCTTTATCATTTGATTAATAAATAAATGTATGGTTAAAGGGAAGTTACTATAGCAAAAAAAAATTCTAAACTAGAGGCACCATCATATTTTTCTCCCCAAATGATAGCCTAAAACTTTTCTAATTCCTTATGAGTAATTATTACAGTTTGCATATACTGTGGTTTCCTAGTAAGAGTGTATAAAAGTGTAGTAATCAAATTGTATTTGTTACATGCACCTAACAAAACAGGTGAAGACTTTATCGTGAAATGCTTAGTTTTGAGCCAACAACGAGTTAAAAAGTAAGAAAATGTAGCAATCAATTCAAAAGGAAATAGTAACACAATAACATTAACGAGACTATATAGTAGGAGTACCGATACCGAGTCAATGTGCAGGGGTACGAAGTAGTTGAGGTAATATGTACATGTAGGTAGGGGTAAACGTGACTAGTCAATCAGGATAGATAATAAAGCAGTGTGTGGTGTCAATATGCATGTGAGTTTTGCGTGTGAGAGTGTGTGTTGGAGTGTCAGTTAGTGTGCATAGAGCCGGTGCAAGAGAGTCAGTGCAAATAAAAAGGGGGTCAATGCAAATAGTCCAGGTGGCCATTTGATTAACTGTTCAACAGACTTATGGCTTGGGGGTAGAAGTTGTTCAGGAGCCTATTGGTCACAAACTTGGCGCTCCGGTACCGCTTGCCGTGCGGTAGCAGAGAGAACAGTCTATGACTTGGGTGGCTGGAGTCTTTGACCATTTTTAGGGTCTTCCTCGGACAACGCCTGGTATAGAGGTCCTAGATGGCAGGAAGCTTGGCCCCAGTGATGTATATTACCCTCTATCGTGCCTTGCGGTCGGAGGCCGAGCAGTTGCCATACCAGGTGGTGATGCAACCAGTCAGGATGCTCTCGATGGTGCAGCTGTAGAACTTTTTGAGGATCTGAGGACCCATGCCAAATCTTTTCAGCCTCCTGAGGGGGAAGAGGCGTTGTCGTGCCCTCTTCACAACTGTGTTGGTGTGTTTGGACCATGATAGGTCCTTAGTGATGTGGACACCAAGGAACGTGAAGCTCTCAACCCACTCCCCTACAGCCCCATCAATGTGAATGGGGGCGTGCTCTGCCCTCCATTTCCTGCAGTCCACAATCAGCTCCTTTGTCTTGCTGAAGTTGAGGGAGAGGTCCTCCTTATAGGCTGTCTCATCGTTGTCGGTGATCAGGCCAACCACAGTTGTATTGTCAGCAAACGTAATGATGGTGTTGGAGTCGTGCGCGGTCATGCTGTCGTGGGTGAACAGGAGGGGACTAAGAACTCACCTCTGAGGCCCCCGTGTTGAGGGTCAGTGTGGCGGATGTGTTGTTGCCTACCCTTACCACCTGGGGGCGGCCCTTCAGGAAGTCCAGGATCCAGTTGCAGAGGGAGGTGTTCAGTCCCAGGGTGTTTAGCTTAGTTATGAGCTTGCAGGGCGCTATGGTGTTGAACGCTGAGATGTAGTCAATGAACAGAATTCTCATGTAGGTGTTCCTTTTGGCCAGGTAGGAAAGGGCAGTGTGGAGTACAATAGAGATTGGGTCATCTGTGGATCTGTTGGGGCGGTATGCGAATTGGAGTGCGTCCAGGGTGTCTGGGATGATGGTTTTAATGTGAGCCATGACGCGTCCTGGTAATCCGTCTGGCCCTGTGGCCTTGTGAATGTTAACTTGTTAACAGGTCTTAATCGCATCGGCTATGGAGAGCGTGATCACACAGTCGTCCGGAACAGCTGGTGCTCTCATGCATGGTTCAGTGTTGCTAGGCTCGAAGCGAGCATAGAAGGCATTTAGCTCGTCTGGTAGGCTCGCATCACTGGGCAGCTCAAAGCTGGGTTTCCTTTTGTAATCCGTGATATTTTGCAAGCCCTGCCACATCCGACCAGCGTCAGAGCTATAGGATACGATATTAGTCCTGTATTGAAACGTTTTGTTTTTGATGGTTCGTCGGAGGGCGTAGCGGGATTTCTTATAACCATCCGGATTTGTGTCTTGCTCCTTGAAAGCGGCAGCTCTAGCCTTTAGCTCAGTGTGGATGTTGCCTTTAATTAATGGCTTCTGGTTGGGATATGTACGTATGGTCACTGTGGGGACGTCGTCGTCGATGCACTTATTAATGAAGCCGGTGACTGATGTGGTAAACTCCTCAATGCCATCGGATGAATCCCAGAACATATTCCAGTCTGTGCTAGCAAAACAGTCATGTAGCTTAGCATCCGTTTCATCTGACCACTTCTGTATTGAGCGTGTGTGTCACTGGTACTTCTTGTTTGAGTTTTTGCTTGTAAGTAGGAATAAGCAGGAAAGAGTTATGGTCAGATTTTCCAAATGGAGGGGAGAGTTTTGTATGTGTCTCGGTGTGTGGAGTAAAGGTGATCTGGAGTTTTTTCACCTTTAGTTGCACAAGGTGACATGCTGATAGGAATGAGGTAAGACGGATTTCAGTTTTCCTGCATTAAAATCACCGGCCACTAGGAATGCCGCCTCTTTGTGAGCATTTTCTTGTTTATATTTGGCCCTATACAGCTCATTGAGTGCCAGCATCAGTTTGTGGTGGTAAGTAGACAGCTACAAAAAATGTAGGTGAAAACTCTCTTGGTAAATAGTATGGTCTACAACTAATCATGATGTATTCTAACTCGAGCAGAACCTTAAGACTTCCTTAATATTAGAGATTGCGCACCAGCTGTTGTTACCAAAGAGACACACATCACCCCACCCCCTGAGTATGCCCGACACTGCTGTTCTGTCCTGCCGATTAATAGAAAAAAACACCTAGATTTTCCATGTCCTGGTTCAGCCACGACTCTGAGAAACATAGGATGTTACAGTTCTTCAGATCACGTTGATAGGA
This sequence comes from Coregonus lavaretus, assembly GCF_964263955.1. Lineage (NCBI taxonomy): Eukaryota > Metazoa > Chordata > Actinopteri > Salmoniformes > Salmonidae > Coregonus > Coregonus lavaretus. The sequence continues at coordinate 19,869,899 of NC_140023.1, forward strand.
TAGTCTCAAACGGAGCTCGTCCAGTTTATTCTCAAGTGATTGTACGTTTGCCAATAGAACAGAGGGTAGAGGCGGTTTATCCACTTGCCAGCCTCTATAACACGGCCTCTTCCTCCTTCGAGTATCGGGGATTTTGGACTGGTCCGGGAAGAGCAGGATGTAATTTGCCTCTAACTCATTGAAGTAGAAATCCTCATCCAAATCGAGGTTAGTGATCACTGTTCTGATGCCCAGAAGCTGTATTCGGTCATAGGAAATGATGGCGGAAACATTATGTACTAATCTTTTTAGGATCAGCGCAAAAAAACACACAAAATAGGAGAATTGGTCAGGAGCCGTTAAAACTGCAGTTATTCCCTCCAGCACCGTTGTTGCCCATTGTTACCCACAGTGAAATATGTGATCCAACTGCAATAAGGTATGTGATCCAACTGCAATAACAATCCAAAGTAATAAGGTTGATATACACTGAGTGTACTAAACATTAGGAACATCATGACATAGACTGACCAGGTGAATCCAGGTGAAAGCTATGATCCCTTATTGATATCACCTGTTAAATCCACTTCAATCAGTGTAGATGAAGGGGAGGAGACAGGTTAAAGAAGGATTTTTAAGCCTTGAGACAAATGAGACATGGATTGTGTGTGCAATTCAGAGGATAAATTGGCAAGACAAAATATTTAAATGCATTTAGATGGGGTATGGTTGTAGGTGCCAGGCGCACCGGTTTGAGTGTGTCAAGAACTGCAATGCTGCTGGGTTTTTCACGCTCAACAGTTTCCCGTGTATATCAAGAATGGTCCACCACCCAAAGGACATTGAGCCAATTTGACAAAACTGTGGAGTGAACATGGGCCAGCATCCCTGTGGAACGCTTTCGACACCTTGTAGAGTCCATGCCCCGACAAATTGAGGCTGTTCTGAGGGCAAAACGGGGTGCAACTCAATATTAGGAAGGTGTTCCTAATGTTTTGTACACTCAGTGTAGTAGTCTATCAAAGTAATCAGACCCAATATTTTAATATATTTAACTTTTAATGTATTATTATTATTATTAGGTGGGATTTGCGACTTTGGGACTTTCAAAGCAAATGTCCCATTCTAAGTCTTCGTCGTACTTCTTCTTATTATTATTATTTGGAACGTTACTCCTCCTACACCGTTTAAGCTAGAAACGTCATTCAAACTTTAAAACGTGCTGATCGGTCTGGAATAATGTGCTTGTATATAACTTTTAAAAAATATAATTTTTAAATGATTAAACTTTTTGTCCTTCTTTTTGTCCATCTTCATTCACTTTCATGGCATTTCCTCAATATTCTAAAAGGCCCCATTGTAACATCATCACTTCCAACATTCCATTTACTGTAAATGCAACAATGCAACTTTTGACACAAGTCAGCTACTTTGACCACTGCAACAACTTAGACAAAAAGTTAGTGTATGAAATCTTTGTCTACGTCTCTGCTATTCAAATCTGGCGTTTGAACAAAAATATCTTAATCTAATATCAAGGTTTTATAAACAACTGATATTTTTAACACTTTCCCAACAAGTTAGACAAAAAGTTAAAGTATATGGCATCTTCCTCTACTTCTCTGATTTTCAAATCTGAAAGCAGAACAGGAATAACTTCTACCAAGAGACAGAGCTGTTTTAGTAACCCATCAACTGCTTTAATTAAAGAAGCAGTAAGTCATGTCAGAAGCTAGCAGATTCATTACTTACCAACATCTGCAAATTCCAATAATAATACATCATGTTTTGAAGTTCACAACTACTGACCACAACTAATGAACCACACAACTACTTACCAAAACTACTGACCAAAACTACTGACCACTAATGAACACAACTAATGACCACAACTACTGACCAAAACTACTGACCACAACCACAAAACTACTGACCACAACTACTGAACACAAAATTACTGAACCACACAACTAATGACCACAACTACTGACCACAACTACTGAACACAACCACACAACTACTGGCCACAACTACTGACCACGTCCATACTGTAGGGCCCAAATAACCTTCAACAACCACACAACTACTGACCACAACTACTGACCACAACTACTGACTGCAACTGCACAACTACTGACCATATCTACTGACCATAACTAGTGACCACAACTACTGCTCTGGTCTGCACAAGCTCTTGTCCAGCTCTGGTCCTGGGCGTAGCTAGTTAGCTCTGGTTCGCACTAGCTCTGGTCTAGCTCTGGTGTACACTATAAATTATAACTACTTAAATGTGCATAAATTACAATATAATACCTACCAACTATAATTGTAACTCTTGAACCTTTTGAGCTAGAGACACCAAATCAACATCCACATGTTCAGGCTAGCCTATCCCATCCTATCAACCAACCAATCAATCAATAAATCAATCAATATTTTAATCTACCTACTTTTTCAACTATAACCAGTCACTACCACTACTATAACTTATTTCAAAACCATACATACTTTAAATAAAGTTAGCAAGCACACCACATTTTCTTCAGGAAATTTACTTTTCAGGGATCACCTAAAGAGTTTATTTATTAGAACTACAGCTAGCTACCAGTAGGTCTTCATACGAACCTATTCTACATAAATCTTCAACTATCACAAAAATACTTTAAAATCACTAGACACACCTTCACATTTCTCTCCCTAAATAATAGCCTAAAACATTCTAATCATTACATAATCATCAAACTAAAGTTAATTTATACTGAATGTTTTACAAAAGTAAATTGTGCATCTATTTATCTGAAACCCACAGCATGCATGATTCAGAGCTGATTTGCTTTCCTAAGAGTGTTGTCCACTTGATCCTACTTTAGACATTTTTGGGATCTAACTGACCCACAATCCAAATTAATAAGGTTGATGTAGTAATCTATCAAAGTAATCAGACCAATTATTTTACTAAATTTAACTTTGACAATATGTAAGTACTTTGCTTTAAATAGTACAGTAACACATTTTTAACTTCTACCACTACCACAAAAATACTTTTAAAGAGTTAAAGCAAGTCCCATCAATTCTACTTCATGTAGAATTACCATCTAGTTATTATTATTCTTACTAGGTGGGACTTGCAAAGCAGAAGTCCAGAGTGAAATCTTCGTTGTCATTCTTCTTCTTCTTCTTCTTCTTCTTCTTCTTCTTCTTCTTCTTCTTCTTCTTCTTCTTCTTCTTCTAGAAATGCCGTTCAAACTTTAAAACGCGTAGACTGATCTAGAATAGTATGCTTACATTTTACTTTTTTATATATTTTAAACTTTTTAAACTACACTACATGACCAAAAGTATGTGGACACCTGCTCGTCGAACATCTCATTCCAAAATCATGGTCATTAATATGGAGTTGGTCCCCCCTTTGCTGCTATAACAGCCTCCACTCTTCTGGGAAGGCTTTCCACTAGATGTTGGAACATTGCTGTGGGGACTTTCTTCCATTCAGCCACAAGAGCATTAGGGAGGTCAGGCACTGATGTTGGGCGATTAGGTTCGCAGTTCGCATTCCAATTCATCCCAAAGGTGTTCGATGGGGTTGAGGTCAGGGCTCTGTGCAGGCCAGTCAAGTTCTTCCACACCGATCTCGACAAACATTTTACATTTACATTTTAGTCATTTAGCAGATGCTCTTATCCAGAGCGACTTACAATTAGTGAGTGCATACATTATTTGTTATATTTTTCATACTGGCCCCCCGTGGGAATCGAACCCACAACCCTGGCGTTGCAAACGCCATGCTCTACCAACTGAGCTACATCCCAGCCATTCCCTCCCCTACCCTGGACGACGCTGGGCCAATTGTGCTCCGCCCAATGGGTCTCCCGGTCGCGGCCGGCTACGACAAACCATTTCTGTATGGACCTCGCTTTGTGCACGAGGGCATTGTCATGATGAAACAGGAAAGGGTGTTCCCCAAACTGTTGCCACAAACTTGGAAGCACAGAATCGTCTAGAATGTCATTGTATGCTGTAGCGTTAAGATTTCACTTCACTTGAACTATGGGGCGTAGTCCGAACCATGAAAAATTGTTTACAGTTGACACTATGCATTCGGGCAGGTAGCATTCTCCTGGAATCCGCCAAACCCAGATTCTTCCGTCGGACTGCCAGATGGTGAAGCGTGATTCATCACTTTAGAGAATGCATTTCCACTGAGTCCAATGGTGGCGAGCTTGACACCACTCCAGCCGACGCTTGGCATTGCGCATGGTGATCTTAGGCTTGTGTACGGCTGCTCGGCCATGGAAATCCATTTCATGAAGCTCCCGATGAACAGTTATTGTGCTGACGTTGCTTCCAGAGGCAGTTTGGAACTCAATAGTGAGTGTTGTAACGGAGGACAGACGATTTTTACACGCTACGCGCTTCAGCACTCGGCGGTCCCGTTCTGTGAGTTTGTGTGGCCTACCACTTCGCGGCTGAGCCGTTGTTGCTCCTAAACCTTTTCACTTCACAATAACAGCACTTACAGTTGACCGGGGCAGCACTAGCAGGGCAGGCATTTGACGAACTGACTTGTTGGAAAGGTGGCATCCTATGGTGGTGCCACGTTGAACATTGCCATACTACTGCCAATGTTTGTCTATGGAGATTGCATGGCTGTGTGCTCAATATTATACACTTGTCAGTAATGGGTTGGCTGAAATTGCTAAATCCACTAATGTGAAGGTGTCCACATACTTTTGTATATATAGTGTATTAAACTTTTTGTCCTCCTTTTTGTCCTCCATCCACTTTCATGGCATTTCCTCAGCATTCTAAAGGGCCCATTGTGACATTATGACATCCAACATTCACTGTAAAACAATGTAACTTTGGACACAAATCAGCTACTTTGACCACTTTTCCAACAAGTTAGACAAAAGGTTAGAGGGTATGACATCTTCATCTACTTCTCTGCTATTCAATTCTGACATGGGAACAAACATATGGTCTACGGATCAAACGATACAGCTATTTTAGTAACCGTATCAACAACTGTTACAACTTTTACAAACAACTGCCCACTGTTGAATGAACTGCCATGGAACTTTTCAGAACTTTCAAGTTATAACAATGGAGGACCACATTCTAAGCATGATACAATGTGTACCATCTAGTTATTATTATTATTATTATTCTGCACATTTCTCCTCTTACACTGTTTCAGCTAGAAACTCTGTTCAAACATTAAACTGTTTAGACTGATCTGGAATAGTGTGCTTGCATACACCTTTTTTATATTTTTTATACTTGTTAAACTATTACACTTTTTGTCCTTTTTGTCCTCCGTCAACTTTCATGGGATTTCCTCAACATTCTAAAGGGCCTATTGTGACATCATCACTTACAACATTCTATTCACTGTAAATGCAACAATAAAACTTTTGACACAAATCACCTACTTTTATAATAATAATAATAATATGCCATTTAGCAGACGCTTTTATCCAAAGCGACTTACAGTCATGCGTGCATACATTTTTTTGTGTATGGGTGGTCCCGGGGATCGAACCCACTACCTTGGCGTTACAAGCGCCGTGCTCTACCAGCTGAGCTACAGAGGACCACTTTGCCAACAACTTAGACAAAAGGTTAGAGCGTATGAAATCTTCCTCTACTTCTCTGCTTTTCAAATCTGACATAGGAACAAAAATGTATTCTACCAATCAAACGATATAACTGTTTATTAACTGCGTCAACAACATTTTCTCAAATCTTTCATAAACAACTGACATTTTTACCACTTTACCAACAAGTTAAACAATACGTTAGAGGTTATGACATCTTCTCTGCTATTCAAATCTGGAATCAGAACAGAATTATCTACTACCAATCAAAAGTTACAGCTGTTTGTCAGAGTTTAGAGTGACAAAAAGTAGCTAGCTAACATCAGCTAACAGCTCTCTCGTCTCGTCATTGAGCAGTCCAAACGGAGCTGTTGCTATGGATACTCACACAGGCAGTGGAGTGCATGGGGGAGCGCAGACAAAAATTATGAGGAGGGTGAAGAGGGTGATTGAATTTAGAACAATAGAGTAATGATGATGAAGAATTGTGAACACCAAGAAAGCAGCTACAGCCAAGGCAACAGAGCATCTCTCAGTTTTCACACGCAACAACTGTAGTTTAGACATTTTAATTTGAATGAGAGTTGGGTAGCCTATTCAGTTCAGTCAGTCAGCATCAGTGATTCATATTTTCCTGCAACTTTCTGAAACAGCACAGGAATGCCCGTCTGTGTGTGTGTGTGTGGTGCACGCGTATGTCTACATTTTGTGTAGCCATTAGCGATGATGCTAATGAAACCTTATTTTGGCAGAGATGGAAAGGCTTTCCCAAAAACCTTATAAATTAAATGGTAACTACAAGGTAGCCTATGCCTACCCAGAAAGGACATCATGAACCTCCGTCTGTCGTCCAAATATGTTGTTAATTTATTTAAAACTTCTACAATGTCTCATTGTCTTCTGTGCTCTATTATAACAGTTTGCATATACTGTGGTATTCTAGTGGGAGAGTATATAAAAGTGTAGTAGTCCAAGTGTAGTTTCTTCTGATGAAATGTGTGATCTAACTGCCCGACAATCCAAAGTAATAAGGTTGAAATAGTAGTATAGAAACACCATTCAAACTTTAAAACGTGCAAACTGGTCTGGAATAGGTTGCTGGTATACTTTTTGAAACCATTTATACTTATTAATCTATTAAGCTTTTTGACCTCCTGAAAAACCTAAATCTGATTTAATGGGATTTCTTCAACATTCTGAAGCTCCCATTGTTAAAAACTCTAGCCAGTAGAACCTCATAAAAGTATGAGGGGATGTCCAACAAGCCGCATCGCAAATCTCCTGTAAGGAGATGCCCTTGAACAGTGCCCAAGAGGTAGCCATACCTCTGGTGGAATGAGCCCTCAGGCCCTCCGGGGGCTGTAACCCCTTGCAATTATAGGCCAATATAAAGCTTCCAAAATCCAATGTGATAACCATTGATGAGGGAGGGGCCTCCCCTTGCAGGGAGGTGCCCAGGACACAAGGAGGTGGTTGCTCTTGCGCATTGCTCTCGTTCTATCCAAGTATATGCGCAACGTGCGTACTGGAAACAAAACGGTGCAAGCGCTCTTCTTCCTTAGAAGAGAAGGGCGGTGGGTGGAAAGCCACAAGCTCCAAGGCAAGACAATTGTTGTCTTGCGACGAACAAAAGTGTGACTCTTGATCGATAAGCAGTGAAGCTAGGACGGTCGGTCTAGTCAACTCGCATCGGTGGGGTGTGGGTCGAGCTAAATGAGCGAGAGAGCTAGTAATTCTACCCTTCTACATAGAAAAGATAGTCAGTAGGATAGCTAGCCTTACGGCGAGCTAGCCAGGTTAGCTAAGCATTGTCGCTAAGCAGGCCAAGTCTCAGTAGCTAGCCATGTGACACTAGCTACCACACGAGACAAAGAGAAGAATAAGCAGATACGATAATTCTTACCTGAAGCTAAAGGTAAAGTCACCCAACACAGAAGACGAGAGCTAAAAAACCTGCGCTCGGCGGCGTAAACTCGCGGCACACCTGTGAACAGTTGAACAGGAAAGCAGGGATCAAGTCGTCTTGAGGAGAGCTTAGAGAGTAGTACTCTATGTGAGGAAGAGAGCTGAGAATGACCAGAAGGCGAGGAGTGGCTCCCTATAATGAGGGGAAGGTTATATCTCATTCGCAACTCGACCTGTCACTCTCCGACAGACGTGTGTAATTGGGTCTTCGTGCTTTTGAGATTCAAGTTAATCCCATATGTGAGATATCGAAATCAATAATTAATAACTTCTACCAATCAAACAATACAGCTGTTTTAGTAACCGCATCAACTACATTTTCTCTCAACATATAAAAACAACTGACATTTTGACCACTTTCCCAACAACTTATGAACTCTTTACATTTTGCAGACACTCTTATCCAGAGCGACTAACAGGGGCAATTAGGATTAAGTGCCTTGCTCAAGGGCACATCAACAGATTTTTTGCCTAGTCGGCTCGGGGATTCGAACCAGCAACCTTTCGGTTACTGGCCCAATGCTACGCTATGCTACCTGCTCTTGGTATGTCTCTCTGCTATTGGAATCTGAAATCAGAATATAAATATCTACTACCAATCAAGACATGCAGCTGTTTTAATTAATCTGCCACAAACCGATGCTGGCACTAAGACCGCACTCAATGAGCTGTATAAGGCCATAAGCAAACAGGAAAATGCTCATCCAGAGGTGGCGCTCCTAGTGGCCGTGGACTTTAATGCAGGGAAACTTAAATCCGTTTTACCTCATTTCTACCAGCATGTTAAATGTGCAACTAGAGGAAAAAAAACTCTAGACCACCTTTACTCCACACACAGAGACCCGTACAAAGCTCTCCCTCGCCCTTCATTTGGCAAATCTGACCATAACTCTATCCTCCTGATTCCTGCTTACAAGCAAAAACTAAAGCAGGAAGCACCAGTGACTCGGTCAATAAAGAAGTGGTCAGATGACGCAGATGCTAAGCTACAGGACTGTTTTGCTAGCACAGACAGGAATATGTTCCGGGATTCTTCTGATGGCATTGAGGAGTACACCACATCAGTCACTGGCTTCATCAATAAGTGCATCGATGATGTCGTCCCCACAGTGACTGTACATACATCCCCAACCAGAAGCCATAGATTACAGGCAACATCCGCACTGAGCTAAAGGGTCGAGCTTCCGCTTTCAAGGAGCGGGTCAACATTCACAAACAGGTCAACATTCACAAGGTAGATTACCAGGAGGTGTACTCCGAGGATGTGCTGACCAACTGGCAAGTGCCTTCAATGACATTTTCAACCTGTCCCTGACTGAGTCTGTAATACCAACATGTTTCAAGCAGACCACCATAGTCCCTGTGCCCAAGAACACTAAGGTAACCTGTAGCACTTACGTCTGTAGCCATGGAGTCCTTTGAAAGGCTGGTCATGGCTCACATCAACAGCATTATGCCAGAAACCCTAGACCAACTCCAATTTGCATACCGCCCCAACAGATCCACTGATGATGCAATCTCTATTGCACTCCACACTGTCCTTTCCCACCTGGACAAAAGGAACACCTACGTGTGAATGTTATTCATTGACTACAGCTCAGTGTTCAACACCATAGTGCCCTCAAAGCTCATCACTAAACTAAGGACCCTGGGACTAAACATCTCCCTCTGCAACTGGATCCTGGACTTCCTAACGGGCCACCCCCAGGTGGTAAGGATAGGTAACAGCATGGGGGTCCCTCAGGGTTGTGTGCTCAGTCCCCTCCTGTACTCCCTGTTCACCCATGACTGTATGGCCAGGCACGACTCCAACACCATCATTAAGTTTGCCGACGACACAACAGTGGTAGGCCTGATCACCGACAATGATGAGACAGCCTATAGGGAGGAGGTCAGAGACCTGGCCGTGTGGCGCCAGGATAACATCCTCTCCCTCAACGTGATCAAGACAAAGGAGATTATTGTGGACTATAGGAAAAAGAGGACCGAACACGCCCCCATTCTCATCGACGGGGCTGTAGTGGAGCAGGTTGAGAGCTTCAAGTTCCTTGGTGTCCACATCACCAACAAACTAACATGGTCCAAACACACCAAGACAGTCGTGAAGAGGGCACGACAATGTCTATTCCCCCTCAGGAGACTGAAAAGATTTGGCATGTGTCCACAGATCCTCAAAAGGTTCTAAAGCTGCACCATTGAGAGCATCCTGACTGGTTGCATCACTGCCTGGTATGGCAACTGCTCGGCCTCCGACCGCAAGGCACTACAGAGGGTAATGCGTATGGCCCAGTACATCACTGGGGCCAAGCTTCCTGCCATCCAAGACCTCTATACCAGGCGGTGTCAGAGGAAGGCCCAAAAAATGGTCAAAGACTCCAGCCACCCTAGTCATAGACTGTTCTCTCTGCTACCACACGGCAAGCGGTACCAGAGCGCCAAGTCTCTGTTTATTATCTATGCATAGTCACTTTAACTCTACATGTACATATTACCTCAATCACCTTGACTAACCTCATCAATTTTTTACTTAACACTTATTTTTCTTAAAACTGAATTGTTGGTTAAGTGCTTGTAAGTAAGCATTTCGCTATAAGGTCTACACCTGTATGTCACGCCCTGACTCAGGGGACACTTATATGTTGAGTCAGGGTGTGTATATTCCTTGTTGTGCTTTGTCTATGTTGTCGTTCTAGTATGTGTGGATCTATGTTGGCCGGTGTGGTTCCCAATCAGAGGCAGCTGTCGCTTGTTTTCTCTGATTGGGGACCATAGTTAGGCAGCCTATTGGCACTGTCTAGTTGTGGGATCTTGTTCCGTGTAAGGTATGTTGTGTGTTCTACCTTGGACTTCACGTTTCGTTTGTTGTTTTGTCGTTGTTGTTTATTACGTTAATAAACATGTACGTATATCACGCTGCGCCTTGGTCTGACCCGTCATTAAACTAATGTGACAGAAGATCCCACCAAACGAGGACCAAGCAGCGTGCCCAGGCGGAGCGAATGGCCATGTCACAGGTGGCCGATTTGTGGTCATGGGAAGAGATATTTGCGGAGAGAGGACCATGGGCTAAGTTAGATGCCCAGGCAGGAGAGGAGCAACGGCAACATGGAGGAGGCCGGTCGAGGAGGAAGCCCGAGAAGCAGCCCCAAGAAAAAATGTTGGGGGGGGCACACGGGGTGGTTGGCGGAGCCTAGGGTTAGAGCAGAGCCAACTCACGCGAAGAGGCGTATGACTGGGCAAGCTCCATGTTATGCGGAGCTACGTACTGTGCTTGCACCACGCACGTGCCGTGCGAAGATGGGCATCCAGCCAGGACGGGGTGTGCCGGCTCAACGCTTCTGGTCTCCAGTATACCTCCTCGGTCCTGCATATCCTGCGCCAGTTCTACGAACTGTATCGCCAGTGCGCGTGCACAGCCCAGTGCGTCCTGTGCCAGCACCCCGCACATGTAGTGCGAAAGTGGGCAGCCAGCCAGGACGGATTGTGCCAGCTCTCCGCTCTAGACCTCCAGTCCGCCTCCACAGTCCGGCCCGGCCTGTTCCTGCTCCTCGCACCAAGCCAGTGGTGCGCGTCGCCAGCCCGGCCCGGCCTGTTCCTGCTCCTCGCACCAAGCCAGTGGTGCGCGTCGCCAGCCCGGCCCGGCCTGTTCCTGCTCCTCGCACCAAGCCAGTGGTGCGCGTCGCCAGTCCGGCCCGGCCTGTTCCTGCTCCTCGCACCAAGCCAGTGGTGTGCGTCGCCAGTCCGGCCCGGCCCGTTCCTGTCCCTCGCACCAAGCCAGTGATGCGTGTTCCTAGTCCGGTCCGGCCCGTGCCTTCTCCTCGCACCAGACCAGTGGTGCGTTTGTCCAGTCCGGCACGGCCCGTGCCCGTTCCACCGGTGCCTGGTCCGGCACCGGTCAGCTGCTCCACTCCGGAGCCAGAGCAGTCCGCTCCACCGGTGCCTGATCCAGTGCCGGTCAGCTGTTCCACTCCGGAGCCAGAGCAGTCCGCTCCACCGGTGCCTGATCCAGCTCCGGTCAGCTGCTCCACTCCGGAGCCAGAGCAGTCCGCTCCACCGGTGCCTGATCCAGCTCCGGTCAGCTGCGCCACTCCGGAGCCAGAGCAGTCCGCTCCACCGGGGCCCAGTCCAGCTCTGGTCAGCGGCTCCACTCCGGCGCCAGAGTAGTCCGCTCCACCGGTGCCTGATCCAGCTTCGGTCAGCGGCTCCAGTCCAGACCATGACGTCAGCCCCTCTCCAGGTTCGGGGTCTCCCACACCAGGGTCCAGACAGGGCCTGGCGTATCGTGGGAGGAAGGAGAGGGGAAGCAGCGCGCCGAGGTCCAGACCAGAACAGGGGCGCAACAGGGAGGCGGAGAGTGAGAGGTCGTCACGCCCCGAGCCGGATCCCACCCGGCCCCTACCCTGTTATGTTTATGAGTCCGCACCTTTGGGGGGGGGTTACTGTCACGCCCTGACTCAGGGGACGCTTATATGTTGAGTCAGGGTGCGTATATTCCTTGTTGTGCTTTGTCTATGTTGTCGTTCTAGTATGTGTGGATCTATGTTGGCCGGTGTGGTTCCCAATCAGAGGCAGCTGTCGCTCGTTGTCTCTGATTGGGGACCATACTTAGGCAGCCTATTGGCACTGTCTAGTTGTGGGATCTTGTTCCGTGTAAGGTATGTTGTGTGTTCTACCTTGGACTTCACGTTTTGTTTGTTGTTTTGTCGTTGTTGTTTATTACGTTAATAAACATGTACGTATATCACGCTGCGCCTTGGTCTGACCCGTCATTAAACGAACGTGACACTGTATTTGGCGCATGTGATAAATAAAATTTGATTTGATTAACGCATCAACTCCTTTTCCTCAAAACTTTTGAAACATCTGCCGTTTCGACCATTTTCCCAACAAGTTACAATTTTTTTAATGAAATCTTAGTCCACTTCTCTGCAATTCAAATCTGAAATTAGAACAGAAATATATTCTACCAATAAAACGATACAGCTGTTGTAGTATCCACGTCATCTACTATCATAAAGCTAACTACCCGCTGTTGAATTAACAGCAATGGAACTTTCAGAAATTACAAACTACATCACTGGGGGAGCACATTCTAAGAATGAGAACCACCTGTTAGTGCGACTTGCTTCACTCTAGATACTTAAGACTTATTAGTGTGCCTTGCTTCAGCAGACCACTAGATATTCCACTTTACTTCTGACTTAAGGCTGGTTTACAGTTGGTCTATCAACATGTCTGTAGACAGTTGCCGCAGTGACATCATGAACATTCTGTTGTTGTCTGGCATCAGACTTGTCCTTGTCCTTATGAAAAGAATAAAGACAAAAACAACAGTCTGCATGTCCTCAGCAGCCTGGTGGTCCAAATAGCATACCTGCTGTATTTTAACAACAATAAACCAATCCATTTAAAAATGAATACATTTAGTATGTATATGTCAATCTAGCAAGCCAGGCAACTAAAAGCAACGTTCTAAACAATGTTCTGGTTCGTTACTAAACTCAGCAAATAAAGAAATGTCCTCTCACTGTCAATTGCGTTTATTTTCAGCAAACTTAGCATGTGTAAATATTTGTATGAACAGAACAAGATTCAACAACTGAGACATAAACTGAACAAGTTCCACAGACATGTGACTAACAGAAATTGAATAATGTGTCCCTGAACAAAAGGGGGGTCAAAATCAAAAGTAACAGTCAGTATCTGGTGTGGCCACCAGCTGCATTAAGTACTGCAGTGCATCTCCTCCTCATTGACTGCACCAGATTTGCAGTTCTTGCTGTGAGATGTTACCCCACTCTTCCACCAAGGCACCTGCAAGTTCCCGGACATTTCTGGGGGGAATGGCCCTAGCTCTCACCCTCCGATCCAACAGGTCCCAGACGTGCTCAATGGGATTGAGATCCGGGCTCTTCGCTGGCCATGTTACGGTCCGGCTCTGTTGGTCCTGTTCCTGTTGGTGTTCCTTTCCCTTTTCTCCCCTGTGTGTGTTGTTTGTGTCTGTCTCCCCCTGCTGTGCAGTCAGAGGTTCTAGGTCAGCGGGCGTGGCCATTCTATCACCAGAGCAGTTACATCAAGCTGCAGCTCATTGGCACCAATCAAGCAGCAGATATCTACCCGGGTTGGACACCTCTCCAGCGCCAGTTCGTTCCTACACTTCCAGTGGTAACTTGGCCCGTACAGCACTCTCAGTGTAGTTGTACTCTCTCAGTATTATTGTTGTTCCTGCCACGTTTTGTAACCTGTCTCTCCTTCGACCAGATCTCGTCTGTTCCTGCTGCCTGCCTGCCTGCCTGCCTGCCTGCCATTCCCACGCCGCTACCTGCTCCTCTGTTGCCTGATATCCTCGTTATCCAGCTCTCAGGACTACTGGCTCTCCACCCCACTCAGCTCCTACCCCAGCCTGAAGCTATTCCACCCTGACTACTTCTCTCTGCCCATACACGTTGAATAAACTACATCCTAATTTTACTCTCTTTGTCCGTGTGTCCGTCTCTGCACCTGAGTCCACCACCCAACCTAACAGAACGAACTGGCCAAACATGGACTCAGCAGAGATGCCACATGAAACAACGGGTGATGGCGTACTACACACCCTCCATTCACAAGGAGTACTATTGGGACAACACGACCAACTCATCCGGACTCTATTGGATAACAACCAGCAGTTGTTGGATCAAGTATCTCATCTCACCTCTCAGGTAGTTAACCTGGTTACACTCACTACCCTTTCTCCCTCTGCTTCTCCTCCGCCTGTTCCTCCTACAGTGGCTCCAGGCTCGGCTTCCGCTCCTGTTTTTCGGGAACCCCCTACAACCGCACCCGAACCTTTCACCGGGGATCTGAACAAATGCCGTGGTTTCCTGCTTCAGTGCCGCTTGGTGTTCCAACAGAAGCCCCTGTCTTTCTCCACGGAATCCTCAAAGGTACATTACGCACTGGGGTTAATGAGGGGCAAAGCTTTGATGTGGGCAGAAGCGGCTTGTTCTACTCAGCAGATTACCAGTCTGTCGTTTGACGATTTTTCCTCTCAATTGAAAGTTGTGTTTGATCACCCGGACTATGCCGGAACCGCCACAAAGAGACTATTGAAGCTACGACAGGGCACGGGTAGCGTGGCTGAGTACGCCATTGATTTTTGGACCTTGGCAGCCGAGTCCAAGTGGAACGACGAAGCTCTTCAGGGAGCGTTTGTTAACGGTCTAAGTGACACAATTAAGAATGAACTAGCTGTTCGTGATGAGCCTGCTAACCTTCATGTTCTCGTTTCCCTTGCTACACGAATAGACAACAGGCTACGGGAGAGGAGACAGGAGAGGGGCGGTCGGGTCCACACCTCTAACGGGGCTCCCTCGCTTTCTGCAGTCCAAGCTACACCACCACTCGGACACCGACCACACACCTCAGCGGATTCCTCCACGGAACTAGACGAGCCTATGCAGCTGGGCCGTGCTCGTCTGTCCCATGTCGAAAAGGAACGGCGCATACGGGCTGGTGAGTGCATGTACTGTGGGGACCGCACTCATTTCCTGGTTAACTGTCCGATTCGCCCAAAAGACCAAGCTCGCAAGTAAAAGTGGGCGTACTTGCGAGTGTTATACCAGACTCAATGCCCACAGCACCCCGTCTAGTGATCCCAGTTACAGTCCAGTTCAGGAAGCTATCTCTCCCACTAGCTGCTCTCATCGACTCTGGTGCTGAGGATAGTTTTATTGACGCTAGCCTGGTTACTCAGGCTGAGATCCCTGTTCAGCCCCTGCCTAAGCCTATAACAGTAACCACTATTGACGGCCATCAGTTTGCCAACATCACCCACCAAACTGTCCCCGTTTCTCTCATGCTGTCCGGCAATCACAAAGAAACCATCCAGTTTAAAGTAGTCTCCTCCTCGGCCTCCCCCCTTATCCTCGGTTTTCCCTGGCTTAGCCTTCACAACCCCCATATTGATTGGCAAAACCACAAAATACACAGTTGGAACACTCACTGCCATTCTGTTTGCCTTGGGTCGGCTATTCCGCCCTCGGTCGGCTCCCCTGCGTCCCCTGTCAAAACCCCAGACCTCTCTTCAGTCCCGGAGGAGTACCTGGACCTGGCCGAGGTATTCAGCAAGTCCAAGGCACTTTCATTACCACCTCATAGGCCATACGATTGCGCTATTGAGTTACTGCCTGGAGCGCCTTTGCCGTCCAGTCGGCTTTTCAATCTGTCCCGTCCTGAGAGGGAAGCTATGGAAACCTACATAGGCGACTCCCTAACCTCTGGCATCATTCGTCCCTCATCGTCCGCTGTTGGTGCTGGGTTCTTTTTTGTTGAGAAGAAGGACAAAACATTACGCCCATGCATTGACTACAGAGGACTTAATAACATCACAGTCAGAAATACATACCCCCTGCCTCTCATCAACTCAGCATTTGACTCCCTTCATGGTGCCACTGTGTTTACCAAACTCGACCTACGGAACGCTTACCACCTCGTTAGGATCAAGCAGGGAGACGAATGGAAGACTGGGTTTAATACCCCTCTCGGACATTTTGAATACCTAGTCATGCCATTCGGTCTCACTAACGCCCCAGCAGTGTTTCAGGCCATGGTGAACGATGTGTTGAGGGATTTTCTACACCGTTTTGTGTTTGTCTATTTGGATGACATTCTGATATTCTCTAAGTCACAGGATGAACACGTCTCCCACGTCCGTCTGGTTCTCCAACGCCTCATGGAAAACAAACTGTATGTGAAGGCAGAAAAATGTGAGTTCCACCGGCAGTCCGTCCCCTTTTTGGGCTTTATCATTGAGCGGGGACAAGTGTCACCAGACCCTGACAAGATCAGAGCGGTTGTGGAGTGGCCCACACCCACGTCTCGGAAGCAGCTACAACGCTTCCTGGGCTTCGCCAACTTCTACCGCCGCTTCATCAGGGGTTTCAGCCGAGTGGTTGCCCCCCTGACCAAGCTCACCTCCCCTAAGGTGCCTTTCCTGTGGACGCCTGAGGCCGAGTCAGCCGTGAGTACATTGAAGAAACTGTTCACTACCTCACCTGTTCTGATTCATCCTGACACTAGTTTGCAGTTTGTTGTGGAAGTGGACGCCTCAGATTCGGGGGTGGGGGCTGTCCTGTCACAACGTTCCCCCACGGACCAGAAGCTCCATCCGGTGGCTTTTTTCTCCAAGAGATTGACCCCTGCTGAGAAGAACTACGACGTGGGTAATCGGGAGTTGCTTGCTGTCAAGTTGGCGTTGGAGGAATGGAGGCACTGGCTAGACGGAGCAGAGCAACCCTTCATAGTCTGGACTGACCACAAGAACCTGGCTTACATCCAGTCGTCCAAGAGGCTGAACTCCCGTCAGGCCAGATGGGCTCTGTTCTTCAGCAGGTTCAAGTTTATTTTGACATATCGTCCTGGCACACGTAATGTCAAGCCTGATGCTCTCTCTCGCCAGTTTACAGACACTGAAGACTCCAGCAATCCTGAATCTGTTCTGCCCGCTTCCTGTTTGGTGGCGGCTGTTCATTGGGAAATCGAGTCCCTCGTCCGATCGGCACAAGAGTTGGAACCTGGACCGGCCGATGGGCCTCCCGACCTTCTCTATGTTCCCGCAGCCGTGCGGCCGCAAGTGCTCAACTGGATCCACACTTCACGCTTCTCCTGCCACCCTGGTATGAAACGTACACTATCGCTACTCAAGAGGCACTTTTGGTGGCCATCCGCCGAGGCTGACGTCCGGGAGTACGTGGCGGCCTGTTCCATCTGTGCCCAAAATAAGGCTTCCCACAGGGCTCCTTCGGGCCTGCTGCGGCCTCTCCCTGTCCCGAGTCGCCCTTGGTCTCACGTGTCCCAGCTGAAGATGGTCTCCTCCAGTCCTTTGTGTCCGCCGGCGGATCCCCCTCCGCTACCGCGCATTATTGACGACCATCCAGCCTACACGGTTCGGAGACTGCTGGACGTCCGGAGGCGTGGTAGAGGGTTTCAGTACCTGGTGGACGGGGAGGGATACGGTCCCGAGGAGAGGTCCTGGATTCCCAGACGTTTTATTCTGGATCCTCAGCTAGTGAATGACTTCCATAGGGACCACCCTGACAAGCCGGGTGGGTCGCCGGGTGGCGCCCGTTGAGGGGGGGGTACTGTTACGGTCCGGCTCTGTTGGTCCTGTTCCTGTTGGTGTTCCTTTCCCTTTTCTCCCCTGTGTGTGTTGTTTGTGTCTGTCTCCCCCTGCTGTGCAGTCAGAGGTTCTAGGTCAGCGGGCGTGGCCATTCTATCACCAGAGCAGTTACATCAAGCTGCAGCTCATTGGCACCAATCAAGCAGCAGATATCTACCCGGGCTGGACACCTCTCCAGCGCCAGTTCGTTCCTACACTTCCAGTGGTAACTTGGCCCGTACAGCACTCTCAGTGTAGTTGTACTCTCTCAGTATTATTGTTGTTCCTGCCACGTTTTGTAACCTGTCTCTCCTTCGACCAGATCTCGTCTGTTCCTGCTGCCTGCCTGCCTGCCTGCCTGCCTGCCATTCCCACGCCGCTACCTGCTCCTCTGTTGCCTGATATCCTCGTTATCCAGCTCTCAGGACTACTGGCTCTCCACCCCACTCAGCTCCTACCCCAGCCTGAAGCTATTCCACCCTGACTACTTCTCTCTGCCCATACACGTTGAATAAACTACATCCTAATTTTACTCTCTTTGTCCGTGTGTCCGTCTCTGCACCTGAGTCCACCACCCAACCTAACAGGCCATGGCAGAACACTGTCATTCCTGTCTTGCAGGAAATCATGCACAGAATGAGCAGTATGGCTGGTGGCATTGTCATGCTGTAGGGTCATATCAGGATGAGCCTGCAGGAAGGGTACCACATGAGGGGGGAGGATATCTTCCCTGTAACGCACAGCGTTGAGATTGCCTGCAATGACAAGCTCAATTCGATGATGCTGTGACACACCGCCCCAGACCATGACGGACCCTCCACCTCCAAATCGAATCCGCTCCAGAGTACAGGCCTCGGTGTAACGCTCATTCCTCAGCACTTTTTGCCAGTCCTGTCTGGTCCAGCGACGGTGGGTTTGTGCCCGTACTAAGGCACGTTCACCTAGTTGAGCAGGGACAATGGTCATCTTTCTTTTGGTGTTTTTTAGAGTCAGTAGAAAGGCCTCTTTAGTGTCCTAAGTTTTTATAACTGTGACCTTAATTGCCTACCGCCTGTAAGCTGTTAGTGTCTTAATGACCATTCCACAGGTGCATGTTCATTAATTGTTTATGGTTCATTGAACAAGCATGGGAAACAGTGTTTAAACCCTTTACAATGAAGATCTGTGAAGTTATTTGGATTTTTACGAATTATCTTTGAAAGACAGGGTCCTGAAAAAGGGACGTTTCTTTTTTTTTGCTGAGTTTAGCTTGGTAGCTAGCTAGCTGGCTAGCCAGTTCAAATAATGATCAGAACATAGCTGACAACTCTTCAAAGAAAAATAAGTTGTTACAACGTCCCCAGAATGTCACAAAATGGTTTCCTACAGTTGTCAGGACGTTATGTCATTGTCCTGTGGTGGTTTTGTCTAATTCTCTGTTTATTCCCGGGATGTCCATAAGGACAATTTTAGGATGTTCTCAGGACGTTGTGTCATGGCCGCGTGGAGGTTTTTTGTCTAGTTCTCGGTTTGTTCCGGGGACATCCCCAAATATGTTTATAGGACGTTCTTAGAACTTTCTATCAAGGTCCCCTGGACGTTTTTGTCTAGTACCCGTTTTTTTCCAGGGATGTCTCCAAGGAAGTGTGTAGGACATTCTTAGAACGTTCTGTTATGGTCCACTGGAGGTTTTTGTCAAATTCCCGGCTTCTTCCGGTGACAGCACTTGATGGTCGCAAAGAAACGTCCTCCCCCAACCAAAGAAAGTTATAGCCAGGGCACGCACAGCCATGTTTCGTTACACATCACCACTTGTTACTGTTGCCATACCCATCAAGGCCCTGATTGGTGAACCATTGTTCCATTCACAGCTCTTTGTGTGTTGGCAATGTTAGGAACATCCCCCCACACACATTGCTTTCAACGTACATAATAAGTACATTGTGTATATTTATTTATAACACTAATTATTTTTCAATATGTCCTCATCTGGGCTTTGAACTCACCTGGGGTTTGAACATTACGATCATCCTGCTACCCCACCATGTCTGTGTCAATGGTTGATTTCACCTGTATTCCTACACTTTGCACTTCAAAGTATCTCTCAGCTCTGATAAAAATAGGCAGGAACCTAAAATAGGAAGAAATCTAGAGAGGAACCAGGCTCTGAGGGGTGGCCAGTCCTCTTCTGGCTGTGCTGGGGGGAGATTATAAGAGTACATGGCCATTAATGCCAGATGGTTCTTCAATATTTTCAAACATTCACAGATGACCAGCAGAGTCAAATAATAGTCACAGTGGTTGTAGAGGGTGCAACAGGTCAGCACATTCAACTGTATTAGAGCAGAATTTTGGAGTGACAGTGGAATGAACCAGCAGAATTTTGGAGTGACAGTAGAACGAACCAATCATATTTTGACTTGCAATGGGTGGGACCGTTTAAAATAAAAGTGATGTGTCTAGGCCTTCTCAAAGGCATACACACCTCACTAATGAGAGCACAAGACCAAAGAATCAGTGGCAGTTTTCCCACGCTAGTAACAAGCATGTGTTGTAGTAGTGTGACAATGGCGAAGGCGGCTGCAGCAACAGCAGGTGTTATTAACTTCAAGGTGGATGCTGTTGCTAATTTGTTAGCATGAGCCTTTTCAAGATTAACTTTCAAATTTAGTTTTCAAATTATCATAATCTGGTGAGTGGCACAGTTTTTTTATGCAGCTTGCTTGCTGTAGCTACAGTGTATTCGGAAAGTATTCAGACCCCTTGACTTTTTCAGAAATACCTTATTTACATAAGTATTCAAACCCTTTGCTATGAGACTCGAAATTGAGCTTAGGTGCATCCTGTTTTCATTGATCATCCTTGAGATGTTTCTACAACTTGATTGGAGTCCACCTGTGGTAAATTCAATCGATTGGAGATGATTTGGAAAGGCACACACCTGTCTATATAAGATCCCACAGTTGACAGTGCATGTCAGAGCAAAAACCAAGCCATGAGGTCGAGGAATTGTCCATAGAGCTCCGAGACAGGATTGTGTTGAGACACAGATCTAGGGAAAGGTACCAAAACAATCCTGCAGCATTGAAGGTCCGCAAGAACACAGTGGCCTCCAACATTCTTAAATGGAAGAAGTTTGGAACCACCAAGACTCTTCCTAGAGCTGGCCGCCCGCCCAAACTGAGCAATCGGGGAGAAGGGCCTTGGTCAGGGAGGTGACCAAGAACCCAATGGTCACTCTGACAGAGCTCCAGAGTTCCTCTGTGGAGATGGGAGAACCTTCCAGAAGGACAACCATCTCTGCAAGACTCCACCAATCAGACCTTTATGGTAGTGGCCAGATGGAAGCCATCCTCATTAAAAGGCACATGACAGCCCGCTTGGAGTTTGCCAAAAGGCACCTAAAGACTCTCAGACCATGAGAAACAAAATTCTCTGGTCTGATGAAACCAAGATTGAACTCTTTGGCCTGAATGCCAAGTGTCACGTCTGGGGGAAACCTGACACCATCGCTACGGTGAAGCATGGTGGTGGCAGCATCATGCTGTGGGGATGTTTTTCAGCAGCAGGGACTGGGAAACTAGTCAGGATCGAGGGAAAGATGAACGGAGCAAAGTACAGAGAGATCCTTGATGAAGACCTGCTCCAGAGCGCTCAGGACCTCAGACTGGGGTGAAGATTCATCTTCCAACAGGACAACGACCCTAAGCACACAGCCAAGACAACGCAGGTGTGGCTTCGGGACAAGTCTCTGAATGTCCTTGAGTGGCCCAGCCAGAGCCCGGACTTGAACCCGATCGAACATCTCTGGAGAGACCTGAAAATAGCTGTGCAGCAACACTCCCCGTCCAACCTGACAGAGCTTGAGAGGAATGGGAGAAACTCCCCAAATACAGGTGTGACAAGCTTATAGCGTCATACCCAAGAAGACTCAAGGCTATAATCACTGCCAAAGGTGCTTCAACAAAGTACTGAGTAAAGGGTCTGAATACTTATGTAAATGTAATATTTCCATTTTTATATTTGTATACATTTGCAACAACAACAAAAACACTGTTTTTGCTTTGTCATTATGGGATATTGTGTGTAGATTGCTGAGGAAATAAAACAATTTAATCAATTTTAGAATAAGGCTGTAACATAATAAAATGTGGAAAAAGTCAAGGGGTCTGAATTCTTTCCAAATTCACTGTATAATGATTTGGGACACCTGGGACCATCACATGACATCCTGACGGCTGGTAAAACAAATGTCTTGAGAACATCTTACAAACGTCCTAACATGTTCCTCAATGACGTCCTGGTAACTTACAGGGAACTACATTAAGGTCCCCCATAAAGGACCAGCACGTGACGTCCTAATTACTGGTAAAAAAGTCCTGAGAATGTCCTATGTCTTGACATGGTCCTCCTCAGAAACGTCCTGGTAACTTACAGAGAACTACACAAAAGTTATCCCATAACGTCAGTGGGATAACGTCTCGCCGAAACCCTAAAATGGACCTAATAGGAACGTAGTCTAACGTCCTTAGGACGTCCCCTGTTTGCTGGGAACATCTTAACTTAAGCTATTTTTATAATTTTTCTAGATTATTCCAGAAAAATAAACTCACAACAATATCATTATTTACTAGGTAATTGCTAGCTAATTACAGTAAATATCTTATGGTTATTAGTTAGTTATTAGATATTAGCCTTGCTTCACAAGACCACTCTAGATTTCCACTTACTTCTGACTTATAGTTTATGTGCCTTGCTTCACAAGACCACTCCAACTTATTCTACTACCACACTCATTACTACTATATCAGGGGTCTCCAACCTTTACTAGCATGAGAGCAAATTTTAAAAAATGAAACATGTCGTGAGCTACTAATTGTTTCCAGCTTTCAAATAGTCACGTTCTTCTCTTCTCTCCCCTGCAACTCTTCCCGGGTCCGAAGTGTACAAGAGAAAGTAGCACACTATGTTTTCTGTCAATATACCTGGTAAGATAATGGTTAATAAACGCTAAGGGGGACCTATAAAATCAGTGATTTTTTTTCCCCAAAATTCTTCTGTTATATATTCCCAAATTATGTTTTCTCCGTTTAATTTTTCCTGGTTGTAGTATATATTTTTTTTTCTCTCAAAATTACAATTGTTCATAGAGAAACAACGAAATTGGATGTTCTGAGTCCATGTCAATGCTTAAATCACTCTCTCTCTCACCCTGTGCTGATCTGACTGGGGTTGATGGTCATCAGGTGGGTTTTGTTCCCCACATCCTCACTGTTGCTGACCGGACCCAGGTTAAACCTAGAGAGAGAGAGAGAGAAGAGAGAGAGAGAGAGAGAGAGAGAGAGAGAAAAGGGCAACCAGTGAAGAACAAACACCATTGTAAATACAACCCATATTTATGTTTATATATTTTCCCATTTGTACTTTAACTATTTGCACATTGTTACAACACTGTATATATACATAATATGACATTTGAAATGTCTTTATTCTTTTGAAACTTCTGAGTGTAATGTTTACTGTTAATATTTATTGTTTATTTCACTTTTGTTTACTATCTACTTCACTTGCTTTGGCAATGTTAACACACGTTTCCCATGCCAATAAAGCCCTTAAATTGAAATTGAAATTGAGAGAGCGAGAGAGAGAGAGAGAGAGAGAGAGAGAGAGAGAGATGTTGGTGATCACGCTCTCCGTAGCCGATGTGAGTAAGACCTTTAAACAGGTCAACATTCACAAGGCTGCAGGGCCAGACGGTTTACCAGGACGTGTACTCCGAGCATGCGCTGACCAACTGGCAAGTGTCTTCACTGACATTATCAACCTCTACCTGTCTGACTCTGTAATACCAACATGTTTCAAGCAGACCACCATAGTCCCTGTGCCCAAGAACACTAAGGTAACCTGCCTAAATGACTACCAACCCGTAGCACTCATGTCTGTAGCCATGAAGTGCTTTGAAAGGCAGGTCATGGCTCACATCAACACCATTATCCCAGAAACCCCAGACCCACTCCAATTTGCATAGTGCCCCAACAGATCCACAGATGATGCAATCTCTATTGCACTCCACACTGCCCTTTCACACCTGGACAAAAGGAACACCTATGTGCATGGCAAGCGGTACCAGATTGCCATATCTAGGTCCAAGAGGCTTCTAAACAGCTTCTACCCCCAAGCCATGAGACTCCTGAACATCTAATCAAATGGCTACCCAGACTATTTGCATAGCCCCCCCCCCCCCTTTACTCTGCTGCTACTTTCTGTTTATTATCTATGCATAGTCACCTTAATAACTCAACCTACATGTACATATTACCTCAATTACCTCGACTAACAAGTGCCCCCGCACATTGACTCTGTGCCGGTACCCCCTGTATGTAGACTCGCTATTGTTATTTTACTACTGTTATTTTACTGCTGCTCTTTAATTATTTGTTACTTTTATTTATTTAAATTTTTTAGGGTATTCTTTCTTAAAACTGCATTGTTGGTTAAGGGCTTGTAAGTAAACATTTCACTGTAAGGTCTACACCTGTTGTATTCGGCGCATGTGACAAATAAAATGTTATTTTATTTGATGATGATGGTGGTAATGATGATGGTGATGGTGTTAATGATGAAGGTTACCTGATGATGTAGTCAGCACTGTCTATCTCCGCTCCACAGCTGCTGTTCTGCAGGATTCCTCCACTTCCCACCACGGCACAACGACCCAACAAACCTTTACTCCAGGGTAAGGCATTTGGCAACATGCTGTGTAGTTTCTTGTCGACTGTTTTAAACAGCTTTTGGTTGGTCTCATAGTGAATCTTCTGGCCCAACTTAGTGTTCTGATTGGTCAGGATCATCTCACCTGTAGCGTTACAACAGGAACGAAGGATCACCCTGGGATGAGAGAGAGAGAGAGAGAGAGAGAGAGAGAGAGAGAGAGAGAGAGAGAAAAGATGCATACAGTTACTGTAGAAAGTCTATCAGACATTACAGGCAGAGCTCAGATAGACTACAGTGGTCCAATATTACCTGTAGAGTTCTCTCTGGGTGATGTTGGGTCTGTGAGAGCAGTTCATCAACTGTCTAATGTCCATTATTAGAGTCCTGGGGTTGATACTTTAGAGAGAGGGAGATAGAGAGGGAGGAGGGGAGCAGAGAGCCGGGGAGAGAGCGGGGGGCAGAGAGTGAGAGGGAGGGGAGAGAGAGTGAGGGAGAGAAAGAAAGAAAGAAAGTGTGAGTGTGCTGTATTTCTGATATATTTTACGGTTAATACAGTTGAAGTCGGAAGTTTACATACACTTAGGTTGGAGTCATTAAAATTCGTTTTTAACCACTCCACAAATTTCTTGTTAACAAACAAACGTTTTGGCAAGTCGGTTAGCACATCTACTTTGTGCATGACACAAGTAATTTTTCCAACAATTGTTTACAGACAGATTATTTCACTTATAATTCACTGTATCACAATTCCAGTGGGTCAGAAGTTTACATACACTAAGTTGACTGTGCCTTTAAACAGCTTGGAAAATTCCAGAAAATGATGTCATGGCTTTAGAAGCTTCTGATAGGCTAATTGACATAATTTGAGTCAATTGGAGGTGTACCTGTGGCTGTATTTCAAGGCCTACCTTCAAACTCTGTGCCTCTTTGCTTGACATCATGGGAAAATCAAAAGAAATCAGCCAAGACCTCAGAAAAAATATTGTATACCTCCACAAGTCTGGTTCATCCTTGGGAGCAATTTCCAAACGCCTGAAGGTACCACGTTCATCTGTACAAACAGTAGTATGCAAGTATAAACACCATGGGACCACGCAGCCGTCATACCGCTCAGGAAGGAGACGCGTTCTGTCTCCTAGATATTAACGTACTTTGGTGCGAAAAATGCAAAACAATCCCAGAACAACAGCAAAGGACCTTGTGAAGATGCTGGAGGAAACAGGTACAAAAGTATCTATATACACAGTAAAACGAGTCCTATATCGACATAACCTGAAAGGCTGCTCAGCAAGGAAGAAGCCACTGCTCCAAAACCGCCATTTAAAAGCCAGACGGTTTGCAACTGCACATGGGGACAAAGATCGTACTTTTTGGAGAAATGTCCTCTGGTCTGATGAAACAAAAATAGAACTGTTTGGCCATAATGACCATAGTTATGTTCAGAGGAAAAACGGGGAGGCTTGCAAGCCGAAGAACACCATCCCAACCATGAAGCACGGAGGTGGCAGCATCATGCTGTGGGGGTGCTTTGCTGCAGGAGGGACTGGTGCACTTCACAAAATAGATGGCATCATGAGGAAGGAAAATTATGTGGATATATTAAAGCAACATCTCAAGACATCAGTCAGGAAGTTAAAGCTTGGTCGCAAATGGTCTTCCAAATGGACAATGACCCCAAGCATACTTCCAAAGTTGTGGCAAAATGGCTTAAGGACAACTGAAAAAACATGTGCGAGCAAGGAGGCCTACAAATCTGACTCAGTTACACCAGCTCTGTCAGCAGGAATGGGCCAAAATTCACCTAACTTATTGTGGGAAGCTTGTGGAAGGCCACCCAAAACGTTTGTCCCAAGTTAAACAATTTTAAGACAATGCTACCAAATACTAATTGAGTGTATGTAAACTTCTGACCCACTGGGAATGTGATGAACTAAATAAAAGCTGAAATAAATCATTCTCTCTACTATTATTCTGACATTTCACATTCTTAAAATAAAGTGGTTATCCTAACTGACCTAAGACAAGGAATTTGTACTAGGATTAAATGTCAGGAATTGTGAAAAACTGAGTTTAAATGTATTTGGCTAAGATGTATGTAAACTTCCGACTTCAACTGTAGTTCCTCTTTGAGTGTGTGGTGTGTGTTTGTGTGTTAACTCACGCCTTGGCTGAAGTGACGGTGAGGAACTTGATTCTCAGTCTGTTACAGAGAAAAGCTGCATAACTGTCAAACCCAGCACTCCTGACATGCACACACACACACGCACACACACACACACACAGACACACACACAGTTCTTATGGTATTTCACAAAACACTTTCACAGATAGCCATTGTTATGTAAATGCGAGCTGAAAAGTACCAGTGGCCTGGCCTTTGCCCCAAGTCAAAGCAGGTCCACTGAGGCCATGGAAACTCAAAAGCCTGAGCCTTCTTGGTAAAACACCGGGATCCTTAGTGGGAATTCGCCGTTAAGAGTGTTCTGAAATATACCACTTACATCTGAAATTGGCCCAAAGTTATTGAAAAAACGTTATTAATCACATAAAATAATTAAACATACCTTTTGTGGTAGTATCTCCCAATGAGTGTGACAGACAGCAGAGAAGTAGAACACACCAGAATGAATGAAACCAGATATATACTATAACGCATGGTGCCAACTGCCACAATAACCAATCAACCATTAATCACCATCTACAGAATGAGGTGCTTAATCCTCGTATATATAGATTGTCTATAACGAACAAGACATCTATCGCCTAATACATAGATTTTAAGAATGATGTGCTTAATCCTCGTAGATATAGATTGTCTATAATGAACGTAGGATATATCGCCTAATACATAGATTTTACATCTATTTTACATTTAAGGCACAGACACGATAAAGTATAACACTATCAGACCAACAGAAAGAGGGAGAGAGAGAGAGTCAAAGAGATAAACAAATGTTCTTTGTTTTAATGAGAACATTCATCAAACATTAACCTGGTCATCTAATTCTTCCTATCTGAAACCCTTGAAAGAGAGTGAGAGAGAGAGATAGAGAGAGAGAGGGGATGAGACAAAAAGGTGCGAGAGAATGAATGACAAGATGCAAACAGGTATTGTGCAATGTATATCAGACATTACCGGCAGAGCTCAGAGAGAGCCGTGATCAGACATTACCTTAAGAGCTCAAAGAGAGAGAGCAGTGATCAGACGTTACCTGTGGAGCTCAGAGAGAGAGAGAGTGAGAGAAAGATGTGATCAAACATTACCTGTAGAGTTCTCTCTGGGTGTCTAACATCCATTATTAGAGAAGGAGACAGAGGAGGGATGAGGGGGGAGAGAGAGTGAGGGGGAGAAAGAGTGTGTGAGAGAGAGAGAGAGCGAGAGAGAGAGAGAGAGAGAGAGAGAGAGAGAGGTGGGCAAGAGACTGGATCAAACTGTCAGACATTACCTGTAGAGTTCTCTCTGGATGATGTTGGGTCTGTGAGGACAGTTCATGAACTATCTAATGTCCATTATTACAGTTTTTTTCAATCGCTTTGGTGCAATTTTCACAAGTAAGTGGTCAATTTTCACAACTCTTAGAACAAACTTGGCCTCCCGAGTGGCGCAGTGGTCTAAGGCACTGCATCGCAGTGCTAGCTGTGCCACTAGAGGGAATGTAGAGTTGGTAGAGCATGGCGTTTGCAACGCCAGGGTTGTGGGTTCAATTGGTTCAATTCCCACGGGGGGCCAGTATGAAAAATTAAATAATGTATGCACTCACTAACTGTAAGATGCTCTGGATAAGAGCATCTGCTAAATGACTAAAATGTAAATGTAAACAAAACTCAAAACAGATCATCAAAAAGGCAGTTGTTTCAAAACTCTAAGCACATTTTCAATTGACACAAGTCACTTTTTCACGCAACTTAATCAATATTTCATCTAGAAATACGTTTCACATTGCAATGCTCACATTACTTTTTACATGATTTTCTCCTCATTTGTTAAAATACATACTATTACTTAATCCGACTGCTCTTAATTGATAATCCATTTGGTAAACCTATAGATTTTATACTGGTTTGTCTACTATAGATTCTGAGGACTACATAATGAAAATGTATGTTTGTGAAGTATAAACACTTAAAGTATGATATATGCCGTAATGCACTATTATGACTATTATTATTTTACTTCACAGTAAAAACATTTTTTAAATCTGATATTAACAAGATCAGAAATGTACTGTATGTAATGCATTCCCTATACAGTAAACATCTTTTTGATAGGGTGTTTCACACTGCTTTTCCTAAAATTTCATTGGCCAATACAGGACTGTAATACCGTTATATGCCATTTACAAGACCGAAGCTTTTATACAAAATTATACATTTTCATATGTGACCGCAGTGGGACTTGTATCCAAAACTCAGGTGTTGCTAGTGTCATGCTCTTACTAACAACACAGGAGCAGTACCAGTAACATACAGCTGGCAGGCTATACGCTACATCAGCAGGATAGAACGTCTGACTCCGGTAAGACAAGGGGTGGCAGTCTGTGTATATTTGTAAACAACAGCTGGTGCACGAAATCTAATACTAAGGAAGTCTCTACGATTTGCTCGCCTGAGGTAGAGTATCTCATGATAAGCTGTAGACCACACTATTTACCAAGAGAGTTTTCTTCTATATTTTTCGTAGCTGTCTATTTACCACCACAAACCGATGCTGGCAATAAGATTGCACTCAGTGAGCTGTATAAGGCCATAAGCAAACAGGAAAACGCTCATCCAGAGGCAGCTCTCCTAGCTAATTTCTACCAGCATGTTAAATGTGCAACCAGAGGAAAACAAACTCTAGACCACCTTTACTCCACACACAGAGACACGTACAAAGCTCTCCCTCGCCCTCCATTTGGCAAATCTGACCATAATTATATCCTTCTGATTCCTGCTTATAAGCAAAAACTAAAGCAGGAAGCACCAGTGATTCGGTTAATAAGGAAGTGGTCAGATGACGCAGATGCTAAGCTACAGGACTGTTTTGCTAGCACAGACAGGAATATGTTCCGGGATTCTTCAGATGGCATTGAGGAGTACACCACATCAGTCACTGGCTTCATCAATAACTGCATTGATGACGTCGTCCCCACAGAGACCGTACGTACATACCCCAACCAGAAGCCATAGATTACAGGCAACATCCGCACTGAGCTAAAGGGTAGAGCTGCCGCTTTCAAGGAGCGGGACTCTAACCCGGACGCTTATAAGATTTCTGGCTCCCAGGTGTCTTTTATACAGGTAACGAGCTGAGCTTGTTACCTGTATAAAAGACACCTGTCCACAGAAGCAATCAATCAATCAGATTCCAAACTCTCCACCATGGCCAAGACCAAAGAGCTCTCCAAGGATGTCAGGGAAAAGATTGTAGACCTACACAAGGCTGGAAAGGGCTACAAGACCATCGCCAAGCAGCCTGGTGAGAAGGTGACAACAGTTGGTGCGATTATTCGCAAATGGAAGAAACACAAAATAACTGTCAATCTCCCTCGGCCTGGGGCTCCATGCAAGATCTCACCTCGTGGAGTTGCAATGATCATGAGAACGGTGAGGAATCAGCCCAGAACTACACGGGAGGATCTTGTCAATGATCTCAAGGCAGCTGGGACCATAGTCACCAAGAAAACAATTGGTAACACACTATGCCGTGAAGGACTGAAATCCTGCAGCGCCCGCAAGGTTCCCCTGCTCAAGAAAGCACATATACAGGCCCGTCTGAAGTTTACCAATGAACATCTGAATGATTCAGAGGAGAACTGGGTGAAAGTGTTGTGGTCAGATGAGACCAAAATTGAGCTCTTTGGCATCAACTCAACTCGCCGTATTTGGAGGAGGAGGAATGCTGCCTATGACCCCAAGAACACCATTCCCACCGTCAAACATGGAGGTGGAAACATTATGCTTTGGGGGTGTTTTTCTGCTATGGGGACAGGACAACTTCACCGCATCAAAGGGACGATGGACGGGGCCTTGTACCGTCAAATCTTGGGTGAGAACCTCCTTCCCTCAGCCAGGGCATTGGAAATGGGTTGTGGATGGGTATTCCAGCATGACAATGACCCAAAGCGTACGGCCAAGGCAACAAAGGAGTGGCTCAAGAAGAAGCACATTAAGGTCCTGGAGTGGCCTAGCCAGTCTCCAGACCTTAATCCCATAGAAAATCTGTGGAGGGAGCTGAAGGTTCGAGTTGCCAAACGTCAGCCTCCAATGACTTGGAGAAGATCTGCAAAGAGGAGTGGGACAAAATCCCTCCTGAGATGTGTGCAAACCTGGTGGCCAACTAAAAGAAACATCTGACCTCTGTGATTGCCAACAAGGGTTTTGCCACCAAGTACTAAGTCATGTTTTGCAGAGGGGTCAAATACTTATTTCCCTCATTAAAATGCAAATCAATTTATAACATTTTTAACATGCGTTTTTCTGGATTTTTTTGTTGTTATTCTGTTTCTCACGGTTCAAATAAACCTACCATTAAAATTATAGACTGATCATTTCTTTGTCAGTGGACAAATGTACAAAATCAGCAGGGGATCAAATACTTTTTTCCCTCACTGTATAGGGAGGAGGTCAGAGACCTGGTCATGTGGTGCCAGGACAACAACCTCTCCCTCAACATGATCAAGACAAAGGAGATGATTGTGGACTACAGGAGCAAAAACAGGACTGAGCATGCCCCCACACCAAGACAGGCATGAAGAGGGCACAACAATGTCTATTCCCCCTCAGGAAACTGAAAAGATTTGGCATGGGTCCTCAGATCCTCAAAAAGTTATACAGCTACACCATCGAGAGCATCCTGACTGGTTGCATCACTGCCTGGTATGGTAACTGCTCAGCCTCCGACCGCAAGGCACTACAGACGGTAGTGCGTACGGCCCAGTACATCACTGGGGCCAAGCTTCCTGCCATCCAGGACCTCTATACCAGGCGGTGTCAGAGGAAGGCCCTAAAAATTGTCCGACTCCAGCCACCCTAGTCATAGACTGTTCTCTCTGCTTCTGCACGGCAAACGGTACTGGAGCGCCAAGTCTAGGTCCAAAATGCTTCTTAACAGCTTCTACCCCCAAGCCAGAACAGCTAATCATGGCTACCCGGACTATTTGCATATTGGCATTCTCTCAACCAGCTTCACCTGGAATGATTTTCCAACAGTCTTGAAGGAGTTCCCACACATGCTGAGCACTTGTTGGCTGCTTTCCTTCACTCTGCAGTCCAACTCATCCCAAACCATTTCAATTGTGTTGAGGTCGGGTGATTGTGGATTCTAGGTCATCTGATGCAGCACTCCATCACTCTCCTTCTTGGTCAAATAGCCCTTACACAGCCTGGAGGTGTGTTTGGGGTCATTGTCCTGTTGAAAAACAAAGGATAGTCCCACTAAGCGCAAACCAGATGGGATGGTGTATCGCTGCAGAATGTTGTGGTATCCATGCTGGTTAAGTGTGCCTTGAATTCTAAATAAATCACCAACAGTGTCACCAGCAAAGCATCCCCACACCATCACACCTCCTCCTCCATGCTTCACGGTGGGAATCACACATGCGGAGATCATCCGTTCACCTACTCTGCGTCTCACAAAGACAAGGCAGTTGGAACCAAAAATCTCAAATTTGGACTCATCAGAACAAAGGACAGATTTCCACTGCTCTAATGTCCATTGCTCGTGTTTCTTGGCCCAAGCAAGTCTCTTCTTCTTATTGATGTCCTTTAGTAATTGTTTCTTTGCAGCAATCGACCATGAAGGCCTGATTCACGCAGTCTCCTCTGAACAGTTGATGTTGTGATGTGTCTGTTACTTGAACTCTGTGAAGCATTTATTTGTGCTGCAATCTAAGGTGCAGTTAACTCTAATTAACTTATCTTCTGCAGCAGAGGTAACTCTGGGTCTTCCTTTCCTGTGGCAGTCCTCATGAGAGCCAGTTTAATCATAGCGCTTGATGGTTTTTGAGACTGCGCTTGAAGAAACATTCAAAGTTCTTGAAATTTTCCAGATTGACTAACCTTCATGTCTTAAAGTAATGATGGACTGTCGTTTCTCTTTGCTTATTTGAACTGTTCTTGCCATAATATGGACTTGGTCTTTTACCAAATAGGGCTATCTTCTGTATACCACCCCTACGTTGTCACAACACAACTGATTGGCTCAAATGCATTAAGAAGGAAATAAATTCCACAAATGAACTTTTAACAAGGCACACTGTCACGGTTTCGGCCGAGGCTGCTCCTCCTCCTGGTTCGGGCAGGCTTCGGCGGTCGTCGTCCCCGGAGTACTAGCTGCCACCGATCTATGTTTCATGTTCGATTGGTTTTGTCTGGATGTTGTACACCTGTGTCTTGTTAGTCCTCGTTAGTGCCCTATTTAGTTCTCGTTGTGTGTGCTTGTCGTTGTGTGTGATTGTACTACTGTTTCGTGTTTTGGAGCTACATTTTCCCTCCAGTGTTTGAGAGGGTTGTTTGCACATGTTTGTGCGTCATTCGTTTTGTCGCCTGTGTGCGTCGTGCATTTTGCCTTCGGGCTTATTTTGCTTCGGTTGGATATATATTTATTGCACTAAAGCCTTTGGACTGAGCCTCTGTGTCCTGCGCATGATTCCTACACCACACCCGCCTTCAGCACGCCTTGACACACACCTGTTAATTGAAATGCATTCCAGGTGACTACCTCATGAAGCTGGTTGAGAGAATGCCAAGAGTGTGCAAAGCTGTCATCAAGGCAAATGGTGGCTACTTTGAAGAATCTCAAATATAAAATATATTTTAATTTGTTTAACACTTTTTTGGTTACTACATGATTCCACATGTGTTATTTAATAGTTTTGATGTCTTCACTATTATTCTACAATGTAGAAAATAGTACAAATAAAGAAAAACCCTTGAATGAGTAGGTGTGTCCAAACTTTTGACTGGTGCTGTATATCCAAACAATATATTTTTGGATCAATGATTGTGAAAGATGTCTTAAATGATGCCCTTGATCGCACATGGGATAGAAATGATGGACATTTTATTTAACATTTTTGATGGGTACTTTTTAATGGGTAGTGCAAGTGTATAGCCTAATGTGAAAACAGTGTAATGTACTTTCATTTACAGTACTGTAGCATATTGCATTCAAAGGATACTTTTTGAAACATGTATCTTGCATTTTTTGGATATTTGAATTAACTAAAACAACTAAATTAAGAAGATATCATTATGTTGTGTTTTGGTGAGTTCTCATGATATTTCACAGTAAACTTGTATTTTGAATTAATGGTTGTGTGGTAAACGATGTCTCCAAACAAAATGAATGCACAGTAAAAGGTTTTCAATATAAGACTTGCTGCGTTACAAGTGTTACCAGTTTGGATTTTTGTACTAAGAGTATAGAAAACTTACCACATACTTAAAATATAGCACCAAAGCAATAAAAAAAATGGTAAAGTCCTGGTGTTGATACTAAGAAACGGGGAGAGAAATACTTGCACTTTGTTACAACACTGTACATAGCCAATATATTATTTTAACATTTTTGTGAATGTAATGTCTACTAATGTTTCCCTTGTTAATTTCCCTTTTGTTTATTATCTATTTATTATCTATGTAAACATAGTTTTCCCATGCCAATAAAGCCCTTTGAATTGAACTGAATTCAATTGAGAGACAGCAGAGTGGAGAGAAAATATTCTGTGCTCTATTTCTGGTGTCATTTACAGTTAACCCTTTTACCCGTATACGCTTTAAAATGGCATATTTGGGCACTGATAAACGCCTAAATTGGAACACAGTGGCTATACACTGACATGCTATAGAGCACTGGCTCTGCGCTTCACAGCGCTGTATGAGTTTTGACTGACAATCGTTCAAAACCTGAGCACCTCGCGCAATAACAAGTTGCCCCCAACGTTTATGATCACTATGTTTGATGTAGAGTTACAAGATGACATGGCGTCATACCCTGGGTTGTTCTGAACAGAATGAGCCTATGTTTCTCTTCTTTGAGTCATAAAAGTGCATTGAAATGAGTTAGGAACTGTGCACACTTTGAAGAGGTGTGTGGCCACTTGGAGACACCAGTTAGTCCTCTCACTCAAACCCTTGTCATTTTTTTTGTCTTATGTTGCACCAACCCCACATTTTCTAGGAATGTTTTTATCATGTTACTGAATGTATCCAGAGTATTTTCATATTTTGTTATCAACGGCGAAAAGTACAGTAATTGTAAAATGAGCAGTGTACATTTTAGATTCAGTCATGTGTCAGAAGAACTGTTTTGTCTTCACTTTTGGTCTAATCATTTTCCCATCATCTCCAAACTGTTCCCTTTCAATTGCTACCATGGTTATGCACATGCTTTTTCATTTTTCTTCTGTAAGAAACATTAAAATGTAGCCCTATCCATATAGGCCAATTCCCACGAGTGTAAAGGGTTAATATGTATCAAACAGAGGGAAAGTAACTCTTTGTGTGTGTGTGTGTTTATGTGTTAACTCCGGTGACAGAGAGGACATTTTGTCTCAGTCTGTTACAGAGAAGAGCTGTGTAACAATCAAACATCCCACTCCTGACACACACACACACACACACACACAACCTAACACAGACACACACTTCTCAGCATCCCGATACACTCACACAGCACTCCCACCAACACACACACACCACACCACACACATAGCCTAACACAGACACACACAGCCTACAACAGACACACACTTCTCACTAAGTCTGAACTGCGACACAGAAGGCTACACTGGTCTAATAAGACTTAATTCTAAGGTAGGCCTACCCCTGAGTTAGGTTACATTCTAATTTTATTTTTGGTGTTGATTACTTACTCTAGTGATGGGACGATCAACTGCACCATTTCCAGGCTCAGAAGAGACAGAGTAAGCTGCCTGCTAGCCAGCTGCACAGCAAGATAGATGGGACACATTTTCAATTCACTGGAATGTAGCTATGTTTTTATTAATTGTAGTGCTGTAGCCACTGAATTCTTGAAAATTGAAAAAAAGGGTCGGAACCTTGAGAGGTTCAAGAGTTTAAGAATAGCCAATTGGAATTTAATTTAGGATACCATCAACACCACAGGCCTTTTTGGGTTGGAGGGTTTGTACTTTGTCCTGTAGTTAATTCAATGTAATTGGAGAATCCAGTGGGTTCTGGTAGTCTTTAATAGTTGATTCTAAGCTCTCTCTTTCTCTCTCTCTCTCTCTCTCTCTCTCTCTCTCTCTCTCTCTCTCTCTCTCTCTCTCTCTCTCTCTCTCTCTCTCTCTCTCTCTCTCTCTCTCTCTCTCTCTCTCTCTCTCTCTCTCTCTCTCTCTCTCTCTCTCTCTCTCTCTCTCTCTCTCTCTCTCTCTCTCTCTCTCTCTCTCTCTCTCTCTCTCTCTCTCTCTCTCTCTCTCTCTCTCTCTCTCTCTCTCTCTCTCTCTCTCTCTCTCTCTCTCTCTCTCTCTCTCTCTCTCTCCTCACACACGCACACATGCTCACATACACATGCTCACACACACACACACACACACACAGATGCACTCATTACCGCAAAAACCGACATCACACAATGTACAGTACCTGAGATTTATTAAGAGTTAATTTAGAGAACCTGACACATCCATTCTACTGGTGCCTGCATAGAGTTTTATTTTACACATGTGAAGCTGCAAGACCCTGATGTCACTCATTGGCCCCTTTATTTATAGAAAGACCCACATACATCCCACCATTCATCATGAAGTGTGCAGTGCCTTCTGTGTGTGTGTGTGTGTGTGTGTGTATGTGTGGGCGTGTGTGTGTGGGATTAAAGGATGAGTAAGGAGATGACTGAGCAGTGTAATCCCCCGGCTAGCAGACACACTGGGGAGAGAAGGCCTCTGCATTAACAGGCCTCCTCTCAAGGGTAGGCCTATCCATCAGCCCTGATTGCCTGGCTGTGTGGTTTACAATGGAACCACACCACACACACCCTTTTTCAATTGAGGCCAGATACTGTATACATTAAAAAGGCTTTGAGACTATTCAGGCCTCAACACATACCACACACACTTTCATACTATTCTAAATAATATAGGGTCACGGACACACATAAACATACCACACACACACACGAACGCAAACAAACACACACACACACACACACACACACACACACCTTTTTGACTATGTAGAGGCCACAGCACTCTGCTGGGGCCACCTAAATCTTGGACCTCCTCCTTTGAGTTGGACTCCTTCGTTCTTCAGTGTTATTTCTAATGTCGTGGTTACATGGATCATCTCCGTTCAACACATCCACAGAGATCTATCTCGGCCCTGCCTGACACAGTGGAAACATACTGGCACGCACACAGAGCCCACCCAAAGACACGCACCGCAAGATTAACGAAACATGCAAATATCTGCTCGATCAATCACATCGATCCCTCCTGCGTTTTCCACATGCATATGGAGTTGCATCATTAACATGAACACTAAAGGGCCTCCTGAGCTTCATTTCACGGTTTCCCATTTGAACGGTAATCCTTCAGAATTGAGAGTCATTGTTTTCCAACGGGGGACTGAAGGAGACCGTAGAAGCAGTTGAAAATGTTAATGACCTTGAGAGGTTTAGCACCATATTAAGAATAAAGTCCTTTAAGCGTGAAATGGAAGAATGGGTTTCTCCCTCCTGCCATTTTCCCACCCCCTACCCCCCCACCCTTAATGATGTCCTGACCTAAAGGGGGGTGGGGGGGGGGACCTGGACAGAGTGTCCAGTCCTGCTTGCTGTCCCGACCCGGCGCAAAACAACAGCTGGAATGGCTTACACATGTGGTCCGGCTATTACATTATTTGTAAAGTCAGCAGTCGCTGGGGGTGGATAGGGCCTGCTGAAGACCTTAGGGAGTTGTTTGCGCTGTGTGTGTGTGTTTGTGTGTGTGTGTGTGTGTGTGTGTGTGTGTGTGTGTGTGTGTGTGTTTGCATGCTTCATAAGTGTGCGTATGGACATATCTGTGTGTGTCTTCTCTGGGACTTTGTAAAAGCAACCCCAGAGTGTAACCTCTTTAGCTTCTACATCCCCTGATTTATCAAACTCTTGCAGGTTTCTGTGTAGAGCTACAGAAATGCTACGACTTGGGAAACGAGCTGACAGCATTGCTGTCGTGAGACCAAACCACTGAGACTTAAGTGAATATATAACAGTTTGTTTTTGTAGCAGAGGCCCTTATTCAGCATGACTTGTGTTTTTCCATAAAATATTTTCCATTCAGGCCTAATGAATGGTATTAAATGATCCATTCTTTAATTTAATGACATGTACAGTACTGAAAGAAATTCAGGTCATATGTCTTTTTCACGAGTACAAAAGCCCTTTTCCCACTATGGATTTAGACCGTCAACACTCCGATTATAAGTCTGGTCCACTTCTAATACCCTACACACACTGTGCGTGCAAGTACACACACTTTTTTTTACACAAACACACACACACACACAAACGCACAGAGAGAGAGAGAGAGAGAGAGAGAGAGAGAGAGAGAGAGAGAGAGAGAGAGAGAGAGAGAGAGAGAGAGAGAGATCCTACACCTTACTCACACATTACTCAGACACCACAAAAACCCATTGTTCAAACACCCTGCCTGCACACACTGGGCCTGTTTGCACTCAGGCATTGGAGAACGGGAATGTTGTGGTCTTTCAGAACCCAACTGAAACGCCAAACTGTGTGTGCCAAGATGTTGAAATGCCTGGTTTTCCTCACACCCCTAACCGAGATGTAATCAGCAACCCTAGAACTCACACTAGGGAGCACACACACTGGCATGCACACTAATGCACACACACACACACGCACACACACTGACATTAAACATCAGCAGCAGAGAACGGGCTGTGTAAACAAAGACTGGGGAAGGAGGAGGCCAAGCCATCAAACAGTCCACATTAACCTAGTAGTCTGGGATCAGCTCTGTTTATCAGAGGCCAGGGGTTAGGAGAGAGAGGAGTGGAGGAGAGAGAGGAGTGGAGGGAGAAAGGTACAGTACGGAGTTACACAGTGTGTGAGTGGATGATATTGAGCGTTTGAGACAGGTAGGGAGGTAGGATGGGGATGGTGAAAGGAAAAGCGACAGAAGTATGACAAACAGAGACTTTGGAGAAATGAATACTGTTCTGGAAATCCCCTCCACATCACCAAAGGTGTCTTAAAAGCGATACCTAATCTAGAATCCGGGTTCATGAACAATTCCAACAGCAGCCCTTACAGATAACTCTTTCAAGTCATACTCCAGTCTCCTTTTCACCTCATTTAATACCTGATTTTCTTAACAAAAGGCACATCTCAATAGGTGGTTCGGGTATCTTCATGACATGGCACAAGTGTGTGTGTGTGGAGGGGGGGTGCTTCCGTCTTTAGTTCTCTACCCTCCTCCTTGATTATCTCTGACGTATAGAGAGATGGAACAGAGAAGGGGGGATGGTGTGTGTGTCTGCGTGAGTGTGTGTTTGTGTGTGTGCATACATTTGTATGTTTGTCTTCTCCAAGATTGTGTGTGAGCTAGTAGGCCCCAGTGCGAGGCCTGATCTCAACACTCAGCTGAAAGGAATGTCCCTCGGGCTCCAGCTGAAGTCACCTGTTGGCTCTTGTTTGATACTGTTTTAATGATGGAGCTGGAACACTCTTCAGGCTCATTGTGACACTGCTCAGTGCTTTTCCACACACACACACACACACAAACACGCACTAGGACACGAGCGGTATTGCAAAAATGGAACTACAGAGAAATACGTTTTTATCGAATGAAAACTGATATTCTTGGACTGCTCGATTGCGTTGTCGTTTCGAGTTACTTAAATGAAAAGGCCAAGCTTCATGCTTTAGATGTGGATCAGTACAATGTTATCATATCACATCTACTGCATGAGGATAATGAGTATGAATGTATATTTACTCTGACTGCATGAGCCCGGCCTATATTCTCAAAGCGTCTCAGAATAGAAGTACTGATCTAGGATCAGTTTTCCCTTTTAGACCACAATGAATAAGATTATATGGACAGGGGGATCTGATCCTGGATCAGCACCACTCCTACTCTGAGAAGCTTTATGAGTACAGGCATTGGCCTATATTAACAGTATTGTTGAAGCAGCAGGTTTTAGGTTTAGTCTTCCTGGGTGCTTGCTGCCACACTGGCCAACCTTATCCTGTATTCCCTCAGGGCTGGAACAATAGGTCACATCAGGCCAAGTGCACTCTACCCATTCTGTGGGACAGCGTGCATGCTCAAGCAATAGTGTTTGTGTGTGTGTGTGTGTGTATGTGTTGCATGCGTACGTGTGCGCTTGTGTGTATGTGTAAGCCTCCGATAACATCTCCCAATCATAAAACCATTCTCTGGCTGGTTGCTCCTACAGGTGCGTCAGACCCAGAAAGACAGGAAATTGCAGTGGAATTTGGTGGAATTTGGAGTTTATTACAACCGAGCCAGTTCAAAGGAAAGCCAACAAAAGAATCATACAAATCTGTACATTTATTAGACTGGAATCCATCTCGGAGCATACATCACTGCTGCTCTGAATTCTCTTATACCCCAGCAGAGCAATCACAGAATGAGCTCATAAATCAACCTTGGTCTCCCCCTCAGGAATACGGCACAGAAATAAAAGTTTTATAGGAACTCTGATAGAACCAGTCACAGCAGACGACTGTTTCTCCACTCATTTCTCTACTCATCACATTGTAACCAATGTAAAGTGAAGCATGGAAAGCATTGACAGCCAGGACAATATTAGAGGCACCACTCTACTGTGTGTGGGTGAATATGAAAGGTATGTGTTTTCTTTTTGTCCCCCAGTCTTTTATGTGTGCAATCTGCACCTAGAGCCACTGGCATGCTACACAGACTTACACTAGATAGAGGGTAGTCAGGTTACAGAGTTACAGGAGTCTTGGTAAGTACACATAGTACATGCACACACACACACACACACACACACACACACACACACACACACACAAACGCCCACACACTATCTTGTAGAAACTTGATGGAAAACAAAGATAACAGG
Source organism: Coregonus lavaretus (assembly GCF_964263955.1). Lineage (NCBI taxonomy): Eukaryota > Metazoa > Chordata > Actinopteri > Salmoniformes > Salmonidae > Coregonus > Coregonus lavaretus. The sequence goes on from NC_140023.1 coordinate 19,910,330, forward strand.
GGAGAAACCGGTGTCCTGTTATCAGGTGAATTTGAGGCCAAGTCATGGAGTGGTGCAACACACACACACATACACACACACACACACACAAACACTGCCAGACACACACAAGTGGTATTAGCTCTTCTGTTGTTGACAGTCCAGAAAGGTTTCCAGACCTATTAAACCTTTTCTTTATGTCGCCAGGACATAGCTAGAAGTAAGATAATTTTTTCCCCCTTTCCTCTGCTTTCTATCCAAACTCTCTCTCCTAATAAATACTCAGCAATAAAAGGGTTAATCCTAATCCCCAGAGTCCTTACACACACAGGGGCTCTTTGTTTCACTGGGCAGATCAAGTCTTGAAGAGAAGAAGATCAAGTCTTGAAGAGAAGAAGATCAAGTCTTGAAGAGAAGAAGATCAAGTCTTGAAGAGAAGAAAGACTTAAATCATGACCATGGTTTCCAGATATTTTTTATTTGCTGTTTTGAACGAGTTTGCAGCACTTAAATGTTCTGAGGGTTTACTTTAATGTGATCTTTAAGGGATTCTGTGATTTGATGGCAGTGTGTGGATGGGGCCTTGGTTCATTAATGATTTACGTGTGTGTTTTATGTGTGAACATGTAGCGTTGATCTCCAGCTCAAATCCCTGCGTTGTCCGACTCCCCGCCAAGGAGAGAATGAGGTTAGACCATAGTAGGAGGGTTCATACACTAAGAAAAATACGCTTTACTCCTAAACCAACAAAACCGGATTGCAAATCCAATGCAAATTAAGTGCAAAAGGTCAAGTGTTATGATTATTTTTGTTCTTCCCAAGTATTTCATTAAAATAAAAAACGTAATATGGCACATTAAATACTGCAGTTTGTTTTTCCAGAATATGTGTATATCCTTGTTTGAGTCACCTATGGCCTAAGGTGCTATTCTAAAACATCCAGATTGACTGCTGCTGTTTTAACAGACACAACTCACAGCCGGTCAAATCACAAACAGTATTCTGTGTTCGTTTTCCCTTGCTCTGCCAAAATAATATGAATCATAGCATGAATCACAGCATACATTGTATTGTTGCCATCAGGCTTTGCTATTCAAAGACTGGCAAGGCCTTTTAGTCACTCTCTATTTCAAGTGTGGTTTCACTGTTCAGACGGCCAAGGAGTGGCAGCCAGGGCCAGAAGTCACAGAGTTCACAGTACCACAGTGTCTGTCATTTCCTGTAAGGCCAGAGGAGATGTGCTTGCTGTGTGGAACAAGGCTGGGTCTCCCCCTATCCAAACTTGTTCAGGAGTTTATCCTGCTGTGTACCAGGAAATTGCTCCATTCTTAGGGAGAAACCACAAGTTTGTTTGTTGCCGTCCTCCTTACAGACACTGTCAAACCACAGACATACACAACAGCCCGCAGTGCCAGGATCACCATCACACACACACGGCTGTGCGTACAAACACACACACACACATACACACACGCACTTAGAGGACAAGTATAGTCAGACATGCCGACAAATGGCTGTGTGTATTTTTAGGGGCTTAGTGCCCAGCTGTATTGTTCTCCATAGCAGTACTAGAGGCTGTTGGAGGCCTGATGACGAATCTATGGCTCTTTAGTAGAGCCATTTCCTGTTTACACTCCAGCAGCTTTATACAACTACCGCAGTCTGACGCATTCTCTGTGTGTGTGTGTTTTCTATGTCCCTGTGCGCACTGTGCGTGTCCTACTGTCTATGTTTGATTTGTGGTTTAGTTATGTTTTAAAGCTCAATAGAGACATTAGCTATGGTCTGCAATCATGATACTGAATATAAATATTATTTTTCAGATAGCTAAAAAATGTAGAGAAAAACTATGAACTCAGTGAGCTGTGCTGTTATTTCTATTCAAAACCCAAATTGCCCCCATCTGGAATGATAATAAAGACAGCAGCAAATAACATTCATCAGCGTGTGGATCATGATGAAAATAAACAGATAAGGTGAAGCTGACTTGTAGGTATTTATGTGAATAAGATGTATTTTATATTACAGCTACTAATCCTACAACAGTGAACCAGATACATGTTATAAAGTAGGTTGACCCTTGCCATGTCCTCCCTTCTCTACACACACATAAAGACAAATACACACACACACACACACACACACACACACAGACACACATACACACACACACAAACATTACCCATGTGGGAGAATACTACATCAACCTCTGATCCCTAACCTGCACTTGGAGAGACAGTAGAAACATCATAACTATTAGCAGAATAATCTTTATTCTCTGGAGGGTTTAAGCATTGTTTTTCATGTATTTATGTATCTTTCTGTGAATAGCTGTATGTACAGTTGATGAGAGTGCCTATGTTCAGAGTGACCGTGTGTGTGTGTGTGCCCGTGCGTTCGTGTGTGGGTGAGTGTGTTTGCATGTCGGAAGTTTACATACACTTAGGTTGGAGTCATTAAAACTTGTTTTTCAACCACTCCACACATTTCTTGTTAACAAACTATAGTTTTGGCAAGTTGGTTAGGACATTTACTTTGTGCATGACACAAGTAATTTTTCCAACAATTGTTTACTTCACTTATAATTCACTGTATCACAATTCCAGTGGGTCAGAAGTTTACATACACTAAGTTGACTGTGCCTTTAAACAGCAGAAAATTATGTAATGGCTTTAGAAGCTTCTGATAGGCTAATTGACACCATTTGAGTCAATGGGAGGTGTACCTGTGGAAGTATTTCAAGGACTACTTTCAAACTCAGTGCCTCTTTGCTTGACTTCATGGGAAAATCAAAAGAAATCAGCCAAGACCTAAGATTTTTTTTTTCTATAAGTCTGGTTCATCCTTGGGAGCAATTTCCAAACACCTGAAGGTACCACGTTCATCTGTACAAACAATAGTACGCAAGTATAAACACCATGGGACCACGCAGCCGTCATACCGCTCAGGATGGAGACGCGTTCTGTCTCCTAGAGAAGAACGTACTTTGGTGCGAAAAGTGCAAATCAATCCCAGAACAACAGCAAAGGACCTTGTGAAGATGCTGGAGGAAACAGGTACAAAAGTATCTATATCCACAGTAAAACGAGTCCTATATCGACATAACCTGAAAGGCCGCTCAGCAAGGAAGAAGCCACTGCTCCAAAACCGCCATAAAAAAGCCAGACTACGGTTTGCAACTGCACATGGGGACAAAGATCGTACTTCTTGGAGAAATGTCCTCTGGTCTGATGAAACAAAAATAGAACTGTTTGGCCAAAATGACCATCGTTATGTTTGGAGGAAAAAGGGGAAGGCTTGCAAGCCGAAGAACACCATCCCAACCGTGAAGCACGGGGGTAGCAGCATCATGCGTTGGGGGTGCTTTGCTGCAGGAGGGACTGGTGCACTACACAAAATAGATGGCATTATGAGGAAGGAAAATTATTTGGATATATTGAAGCAACATCTCAAGACATCAGTCAGGAAGTTAAAGCTTTGTCGCAAATGGGTCTTCCAAATGGACAATGACCGCAAGCATACTTCCAAAGTTGTGGCAAAATGGCTTAAGGACACAAAGCCCTGACCTCAATCCTATAGAACATTTGTGGGCAGAACTGAAAAAGCATGTGCGAGCAAGGAGGCCTACAAACCTGACTCGGTTACACCAGCTCTATCAGGAGGAATGGGCCAAAATTCACCCAACTTATTGTGGGAAGCTTGTGGAAGGCTACCCAAAACGTTTGACCCAAGTTAAACAATTTAAAGGCAACGCTACCAACTTCTGACCCACTGGGAATGTGATGAAATAAATAAAAGCTGAAATAAATCATTCTCTATACTATTATTCTGACATTCTTAAAATAAAGTGGTGATCCTAACTGACCTAAGACAGGGAATTATTACTAGGATTAAATGTCAGGAATTGTGAAAAACTGAGTTTAAATGTATTTGGCTAAGGTGTATGTAAACTTCTGACTTCAACTGTATGTGTGTGTGTGTGTGTGTGTGTGTGTGTGTGTGTGTGTGTGTGTGTGTGTGTGTGTGTGTGTGTGTGTGTGTGTGTGTGTGTGTGTGTGTGTCGGGAGGATCCTGTAATGCATCCCGGGGTACGACACACTAGTAAGATAAAACACCTTCCTTTGCTTGTTTCTCTCCATGTGCATTCGTGTTCTGTCCAATGTGACCCAGTCTGAGGGCCCAGGGGACTGGCCTGAACGAGCTGTTTAAATCAGCTGTGAGTTATGGGCGATGGAACTCTCAGCCAGGTCACCCGTGGTACAAGTCAGTATTCGACATCCATCCATATCTGAAGACGTCGGGAGATGACATGGAAACCGGCAACAGTGAGCGCTGTTACCTTCAAGTAGGTTCGGTATTGCTCAGGCATTGTGGATGGTGAATGGTGGATGTCATAAGCATCTGATTCCAAAGGTTGCAAGTTTGAATCCAGCGATAGAAAATAGTTTTTGATAATTTTGTTTGAACCTTAACCCTTACCTTAACCATTCAGAGTTAATGCCTAACCTGAAGAATTTGGAGTTAATGCCTGAACTTAACCGTAACCTTAAAAATTCGGAGTTAATGCCTAAACTTAACCTTAATAACTTAGAAATATGAAGTTTGAGAAACATGTATGAACGTCTAATTCTGACTTGAGAATGTATTTATTTTACAGTTTGTGCTCGTAATGATAGCAAGGGTAAATAGAAAATTCATCACCGCCGCCCCACTGGAGAACAGGCTAGGAGAGAACGCTAATGAACGCTCTGTCAAGATAGCGAAGACCAGCAGTGGAGGAGGAGAGGTGAACTGGAGGTGGATGGACTGGAGGACTGGATGTTTGATAAGACTACCAGTTACCGTAACGTAAGCCTTCTTGCTTCATTAGTTTCCACTCCCCTGGTTAGGCAACCAGTGGCAGACACCTTTTCCCATTTTCAGCGCCAAATGTTATGACAGAAAACTAGAGACAGCTACTTGGGGCTGAACTCACTTTACAGAACAACTCTTTATTGCAACTTTCAAAATGTGTCTCAGAATGTTAGTGCCGTGAAACACAATAACAACAACATAGTCAATTCATACGGTATATACAGTACATGAAAAGGGGTTGGGGACTGTTTGGGGAAAGACATTGGTTCCCTTTCCAATTCCTCCACCGACTCCCTCAGCTCAGTCACTAGGCCCTAACTGGAGCTGACTGCAGTTAGCCTCAATAAAACAAGGAGTTATTTTCAAGGAATGTGAACTGTCCATCTGGAAGAACTTTAAACACTGTTCCAACAATCTGCCAAGATGTCTTTATACTGTTGAGAAAAAATGAAAGAGCGGCTTCGCGCAAGCTGCACTGGATGTAATAGGGTGTAGCAATCAGTGTGTGTGCAGGTGTGCATGTGTGTGTGTGTGCGTGTGCGTGTGTTATGTGTGCGTGCCTGTCTGCTTGCCTGTGTGTGTGTGTGTGTGTGTGTGTGTGTGTGTGTGTGTGTGTGTGTGTGTGTGTGTGTGTGTGTGTGTGTGTGTGTGTGTGTGTGTGTGTGTGTGTGTGAGTGTGTGTACAAGTGTCGTGTATTCATGGATGCCAAAAAATATATATATACAGTACCAGTCAAAAGTTTGGACACACCTACTCATATGTGGGAACTCCTTCAAGACTGTTGGAAAAGCATTGAAGCTGGTTGAGAGAATGCCAAGAGTGTGCAAAGCTGTCATCAAGGCAAAGGCTATTTAAAGAATCTCAAATATAAAATATATTTTTGTTTAACACTTTTTTGGTTACTACATGATTCAATATGTGTTATTTCATAGTGTTGATGTCTTCACTATTATTCTACAATGTAAAAAAATTTTTAAAATAAAGAAAAACCCTTGAATGAGTAGGTGTGTCCAAACTTTTGACTGGTACTGTATAATGTATCTTTCGTCTCTCTGTGTTTCATAATTTTCCTTCAATTCGCAAGAGGCTGAATGTCTCACCAGAGAAAGCATTCAGTGAAACAGCGCCCCTCTGTCTCTGTATGTGTAGCCCATCTATCTGATGCTGTCTGGTCAAAAAGAGTATGACATTGTTGCCACCCGTAGCATTGAATGCAAGGGAAGCCAGCGAGCATTTCGCCTCCCTTGATAAAAAGGTTTAAAATAATAGCCAATCTGCGTTGAGCTAAACTGAGTGAGCGCAACTGTGAATAGTCCAGGCCCACCAAAAAAAAAGTGTCAAGGGAAGCCAGTTTGGATTTGGCTTCATACCAATCACATCAAATCAAAAGCAAACCATTATTGACAGAAACAACTTGCATTTTTGCATCTCGTTGTGTCGTTGTCCTCCGGTGGCTAGCTAGCTAAAGTTGTCCCTTTCCTAAATTAGCCATGGATGGAGATAGGGATTTGGACTTGTGGTTTTACTTAATTCTCCGTACTAGCCAATGATTATAATGGTGATCTAACCATAAAGATTCATACATTGTGCCCCTGGCCTGAGAGGATGGAACCTCAATATGTATCTACTGTAGATATAGTAGGCCAATGTTAACTAGCTGGCTCATTGTTGCCCATGAAAGGAAGTTAGGCTAGGGAGCAAGCATTTTAGTCAGGTTGCCTAGGACAACAAAAACTAAAAGCGTGTACTGTATGATAGAGTCATAGGCCGTTTCGTCAACATGAAAGAGAAGATGGCATAGGGTGAGTCAACATGTTTTTTTCTACTTGCATGAACGAACGCACACACACACACAAATCAGAACCATGGACAGCCACATCATATTTAGTTTATGTTGATTGGACTAATTATAGTAGTTTTTGGTATATTTTAGTCGTCACTGTATTAGACTAAGCAGAGGTGATTTGATGATGTTGAAATGTTGAAGTTGAAATGGTGCTGGAATAGTGGAGGCAGCTCCTGTTTTCTTTGCGACTTGCGGTAACTCTCTGTGGTTCTAAATCAATAGTTGTTTAGTGGTCCGAAAATGTCAGAAACATTAACTTGCTTGACAATGCTGTAGGTCATGTAACTGTTTGTTACATGCAATATGTTTTGTGGACTTCACCAGACAGAGGTTGCTCTCCGGTTTTGTGATGAAACAAAGGTGTGGTTAATTTATTCTGCCACTGTGTCTTCATATTGTCTCGGCCTTAGGCCTATATATCACAGTGGCAAGGCATATGAACTAACAAGTTATATAGCAAACAACACAATTATCACAACACAGGTTGTAATATGGATTTTTGGGGGGGCTTGGCTTCCCCAGTGATTTTACCCACGCACCGCTACTGGGGTGCACATAGCAGTATTGATCCGTTGCAAAACCAAATGACATCATAAATGTATCTTAACAGTCTTCAGGCTGAAATAATAACCTGGAGAAAGGAAAAAGATTAGGGGATGTTGAAATCAAGGTGGAAATTACGCGACAGAAAAGCGATCGGGCGGGCCCTAGCTTTGCCATGTTTATAGTTCTCAGTGAATGCAATTAAACACATCCCACTGGGCACACACTGGTTGAATCAATGTTGTTTCCACGTCATTTCAATGAAATTACATTGAACCAACATGGAATAGATGTTGAATTGACGTCTGTGCCCAGTGGGATATCTGCTCCGCCTTATCTCGCTTTCTCTCTCTCTCTCTCTCTCTCTCTCTCTCTCTCTCTCTCTCTCTCTCTTTCTCTCTCTCGCGCACGTGCACTCGCACTCACAGGCCTGGGGCGAGCTCTCCTGCTCCGACATGCTCCATGGCTCGGGGCGCCCGCGCTCACACACCCTGCTCTGCCTGCAAGTGTGTGTGTGTATGTGTGCTTCAGTATATTTTCATCCACATGGACCCTCCATAAGGCAACCAACGACCTGTATCCGGATGTTCACGTACCCAGGGAAAGGTGTTTAACCCAATTGAAGTGTATACTTTAAAGGGAACATTCAATCCAAGACAAATAATCCCCCTGGTTTTCATTTTAATCCTGCTCTAGCCTTTAATGGCTAAGTCAACAGGACTGTGAAGTAGTCAGGTATCAAAGGGTAGGGTGTGGTTATATTTCATAGAAGCACCCTTGTGTGTTCTAATACATAGCTAGTGCTATGACTCATAAGACCTACAACCTCTTCAGCAAATACATACGGTACTTGAGCACTTGTATAATATTGTGTCCCAGAGATGCATTGGATACTCCTTCAAGCTCTCAATCTAAGATTAGGTTTTTATATAAAATGTGTACATTTTCCCACTATAACTCTTTCCAGTGTACATTCACCTCCAAACTGATTGGAACACTTGATAAAGATGAGCAAAAAAGACTGTATAAAATAAATAATACTAATACAATTGCTCAGAGAAGTAATATAGTTTTGTCAAAATGATTGGTACCCCTGTTTTCGATACTTGTTTTGAATACCCTCCCCTTGAGAGGATAACGGCACTGAGCCTTTTTCTATAATGTTTTATGAGATTGCAGAGCACACTGGGAGGGATCTTAGACCATTCCTCCATACAGAATCTTTCCAGATCCTTGATATCCTTCAGTCTGCTCTTACGGACTGCCCTATTCAATTCAAACCACAGGTTTTCAATGGGGTTCAAGTCCGGAGACTGAGATGGCCATTGCAAAATGTAGATTTAGCAGTCAATTAACCATTTCTTTGTGGATTTTGATGTGTGCTTGGGGTTCATTGTCTTGCTGGAAGAACCACTTGTGGCCAAGTTTCATATTTGGTACAGATTGTCACGCCCTGGCTCTGGGGACTCTTATATGTTGAGCCAGGGTGTGGATTTTCTATGTGTGTTTTCTATGTTTTGTTCTAGTTCGTGTTTTCTATGTTGGCCAGGGTGGTTCCCAATCAGAGGCAGCTGATTCTCGTTGTCTCTGATTGGGGACCATACTTAGGCAGCTTGTTTGGCACTGTTGTTTGTGGGATCTTGTTCCGTAAGGTTTGTTTTGGTGTATTAACCTAGGACTTCACGTATCGTTTGGTTTGTTGTTTTGTTCGTGTGTGTACTTAATAAAAGATCTACGCATATCACGCTGCGCCTTGGTACGCTGTTTATAACGATCGTGACAGAAGATCCCACCCTCAAAGGACCAAGCAGCGTGTCCAGGAACAGAATGCCTGGACCTGGGAGGAGATCCTGGACGGGAAGGGATCCTGGACTTGGGAGGAGATTCAGGCCGGAATGGATCGCCGTCCCTGGGGGGAGACTGTGGAGGCGCGCTACAGAGAGGAGCAGCGGCAACGCACAGGGTACCGGCCGAGGAGGAAGCCCGAGAGACAGCCCCAATAAATAAATTTGGTCCGGCCTGTTCCTGCTCCCCGCACCAAGCCAGTGGTGCGCGTCGCCAGCCCGGTCCGGCCTGTTCCTGCTCTCCGCACCAAGCCAGGGGTGCGCGTCGTCAGCCCGGTCCGGCCCGTTCCTGCTCCCCGCACCAGGCCAGTGGTGTGCGTCGTCAGTCCGGCACGGTCCGTGCCTACTCCCCGCACCAAGCCAGTGGTGTGCGTCGTCAGCCCGGTCCGGCCCGTTCCTGCTCCCCGCACCAGGCCAGTGGTGTGCGTCGTCAGTCCGGCACGGTCCGTGCCTGTTCCACCGGTGCCTGGTCCGGCACCGGTCAGCTGCTCCACACCGGAGCCAGGGCAATCCGCTCCACCGATGTCCAGTCCAGCTCCGGCCAGCGGGGCCAGACCAGACCAGGGGCGCTACGGGGGGTTAGAGAGAGAGTGGTGGTCACGCCCGTAGCCGGATCCGCCTCCGAGGCGGAATGCCCACCCGGCCCCTACCCTCTTGAGTTTGGTTGGCGCGGTCACAGTCCGCGCCTTTGGGGGGGGGTACTGTCACGCTTTGGGGACTCTTATATGTTGAGCCAGGGTGTGGATTTTCTATGTGTGTTTTCTATGTTTTGTTCTAGTTCGTGTTTTCTATGTTGGCCAGGGTGGTTCCCAATCAGAGGCAGCTGATTCTCGTTGTCTCTGATTGGGGACCATACTTAGGCAGCTTGTTTGGCACTGTTGTTTGTGGGATGTTGTTCCGTAAGGTTTGTTTTGGTGTATTAACCTAGGACTTCACGTATCGTTTGTTTTGTTCGTGTGTGTACTTAATAAAAGATGTACGCATATCACGCTGCGCCTTGGTCCGCTGTTTATAACGATCGTGACACAGATGCAGTATAATAATAATTTGAGCCAGTTTCACACAGCAGGAAAATAATCCTGCAGCAAAAGGAAATGTGAATTGTTATGTTGATTACAATTTATTTTTTTGGGGGGGGGTTGATCAAGTCTGACATTTTAAAGGAAAATTCCTGCAACAACATGATGCCATTGACCTTAACAAGGGCCATAGTACCAGTGGAAGCAAAACAACCCCATAATATCAAATATCCACCACCATATTTAAAGTAGGTATGAGGTTATTTTCTGCACATGCATCCATCTTTTGACACCAAACCCACCGCTGGTGTGCGTGGCCAAAGACCTCTATTTTTGTGTCATATCACCATAGCACCTGGTTCCAATCTAAGTGTTTCCTGGCAACCCGTCCAAATAGCCTATTGGCATGGAGGTGGCATCTAATTGTAGATTCATAGACTTGGTGACCACAAGATGTGACCAAGTTCTGTAATTCTCCAGCTGTGTCCCTTGGACTTTTCTTTGCCTCCAGAACCATCTTCCTCACTGTGCGTAGGGACAAGATACACATACATCTTCTACCAAGCAAGTTTACCACTGTTCCAGTGGTGTAACAATTCTTAATTATTGCCTTAATAGTGGTATATTTAGTTTTTTTGCTATTGTTTTGTACCCATTGCCTAATTTATGAAGGTCAACAACCATTTGTCTCTTTTCATTTGTGAGTTCCTGGATACAAGAGGTCTAGAAATGTATACACCATTTCCTATCGGACACATGCCTGTATGGTACAGAATGTTCTTGTCATTGCACCAGAGAGAGGGGGAAGAGAAGAGTGTCCTCTCCTGAGCCCTGTTTTCTCTCTCTCTCTGTCTCTCTCGCTCTGTCTCTCGCTCCCTTTCTTTCTCTCTCTGTGATGAATCAAGGGATGGAGGAAATTCAAACGCTCTAGATTCCTCAACTTCCATAATGTCACTCACAGTGTGGCTCGCTCTACTGCATTTTTACAATTATTATAACATTTTTTGTAAGATGTTTTTGTTTTAAACAATATAAACCATACATAGACAAAAGACAATAGCAGACACACACGAACATCGATGACATCACACTTGCTCAGACCCGCTCTACTGCATTTCATTAGTGTGTATGTGTGTGTGGAGGAGTGACACTCTTGTCATTAAACGTGTGTGCATGTGTTTGCGTGTGTGTGAGTGCACGTACACAAGTTCTTTGACACTCACGCTAGACCTGGGGGTAAATACTGTTTGAAAACTTTTCAAATGCTTTGAAAAAAAACATGGAATGCATTTGAACCGTGGTTGATTGATTAATACAGCTGGGTGAAATATAATGAGCCCTGTCAGGTCATCTTCTGTTCATCTAACATCCATCCATCAAGACATGTCTATTCACAGTGGCTTCACAGTCAAAAGACACACAGTGCTGTTGGTGAGTGTATCAGGCTGTTCTGTATGTATGACAGCATGTGTTTGTGAGAGAGTTCTTAACGGTATGTGCTGTAAACTAACATGTCTGTGTAGATACATAAAAGAGTCTTGGAAAGTTCTGGAAAGTGGCACACAGCATATAAGCATACTAGCATGTCCTAGGTCACAGGATCCTTCCACACTTACAAGGGCACGTAATGGGCACCCGATACCCGCCATCACTGCCAAGCTGTCCCATTGCCAAACTGGAATAGGTCGAAGTTGCCCCTAACCACTAATACAGCATCAGATATATTTTCATTCCCAATGAGAAATGGAAATCTGATCCTAGATGTTATATTTTAGTCATTTAGCAGACGCTCTTATCCAGAGCGACTTACAGTTAGTGAGTGCATACATTTTCATACTGATCTGTGGTTGTTAGGACCAACTTCTACTTTGAGTCCATTTGGGATCTAACCCGCCATTTTGGACTAAACGGCTCCATTTCCTATCAACCACCCCATCAGTCTCACACCAACCCAGCACACATTATTTGGCTTCCCAGACTCTGCTGTTGTTTTTTTAGCTGACCGTGCATTTAGACTCTGGGAAAATCTCTTCAGCCATGGAAAAATATTTTTAGAGTCATTATCACCTTAACATCTGCTACAATCTCTCAAGGCCAATGGGACTGTCTACTGCTACCTGTTAGATAAACCCATAGATAGACTGTGGAGCACAACTCCCAGGTCAGTCCAAACACTAGGGGTCACTAACATACTGTGGTAGATCATCCTCATTACTCTACTGCGAGGGAAAGGGCTGTAGCGTACTCCATTCACTGGCAATGTTCCAGTCACTGTGTGAGATGGAATGGGTATGTGTGCATGCACATGTACGTGTGGTTCTATCTATCCTTTATCTGTATGTGTGGTACGTCAGTTGAATATTAGCTAATGGCTGTAAAGATTTGTGACTCTGATTCAAAAGAACACTGACAATGCTGAGAAGCTGTACGTTCCAGTGGAGGCTGCTGAGGGGAGGAAGGCTCATAATAATGGCTGGAATGGAGTGAATAGAATGGTATCAAACACAAACAAATGGTTTCCATGTGGTTGATGCCATTCCAATTAATCCATTCCAGCCATTATTATGAGCCATCCTCCCCATAGCAGCCTCAACTGGTACATTAATAATGGCAGCGTGGTCAACTGGAGGTAACCTTGAGTCATATATATATATATATATATATATATATATGACCAAAAGTATGTGGACATCTGCTCGTCGAAAATCTCATTCTAAAATCATAGGCATTAACATGGAGTTGGTCCCCCCTTTGCTGCTATAACAGCCTCCACTCTTCTGGGAAGGCTTTTCTACTAGATGCTGGAACATTGCTGCTGAGACTTGCTTCCATTCAGCCACAAGAGCATTAGTGAGGTCGGGCACTGATGTTGGGCAATTAGACCTGGCTCGCAGTAGGCGTTCCAATTCATCCCAAAGGTGTTCGATGGGGTTGAGGTCAGGGCTCAGTGCAGGCCAGTCAAGTTCTTCCACACCAATCTCGACAAACCATTTCTGTATGGACCTCGGGGGCATTGTCATGCTGAAACAGGAAAGGGCCTTCCCCAAACTGTTGCCACAAAGTTGGAAGAACAGAATCGTCTAGAATGTCATTGTATGCTGTAGCGTTAAGATTTCCCTTCGCTGGAGCTAAGGGGCCTAGCCCGAACCATGGAAATCAGTCCCAGACCATTATTCCTCCTCCACCAAACTTTACGTTTGGCACTATGCTTTCTGGCAGGTAGCGTTCTCCTGGCATCCGCCAAACCCAGATTCGTCTGTCGGACTGCCAGATGGTGAAGCATGATTCATCATTCCAGAGAACGCGCTTCCACTGCTCCAGAGTCCAATGGAGGCGAGCTTTACACCACTCCAGCCGACGCTTGGCATTGCGCATGGTGATCTTAGGCTTGTGTGCGGCTGCTTGGCCATGGAAACCCAATTAATGAAGCTCCCAACAAACATTTCTTGAGCTGACTTTGCTTCCATTGCTTCCAGGCAGTTTGGAACTCTGTAGTGAGTGTTGCAACCGAGGACCAGCGGTGGAAAAAGTACCCAATTGTCATACTTGAGTAAAAGTAATGATACCTTAATAGAAAATGACTCAAGTAAAAGTGAAAGTCACCCAGTAAAATACTACTAAATATACTTAAGTATCAAAGGGAAATGTAATTGCTAAAATATGCTTAAGTACCAAAAGTAAAAGTATAAATCTTTTCAAATTCCTCATATTTAGCAAACATGGCGGCACCATTTTCTTAGATTTTTTAATTTACCAATAACCAGGGGGATGCTCCAACACTCAGACATAATTTACAAACGAAGCATGTGTTTAGTGAGTCTGCCAGATCAGAGGCAGTAGGGATGACCAGGGATGTTCTCTTGATAAGTGTGTGAATTAGACAATTTTTCTGTCCTGCTAACCATGAAGTACATGGTTTTCTTTAGAAAATGTAGTGAAGTAAAAGTAAAAGTAGTCAAAATATAAATAGCAAAGTAAAGTACAGAAACCCCAAAAAACTACTTAAGTAGTACTTTTAAGTATTTTACTTAAGTACTTTACACCACTGCAGAGGACAGATTATTTTTACGCGCTACGCACTTCAGCACTCGGTGGTCCCATTCTGTGAGCTTGTGTGTCCTACCACTTTGCGGCTGAGCCGTTGTTGCTCCTAGAAGTTTCCACTTCACAATAACAGGACTTACCGGGGCAGCTCTAGCAGGGCAGAAATTTGACAAACTGATTCGTTGTAACGGTGGCATCCTATGACGGTGCCACGTTGAAAGTCACTGAGCCACGTTGAAAGTCACACCCGTTCTACTGCCAATGTTTGTCTATGGAGATTGCATGGCTGTGTGCTCAATTTTATACACCTGTCAGCAACGGGTGTGGCTGAAATAGCCGAATCCACTTATTTGAAGGGGTGTCTACATACTTTTGTATATACAGTATATTTCTGGGTGACTTTAAACACATAATAATTTAGTCTATTAGACCCATGATTGGGCCTCATCAGGTGATTAGAAGGCTGAAGACAGCTGAGGGGCGAGAAAACAGTTTATAACCAGACAACAGGCAGAGGAATGTTCCATTTCTCTCTCTCTGTTTCTACTGTCTCTGTGTTCCTTTCTGTCTCTTTCCTCATGACACTCCCTGCCCATGTTTTGTCATCTGAATACAGCCAAGAGGATAGTCATATGGCTGATGTTAGTCTTTTTTTACCTTTGGTGTGTAGATACTGTGTTCTAGGTGTTCTGACCCAGTTAATCAAATGAAATCATTGAGCGAGAGACTTCGAGAACTGCAAAAAGATGATTCTGAGATAATTGGCTTTAAAGTTCCGAACCCTTATTGGTTTGAATGGTGTAAGCTATTTTTTATATTGTATTCTTTTGAACTTAACAACATGAATTGGGGTACTATATAGGTAAAGAATATTGAACAGAACAAGGCTATGTCAATAACTCAATTTTGACAAAAATGCAGATAGAACCTTACTGTCCCAGCAGTCCTCGACTTGCTGTGATCCATAATTGGGGTTCTTTAGAAGTGGCGAGAGAGGAATGGCGTCCAGACAATCAACAAGAATAAACTAATATTCCAGTCTCCTGCCACATCTCTCTCTCTCTCTCTCTCTCTCTGGCTCTCTCTCTCTCTCTCTCTCTCTCTGGCTCTCTCTCTCTCTCTCTCTCTCTCTCTCTGGCTCTCTCTCTCTCTCTCTCTCTCTCTCTCTCTCTCTCTCTCTCTCTCTCTCTCTCTCTCTCTCTCTCTCTCTCTCTCTCTCTCTCTCTCTCTCTCTCTCTCTCTCTCTCTCTCTCTCTCTCTCTCTCTCTCTCTCTCTCTCTCTCTCTCTCTCTCTCTCTCTCTCTCTCTCTCTCTCTCTCTCTCTCTCTCTCTCTCTCTCTCTCTCTCTCTCTCTCTCTCTCTCTCTCTCTCTCTCTCTCTCTCTGTCTGTTTCGCTAGCCAGGTGGAGTCTGCGGGCGGCCAGCGTAAGGTGTGTGTGATCAAACACACCTGTGTCAATGTCAGCAGACATACCACATGCTGACTGGCCCGGTCCCCCTCTGTCAGTGTAATGACAGTAGCTAACCAAAACACACACTGACAAAGACCAGCCTGCCATCTGATGCCTGGCCAAGTGAAATAACTAAACATCCCACTGGGCAAAACTGGTTGAATAAAACAATTTCAATGCAAAATGTCATAAACATAAGGGAAAGTTGTATTTTTTTCACCCAACTTTTAACCTAAATCCAATGACATGGTGAAATGTTTTGTTGATTTCACGTTGAATTCAAAAATGAGACGTTGAACTGACGTCTGTGCCCAGTGGGTCTTTGTATCTCTGGCCTTTTGGCAGGAGCGAAAGGAGAGAGAAGTACCGTCGGATGTGTGTGTGTGTGTGTGTGTGTGTGTGTGTGTGTGTGTGTGTGTGTGTGTGTGTGTGGTGGGGGGTACCTGTCCGACTGTCCTGTAGCTGTATGCCTATTTTTAAAATTACTTTGTCTATTGATTAGAATGAAAATTTGTATTCTGCCTTTCCCAACTCCCCCCATACACACAAGCATACGTTGAGAGGCACAGGGTCAGCCACAGTGCAGCGCCCCTGGATGGAGAGCAATTGTGTTGGGTTAAATGTTTTGCTTAAGGCCAGTTCAGTTCCAGTCTCCTGGCCCAGGGCTTGAACCAGCAACCTTCCGGCAGCTGGTCCACCCCTCTAAGCTCTAAGCTACTGCTGCCCCCCTATGTATCTGACACCGTGTTCATTGCAGCTTTGCACTCTGCCTTGTCTGCCCCCTGTGCACCTGGTCATGGGTGTTATGCATGGCTCTGCATGACTTTGTGTGTGTGTGTACATGTGGATACACATTTCCCAGTGGTGGAAATAGTACCCAATTATCACAATTATCGTAAATATACCTTAATAGAAAATGACAAGTAAAAGTGAAAGTCACCCAGTAAAATTCAACTTGAGTAAAAGTCTAATAGTATATGGTTTTAAATATACTTAAGTATCAAAGGTAAATGTACTTGTTAAAATATACTTAAGTATCAAAAGCAAAAGTATAAATCATTTCACATTCCTTATATTAAGAAAACTAGACAGCACCATTTTCTTGATTTTAAATGTACGGATAGCCAGGGGCACACTCTAACACTCAGACATAATTTACAAACAAACCATTTGTGTTTAGTGAGTCTGCCAGATCAGAGGCAGTAGGGATGACCAGGGGTGTTCTCTTGATAAGTGCATGAATTGGACCATTTTCCTGTCCTGCTAAGCATTTGAAATGTAACAAGTACTTTTGGGTCTCAGGGAAAATGTATTGAGTAAAAAGTACATTATTTTCTTTAGGAATGTAGTGAAGTAAAAGTAAAAGTTGTCAAAAATATAAATAGTAATGTACAGATACCCCAAAAAACTACTTAAGTAGTACTTTAAAGTATTTTTACTTAAGTACTTTACAGCACTGACATTTCCATGCATGCACACAACCTTTCAGAGGCCACTGTGAAGGAATCTGGATTCAGCAGCGGTGAGCCCCCGATTTCCAACCCCCCTTCCTTCCCCTCCTTACCTCTACTGTCACGATCGTTCATGAACAGGTCAGACCAAGGCGCAGCGTGATATGCATACATGTTTATTTGACTATTAAACACAACGACAAAACAAGAAACGAAACGTGAAGTCCAAGGTACACAAACAACATACCTAACACGGAACAAGATCCCACAACCCACTAGTGCCAATAGGCTGCCTAAGTATGGTCCCCAATCAGAGACAACGAGCGACAGCTGCCTCTGATTGGGAACCACACCGGCCAACATAGATCTAGACATACTAGATCTAAACATAGAAAATACAACATAGACAATCACAACAAGGAATATACACACCCTGACTCAACATATAAGCGTCCTCTGAGTCAGGGCGTGACAGTACCCCCCCCAAAGGTGCGGACTCCGACCGCAGAACATACACATAACAGGGTAGGGGCCGGGTGGGCATTCCGCCTCGGAGGCGGATCCGGCTCAGGGCGTGACGACCTCTCACTCTCCGCCTCCCTATTTCGCCCCTGGTCTGGTCTAGACCTCGGCGCGTTGCTTCCCCTTTCCTTCCTCCCACGATACGCCAGGCCCAGTCTGGACCCTGGTGTGGGAGACCCCGAACCTGGAGAGGGGCTGATGTCTGGATCTGGACTGGAGCCGCTGACCGGAGCTGGACCGGGCACCGGTGGAGCGGACTGCTCAGGCTCCGGACTGGAGCCGCTGACCGGAGCTGGACTGGGCTTCGGTGGAGTGGACTGCTCTGGCTCCGGAGTGGAGCCGCTGACCGGATCTGGACTGGCCCCCGGTGGAGCGGACTGCTCTGGCTCCGGAGTGGAGCAGCTGACCGGAGCTGGATCAGGCACCGGTGGAGCGGACTGCTCTGGCTCCGGAGTGGAGCGGCAGACTGGAGCTGGACTGGACCCCGGTGAAGCGAATTGCTCTAGCTCCGGAGTGGAGCACCTGACCGGAGCTGAACTGGGCACCGGTGGAGCGGACTGCTCTGGCTCCGAAGTAGAGCAGCTGACCGGTGCCGAACGAGGCACCGGTGGAACAGGCACGGGCCATGCCGGACTGGACACACGCACCACTGGCTTGGTGCGAGGAGCAGGAACAGGCCGGACCGGGCTGGCGACGCGCACCACTGGCTTGGTGCGAGGGACAGGAACAGGCCGGACCGGGCTGGCGACGCGCACCACTAGCTTGGTGCGAGGGGCAGGAACAGGCCGGACCGGCCTGGCGACGCGCACCACTGGCTTGGTGCGAGGGTCAGGAACAGGCCGGACCGGGCTGGCGACGCGCACCACTGGCTTGGTGCGAGGGACAGGAACAGGCCGGACCGGGCTGGCGACGCGCACCACTGGCTTGGTGCGAGGGGCAGGAACAGGCCGGGCCGGTCTGGCGACGCGCACCACTAGCTTGGTGCGAGGGGCAGGAACAGGCCGGGCCGGGCTGGCGACGCGCACCACTGGCTTGGTGCGACGCGCACCACTGGCTTGGTGCGAGGGGCAGGAACAGGCCGTGCCGGGCTGGTGACGCGCACCACTATCTTGGTGCGAGGAGCAGGAACGGGCCGGACCGGACTGCGAAGGCGGACTGGAGGTCTGGAGCGGAGAGCTGGCACAACCCATCCTGGCTGGCTGCCCACTTTCGCACTACACGTGTGGGGCGCTGGCACAGGACGCACTGGGCTGTGCACGCGCACTGGCGATACAGCTCGTAGAACTGGCGCAGGATACGCGGGACCGAGGAGGCGTACTGGAGACCAGGAGCGTTGAGCCGGCACAGTACGTAGCTCCGCATAACATGGAGCTTGCCCAGTCATACGCCTTCTCGCGTGAGTACGGGGAGTTGGCTCTGCTCTAACCTTAGGCTCCGCCAACCACCCTCTTAGCCCCCCAAAAAATGTATTGGGGCTGTCTCTCTGGCTTCTTCCTCGACCGGCTTCCTCTGTGCTGCCGTTGCTCCTCTCCTGCCTGGGCATCTACCTTTGCCCATGGCCCTTTCCCCGCAAATATCTCCTCCCGTGACCACCATTTGCCCACCTGTGACATGGCAATTCGCTCTTCCTGGGCCCGCTGCTTGGTCCTCGTTTGGTGGGATCTTCTGTCACGTTCGTTCATGAACGGGTCAGACCAAGGCGCAGCGTGATATGCATACATGTTTATTTGACTATTAAACACAACGACAAAACAAGAAACGAAACGTGAAGTCCAAGGTACACAAACAACATACCTAACACGGAACAAGATCCCACAAACCACTAGTGCCAATAGGCTGCCTAAGTATGGTCCCCAATCAGAGACAACGAGCGACAGCTGCCTCTGATTGGGAACCACACCGGCCAACATAGATCTAGACATACTAGATCTAAACATAGAAAATACAACATAGACAATCACAACAAGGAATATACACACCCTGACTCAACATATAAGCGTCCTCTGAGTCAGGGCGTGTCATCTACACCATACAGCCCTCACCCCCTGGACAGCAGAAACAGCTGGGGAAGACATTATGGAGCTTGTGTCTGTCTGTTGCATCAAACACATTGGCAAAAACACATTGAACTTTCCCCTACAAGCCTCAATGTCCTCCTACAGAGACACTTGTGTATACTGAACCAAAATATAAACACAACAAGTGTTGGTCACATGTTTCATGAGCTGAGATCCCAGAAATGTTCCATACGCACAAAAAGCTTATTTCTCTCAAATGTTGTGCACAAGTGTGTTTACATCCCTGTTAGTGAGCATTTCTCCTTTGCTAAGATGATCCATCCACCTGACAGGTGTGGCATATCAAGAAGCTGATTAAACAGCATGATCATTGCACAGGTGCACCTTGCGCTAGGGACAATTAAAGGCCACTCTAAAATGTGCAGTTTTGCCACACAACACAATCCCACAGATGTCTCAAGTTTTGAGGGAGCATGCAATTGAATGTTCATTTCCCTACCATAAGCCACATCCAACGTTGTTTTAGAGAATTTGGCAGTATGTCCAACCGGCCTCACAACTGCAGACCACGTGTAACTACACCAGCCCAGGACCTCCACATCCAGCTTTTCACCTGTGGGATCGTCTGAGACCAGCCACCCGGACACCTGATGAAACTGTGGTTTGTACAACAGAAGAATTTCTGCAAAGACTGTCAGAAACCGTCTCAGGGAAGCTCATCTGCGTGCTCATCGTCCCCACCAGGGTCTTGACCTGATGGCGTCGTAACCGACTTCAGTTGGCAAATGTTCACCTTTGATGGCAACTGGCACACTGGAGTAGTGTGCTCTTCACAGATGAATCCCGGTTTCAACTGTACCGGGCAGATGACAGACAGTGTGTATGGTGTTGTGTGGGCGAGCGGTTTGCTGATGTCAATGTTGTGAACAGGGTGCCCCATGGTGGCGGTGGGGTTATGGTATGGACAGGCATAAACTACGGACTACGAACACAATTACATTTTATCGATGGCCATTTGAATGTACAGAGATACCGTAATGAGATCCTGAGGCCCATTGTTGTGCCATTCATCCGCTGCCATCAACTCATGTTTCAGCATGATAATGCACGGCCCCATGTCGCAAGGATCTGTACACAATTCCTGGAAGCTGAAAATGTCCCAGTTCTTCCATTGCCTGCATACTCACCAGACATGTCACTCATTGAGAATGTTTGGGATGCTCTGGATCGACGTGTGCAATACCATGTTCCAGTTCCCGCCAATATCCAGCAACTTCGCACAGCCATTGAAGAGGAGTGGGACAACATTCCACAGGCCACAATGAACAGCCTGATCAACTCTATGTGAAGGAGTTGTGTCTCGCTGCATGAGGCAAATGGTAGTCACACCAGATACTGGCTGGTTTTCTGATCCACGCCCCTACCTTTTTTTTAAAGGTAGCTGTGACCAACAGATGCATATCTGTATTCCCAGTCATGTTAAATCCATAGATTAGGGCCTAATCAATTTATTTCAATTGACTGATTTCCTTATACGATCTGTAACTCAGTAAAATTGTTGAATGTTGCATTTAGCAGACGCTCTTATCCAGAGCGACTTACAGTTAGTGAGTGCATACATTATAATTTTTTAGAATTGTTTTTTTATACTGGCCCCCCGTGGGAATCGAACACACAACCCTGGCGTTGCAAACGCCATGCTCTACCAACTGAGCTACCTCCCTGCCAGCCATTCCCTCCCCTACCCTACCCTGGACGACGCTGAGCCAATTGTGCGTCGCCCCATGGCTCTCCCGGTCGCGGCCGGCTACGACAGAGCCTGGATTCGAACCAGGATCTCTAGTGGCACAGCTAGCACTGCGATGCAGTGCCTTAGACCACTGCGCCACTCGGGAGACATTTATATTTTTGTTCAGTGTATATGGTCAGCTCTTCTCAACTCCTCTTCCCTGCAGTATACACAATGTCTCTCCCATTGAGCTGCACTCTTCTTATATGACAGTGGATGCATCTCAAATGGCACCCTGTTCCCTTTATAGTGTACTATACTGACCAGGGCCCATCAAAAGTAGTGCACTATAAAGGGAATATGGTGCCATTTGGGATGGAGATAGGGTGTTCCTGTAGTAGCCTCCAGAGGTGAACTTCTCACATGGGCAGGTTATCGGGTCAACGTAATCAGAAGTACAATGGGAATGAATGGGAACAAGGGAAAGTTCAACTACTGCAGGAACTGAGGACAATGGAAGCCACACAGACCTCCTTTGTCAGTCTGTTGGAGTTGTTTGAAGAAGTGGGCGCAGTATAGAAAGATTGAGGATAAGATAAATGGGGCTAGATACAGTGAATATTTGATCTATTTGTGTATGTTACAATCAACACCTTGCTAGTTACTAGTAACTATCAGAGGAGATGGATCATTCTGGACTTGTGGTGGTAATGGTGTCCCTGCACTTTGGCACCATGTAAAACAAAAAATAACAAAACAATTTACAAAATGAAACTGCTATCTTAAAATAATATGCCATTTAGCAGACGGTTTTATCCAAAGCGACTTACAGTCATGCGTGCATAAACATTTTTTTTGTGTACGGGTGGTCCCGGGGATCAAACCCACTACCTTGGCGTTACAAGCGCCGTGCTCTACCAGCTGAGCTACAGAGGACCACCCGTACACAAAAGTCCTTTATACTGCAAAATATATATTTGTATGTTTTGTAGAAAATACTGGGGGCAAATCGGCTTGTCCCAATGGTGATGTGTAGTGACATGTTTTGAGTAGATCAGTAGAAATGTAATGTATATTACTTTGAATGCCATGAATTGAATAAAATCATTATATTTACTGAATAGATAAACAACAAAACTAACATTTTATTCATTTAAAAGGAATACCTGTCCTTCAATAACATGTCATTGGTGTTATCATTACAAAAAAAGCAATTTAGAAAACATAAACTCAGCAAAAAAAGAACCATCCCTTTTTCAGGACCCTGTCTTTCAAAGATAATTCATAAAAAATCCAAATAACTTTACAGATCTTCATTGTAAATTGTTTAAACACTGTTTCCCATGCTTGTTCTATGAACCATAAACAATTCATGAACATGCACCTGTGGAACGGTCGTTAAGACACTAACAGCTTACAGATGGTAGGCAATTAAGGTCACAGTTATGAAAACTTAGGACACTGAAGAGGCCTTTCTACTGACACTGAAAAACACCAAAAGAAAGATGCCCACGGTCCCTGCTCACCTGCGTGAACGTGCCTTAGGCATGCTGCAAGGAGGCATGAGGACTGCAGATGTGGCCAGGGCAATAAATTGCAATGTCCGTACAGTGAGACGCCTAAGACAGTGCTACAGGGAGACAGGACGGACAGCTGATCATCCTCGCAGTGGCAGACCACGTGTAACAAAACCTGCACAGGATCGGTACATCCGAATATCACACCTGCGGGACAGGTACAGGATGGCAACAACAACTGCCCGAGTTACACCAGGAACGCACAATCCCTCCATCAGTGCTCAGACTGTCCACAATAGGCTGAGAGAGGCTGGACTGAGGGCTTGTAGGCCTGTTGTAAGGCAGGTCCTCACCAGACATCACTGGCAACAATGCCGCCTATGGGCACAAATCCACCGTCACTGGACCAGACAGGCTGGCAAAAAGTGTTCTTCACTGACGAGTCACGGTTTTGTCTCACCAGGGGTGATGGTCGGATTCGCGTTTATCGTCGAAGGAATGAGCGTTACACCGAGGCCTGTACTCTGGAGCGGGATCGATTTGGAGGTGGAGGGTCCGTCATGGTCTGGGGCGGTGTGTCACAGCATCATTGGATTGAGCTTGTTGTCATTGCAGGCAATCTCAACGCTGTGCGTTACAGGGAAGACATCCTCCTCCCTCATGTGGTACCCTTCCTGCAGGCTCATCCTGACATGACCATCCAGCATGACAATGCCACCAGCCATACTGCTCGTTCTGTGCGTGATTTTCTGCAAGACAGGAATGTCAGTGTTCTGCCATGGCCAGCGAAGAGCCTGGATCTCAATCTCATTGAGCACATCTGGGACGTGTTGGATCAGAGGGTGAGGGCTAGGGCCATTCCCCCCAGAAATGTCTGGGAGCTTACAGGTGCCTTGGTGGAAGAGTGGGGTAACATCTCACAGCAAAACTGGCTAATCTGATGCAGTCCATGAAGAGGAGATGCACTGCAGTACTCAATACAGCTGGTGGCCACACCAGATACTGACTGTTACTTTTGATTTTGACCCCCCCCCCCCCCCCCTTTGTTCAGGGACACATTATTCAATTTCTGTTAGTCACATGTCAGTGGAACTTGTTCAGTTTATGGCTCAGTTGTTGAATCTTGTTATGTTCATACAAATATTTACACATGTTAAGTTTGCTGAAAATAAACGCAGTTGACAGTGACAGGACGTTTCTTTTTTTGCTGAGTTTACAACGTCTTTGAGAAGTACTTCCTGTGGCAAATGGTTCATTGAATAAGCAGCATTTATGGAGGTGCATGCTGAGTCTGCACACTCTTTTCATATTCTACCAATTTAAAGATATATTTGGTAATATCATGTGTCTAAATCAAATATGTCATTGGTGTTTGTCCTTTTATATAAAGGAAAATAGAATTATAAGCAAAACAATTAATGAAATCACATAATTCATATGATTGATGAACTCTGGTTTGAGTAACTATGGCCTCTGTTTTGGAAAAGCCATCTTTTCTTAAAATGTCTTACTGGTGTTAATGCTCCTGCTGGCAACTCCAGTGACTATCAGTAACACCCAGTAACTTTTTGTCGATGTAAGTGATTATCAAAGTTCCTACAAATATGTTATCAACACAAAACCATTCATTATTGTTACAGTATAATATAACAGTACATTACGATATATCTTAACCAAATCCTACTGTATTAGTTTTGTCAGGTATTGTCACACCCTGACCTGTCTTTGTGCTTGTCTCCAACCCCCTCCAGGTGTCACCCATCTTCCCCATTATCCCCTGTGCATTTATACCTGTGTTCTCTATTTGTCTGTTGCCAGTTCGTCTTGCTTGTCAGGTCTTATCAGCATGCTTTCCCATCTTCCTGTTTTCTCAAGTTCCTGTTTTCTAGTTTCCCCGTTCTGACCACTCTGCCTGCCCTGACCCCGAGCCTGTCTGCCATTCTGTACCTGCCTGACTCTGACCCGATTATGAACCTCTGCCTGCCCTGACCCCGAGCCTGCCTGCCATTCTGTACCTTAATGACTCTGCCCTGGATTACGGACCTCTGCCTGTCCTTGACATGTCTTTTGCCTGCCCCCTGTTTGGTCAATATACATATGTGATTCTAGCTGGCTGCATCTGGGTCTTATCCTGAGTTCTGATAGGTATGACAAAATTATGTGCAGCAGAGAAACAGAAGCTATACAGACCATGCAGGGTAAATGCAAATATCTTCCTTTTGCATTTCAATTGGGTGTCGGGAGAGGAATTGTAACATATTCCATGGCAGTTTCTGTTTTAAGATGTAATAAATGATTGAAGTTGCTTCAAATAATGTGTCAAGTCATTGGTGTTACATTATGTGCGGTTATTGGTGTTTTCTATATGTTACAGTATTTTTACCAACCTCATTGTAAGATAATTCCAAGTAAACATTTGAAGGATGTAATTATTACATATTAACATTTTGCACAATACAACTTTACACATTCCTGTTTAAGTTAAAATAAATAATTATCAAAACGTTTCTTCAAATAACCATTACCTTTACGTATCTCCTTGATTAGATGTGCAAATTGAATTCACTTAAAAACATAATAGAAAACCAGAATTGCCATTTAAGGTGTGAGTTACACCAATGACAACAAGGTAGCACAAGTGTTTCAATTAATGTATTCAAATGATTGAAATTCATGAATGTATCATTTATGTTCATTAATAATGTTAAGAAGTTCACTAACATTGTACCATAAGTTATGGTAAAGAAAAATTCAGTCCATTAAGAAAGAATTGCAAGTTAAAATGCCACCACAATTCAAGTAATAATAATAACATGCCACTTAGCAGATGCTTTTATCCAAAGCGACTTACAGTCATGTGCGCATACATTTTTACATTTGGGTGGTCCCGGGGATCAAACCCACTACCCTGGTGTTACAAGCGCCATGCTCTACCAATTGAGCTACAGAGGACCAAGTATGAAACAGATACTGGGAGAGAGACTCTGATGCTATGAGTTGCAGGAGGGTTTGTGTTTGTTGGGAGGATCACTATATTATGGTTCCTACTATGGATTGAGTTAGGATAGGATAGGGCAATCTGATCCTAGATCTGTGATTAGGGCAAACCTCAAGCATTGTATTGCTATATCATCATCCATCATGAAGTAATTAATAGTTCACTCTCAATGTTGGACAGGTTTTTGAGCTCAATGTTGATCTAGAATGGGAGAGTGAATATGTATGGGTGAATGGCTAAGAGAGTAATGCCAGCTAAGGGCTTAAGACTACAGCTGGTCAGTAGTAGAGGAAGGACGTTTCCAGGACATGGTTTGTATGAGGCTAGTTTATTGAAGGGACATGGCAGCATGACTTATTGTAATGTATTGTGGGAGGAGTGTCTGGGTAATCTATTGTGGGCCCATGGCTGTATTGTGGGCAGCTGGGCTGTGTGTGGGATAGCGGTTTGTGTTGGGGGGTAGTCTATTGTAAGGCCCTGGCATTGGACAAACATGTTTGCAGAGTGTTAATCATTGTGTGAGTCAGTTCATGGTCTATGCCAGCTCTCTGGTCTCACTGGCCGTGGCACCCTTCATTAAAGACTTGACCAGTGCAACAGGACAATGGATCCACTTATACTGTAGGTCTAGTGAATCAAACTCTCTCTCTCTCTCTCTCTCTCTCTCTCTCTCTCTCTCTCTCTCTCTCTCTCTCTCTCTCTCTCTCTCTCTCTCTCTCTCTCTGTGTCTATGTGTGTGTATTTCTTTCTCTCTGTCCCTCTCTGTTGCTCTCTCAACTCAAATCTTCTTCCCTCAAAACCACAAGGACACAAATGCAGACCCTTCTGTTTTCCTTTACCGACTCTCTTTTTCTCCCCTTATATATAAATAATAATATATGCCATTTAGCAGACACCTTTATCCAAAGCAACTTACAGTCATGCGTGCATACATTTTTACATATGGGTGGTCCTGGGAATTGAACCCACTGACCTGATGTTACAAGTGCCATGTCTACCAACTGAGCTACAAAGAACCAAAGGATCCTTCTTTTCCTCTTTCTCCCTCTTTTGTTGCGGTGAAATTATTGGTATAGTGGTTACTTCATCAGAACCTGAAAACATTTAAACTGTATGTTTCGACCCTTCAGTGATGTACAGTGATGTACTGGGCTGTACGCACTACCCTCTGTAGCGCCTTGCGGTCGGATGCCAAGCAGCTGCCATACCAAGTGGTGATGCAGCCAGTCAAGATGCTCTCAATGGTAAAGCTATATAACTTTTTGAGGATCTGAGGGCCCATGCCAAATCTTTTCAGCCTCCTGAGGGGAAAGAGGAGTTGTCGTGCCTTCTTCACAACTATGTTGGTGTGTGTGGACTATGTTAATTCCTTAGTGATGTGGAAACTTAGTGATGTGGAAAGACCCGCTCTACTACAGCCCAGTCAATGTTATAAAAGCCTTTTTACATCAGCAGATGTCACAAATTGCTTATACAGAAACCCAGCCTAAAACTCCAAAGAAACTACAAACGTCCTTAACATTAGTGTAAAAAAGGCCGTCCTGCTCCCCTCCTCTCCACCTAACTTCCCCTCACAGTCCCCTTGGACTAAGCTCCCCCTTGAGGCCTGTGGCCTTTGAGAGACTTTGTCCCTTTATAGGCCCCCATTAGAGACTGTGCCATTTAGGTTAGAGGCCTTTTCATGGATGTTAGTATTTCCATAATAAATATTGGGGCGGCTGTAAAAAAGGCTGTCCTGCTCCCCTCCTCTCTACCTAACCTCCCCTCACAGTCCCCTTAGTTTCCCTTAAGTCCCGTTAGTTTGGCTGCTTAGTCTAACTTAGTTGTCACACCCATCATAGCCCTGCCATTCCCAACCAATCAGAGCACTTGGAAATGCGCATCTGGACACTACACCCTCCAGCTCAGGTCAGAGTGTTATCATTGTCCGAACAGAAAAGACACAGGGTTTCTGATTACTTTTTATTGTGGACATTAACACAAATACCTGAATGTTGTACATGCATCGACATAACCCCAACAAGTAAGATACCAAATTGGTCCAATCAGGATCTATTGTAAAGAACCGAAGTGTGTGTGTGTATGTGTGTGTGTGTGTGTGTGTGTGTGTGTGTGTGTGTGTGTGTGTGTGTGTGTGTGTGTGTGTGTGTGTGTGTGTGTGTGTGTGTGTGTGTGTGTGTGTGTGTTTGTGTGTGTGCATTCGTGTGCCTAATTTGTGGTGATGATGAAGAAAATGAATAAAAACCCTGAAAGGAGAAGCATCCGCCTTTTTCTTACCGGACATCCTGTAGAGGGTCAGAAACCAAGTCAGAATCAATATTAAGTACATAGCGAGTGAGGGCTCAGAAGCCAACTCCTCAGGCGAGCTCCAGCTAGCTGTTTTTACAAGGTCCTTCATTTCGCTGGATTTCTGACCAACTACAGGAAGAATGGCTTCATTAGCCGAAAAATTACCAATCTGGCCCTCATACCATCATGGCCACCTAATCATCCCCAGCTTCCAATTGGCTCATTCAGCCCCCTTCCTCTCCCCTGTAACTTTTCCCCAGGTCGTTGCTGTAAATGAGAATGTGTTCTCAGTCAATTTACCAGGTAAAATAAGGCTATTTAAAAAAATATATATATAATAAATAAATAACCCGTTTCCACACCCCAGGATGCAGATGATTTACCCTGCATCCCTCAGAGGAAGATGAGCTGCGAGGCCCTACACACCTCTCTCATCGTATCATCGACCAGCCCTGCTCCAGGTCTCATCTGTGGTCAAGGTGTGACCACGCCCTGAGTCCCTATCCCAGGTGGGTCATCAGGCTCCTGCCCCGCTAGGCTCAGGGTTACCTATTCCTCTAGTAGGCCCAGAGCTCTACCGCTCTCATATACTAGAGATCATGCACCAGCTTTTGTTAACAAAGAGATACACCCATCCCCCATCATGTGGTCCTCTGTAGCTCAATTGGTAGAGCATGGCGCTTGTAACGCCAGGGTAGTGGGTTCGATCCCCGGGACCACCCATACGAATAAATGTATGCGCACATGACTGTAAGTTGCTAAATGGCATATTATTATTATTATCATCTTACCCGAGGCTGCCGACCTGTCTTGACGATGTATGGAAAGCCAGCGAGATGTATATTATGTCCTTGTTCAGCCACGACTCTGTGAAACATAGAATATTACAGTTCTTCAGGTCCTGTTGATAGGATAGTCTCAAACGGAGCTTGTCCAGTTTGTTCTCTAGTGACTGTACGTTTGCCAACAGAATGGAGGGTAGAGGCGGTTTATTTGCACGCCAACGTAGTCTTGTCAGGATTCCGCTTCGTCTGCCTCTTTTACGCCGTCGCTTCCTCTTTCAAGTCCCAGGGATTATGGCCTGGTCCAGAGTAAGCAGAAGGCCCAGAGCTGCCAACTCGTTGAAATAGAAATTGGCATTGAGGAGTATACCACCTCAGTCATCGGCTTCATCAATAAGTGCATCAACGACGACGTCCCCACAGTGACCGTACGTACATATCCCAACCAGAAGCCTTGGATTACAGGCATCATCCGCACTGAGCTAAAGGCTAGAGCTGCCACTTTCAAGGAGCGGAAAACTAATCCGTACGCTTATAAGAAATCCAGCTACGCCCTCAGATGAACCATCAAACAGGCAAAGTGTCAATACAGGATTAAGATTGAATCCTACCACACCGGCTCTGACGCTCGTCCGATATGGCAGGGTTGAAAACTATTACGGACTACAAAGGGAAACCCAGCCGGGAGCTGCCCAGTGACGCAAGTCTACCAGACGAGCTAAATGGCTTTCATGCTCGCTTCAAAGCAAGCAACACTGAAGCATGCATGAGAGCACTAGCTGTTCCAGACGACTGTGTGATAACGCTCTCAGTAGCCGATGTGAGCAAGACCTTTAAACAGGTCAATATTCACAATGCCGCTGGGCCAGATGGATTACCAGGACATGTACTCAAAGCATGCGTGGACCAACTGGAAAGTGTCTTCACTGACATTTTCAACCTCTCCCTGACTGAGTCTGTAATACCTACATGTTTCAAGCAGACCACCATAGTCCCTGTTTCCAAGGAAGTGGAGGTAACCTGCCTAAATGATTACCGCTCTGTAGCACTCACGTCAGTAGCCATGAAGTGCTTTGAAAGGCTGGTCATGGCTCACATCAACAGCATCATCCCGGATACCCTAGACCCACTCCAATTCGCATATCACAATCTCAATCGCACTCCACACTGCCCTTTCCCACCTGGACAAAAGGAACACCTATGTGAGAATGCTGTTCATTGACTACAGCTCAGCGTTCAACACCATAGTGCCCACAAAGCTCATCACTAAGCTAAGGACCCTGGAACTAAACACCTCCCTCTGCAACTGGATCCTGGACTTCCTGACAGGCCACCCCAGGTGGTAAGAGTAGGCAACAACACGTCTGCCACGCTGATCCTCAACACTGGGGCCCCTAAGGGCTGCATGCTTAGTCCCCTCCTGTACTCCCTGTTCACCCACGACTGTGTGGCCAAACACGACACCATCATTAAGTTTGCTGACAACACAACAGTGGTAGGTCTGATCACCGACAACGATGAGACAGCCTATAGGGAGGAGGTCAGAGACCTGGCAGTGTGGTGCCAGGACAACAACCTCTCCCTCAATGTGAGCAAAACAAAGGAGCTGATCGTGGACTACAGGAAAAGGTGGGCCGAACAGGCCCCCATTAATATCGACGGGGCTGTAGTGGAGCGGGTCGAGAGTTTCAAGTTCCTTGGTGTCCACATCACCAACAAACTATCATGGTCCAAACACACCAAGACAGTCGTTAAGAGGGCACAACAGTACCTTTTCCCCTCAGGAGACTGAAAAGATTTGGCATGGGTCTACAGATCCTCAAAAAGTTATACTGCTGTACCATCGAGAGCATCCTGACTGGTTGCATCACCGCATGGTATGGCAACTGCTCGGCATATGACCATAAGGCGCTACAGAGGGTAGTGCGTACGGCCCAGTACATCACTGGGGCCAAGCTTCCTGCCATCTAGGACCTATACTAGGCAGGTGTCAGAGGAAAGCCCAAAAAATTGTCAAAGTCACCAAAGTCATAGACTGTTCTCTCTGCTACCGCACGGCAAGCGGTACCGGAGCAACAAGTCTAGGACCAAAAGGCTCCTTAATAGCTTCTACCACCAAGCCATAAGACTGCTGAAGAATTAATCAAATGGCCACCCGGACTAATTACACCCCCCCCCCCCCCCCCCCCCCCCCTCCCTCCATTTGTTTTTACACTGCTGCTACCCACTGTCTATTATCTATGCATAGTCACTTTACCCCTACCTACATGTACAAATTACCTCGACTAACCTGTGCCCCCGCACATTGACTCAGTACCAGTACCCCCTGTATATATTATTGTTATGTTATTTTATTTACTTTAGTTTATTTGGTAAATATTTTCTTAACTCTTTCTTGAACTGCGTTGTTGGTTAAGGGCTTGTAAGTTAGCATTTCACGGTAAGGTCTACACCTGTTTTATTCAGCGCATGTGACAAATAAAGTTTGATTTGATTTAATTAACACCAACACTGGGGTTATTTTATGCCACTGAGTGTTCATTTCTGTCACGGATTCAGCCGAGGCTGCTCCTCCTCCTTGCTCGGGCAGGCTTCGGCGTTCGTCGTCCCCGGAGTACTAGCTGCTGCCGATCGATGTTTCGGTGTTTGTCTAGTTTAGTCTTTATTGTTTACACCTGTTCCCCATTATGTTTGATTGTATTCCCTATATTTACCCCTGTCTCTCATTTGGAATTTGTGTGTTATTGTTTATTGTTACGTGTGTCGTTGGTGAGCGGGTTAGTTCCTCCCTGTGTGGAGGTATTCTGTGTTGTGTTCTTTACTTCGTTTAGTAAAGTACGTTTCTTAGAGTTCTGTGTCCTGCGCCTGACTTCTTCCACCGCATTACACTGACATTCGTGACTGAATAACACACCACGACATGGAGTCAGCAGGAGCGACGGTGCCAACGGGATCACTGGAGGAGCGCGTTTTACAACAGGCGGCTATGATCCAGGATCTTGGCACCGCCATGGAAGGGGTGATGAACACTTTGAGGCGATGGGAAAGAGGAGGTTTGCCCACACCTCCTCCAACGATACCACCACCATCAGCCATACCCATCGTTTCACCTCTGGAGTCCAGTGGGATTCGGGAATGAGAGGGCCCTCATCGACCACTACAGGTGCAGCCTAAGGGAGGACGTTCGTCGAGAGTTGGCCTGCAGGGACACCAACCTAAGTTTCGATCAGCTGGTGGACATGTCGATTCGCCTAGATACCCTGTTGGCTACCCGCGGGCGTCCGGAGTTGGGGCCGTCCATTCCATCCCCCAGCACTTCCGAGCCGAGCCCTATGGAGCTCGGGGGTGCTGGTGCTAGGGAGACTAGGAGAGAGACCAGGAGAGAGGCCATCCCCTGCACCAACTGTGGCCGCAGAGGACACACTGCGGTTCGGTGCTGGGGAGGGTCTCCTAGGAATCGAGGCAGTAGGCAACGCACTGATGAGTCATTCCAGGTGAGTAAGCACCCAACTCACCCAGAGCTCTCTGTTGTACATATGTGTATTAAAGTTGTGTTTCCCGAGGTTTCTTCTAACTCCCAGCATAAGGCGCTAGTAGATTCAGGCGCAGCTGGGAATTTTATCAATCGCCGGTTCACATATAAGTTAGGGATCCCTATTGTACCAGTTGATGTGCCCTTCCCCATCCATGCCTCAGATAGCCACCCTTTGGGGTCGGGATTGATTAGGGAGGTCACAGCGCCACTTAAGATGAAGACGCAGAAGGGCCATGAGGAGATTATACAGTTGTATTTGATTGACTCTCCTGCGTTTCCCATGGTGTTGGGGCTTCCTTGGTTAACATCTCATGACCCCAACATTTCATGGCAACAGAGGGCTCTCAAGGGATGGTCTGATCAGTGTGTCGGGTGGTGTGTAGGTGTTTCCGTAGGGGCAACGACGGTGGAAAGTCCGAACCAAATTCCCACAATGCACATTCCTCCTGAGTATGCCGATTTGGCACTCGCCTTCTGTAAAAAGAAGGCGACTCAATTACCACCTCATCGACAGGGGGATTGTGCGATAGACCTCCAGGTAGGCGCTGCCCTTCATGTGTATCCTCTGTCTCAGGAGGAGACGGCAGCTATGGAGACATACGTCACCGAATCTCTGAGACAGGGATACATACGGCTGTCCACTTCCCCTGCGTCCTCAAGTTTCTTTTTTGTGAAGAAGAAGGATGGGGGTTTACGCCCGTGTATTGATTACCGTGGTCTCAATCAGATTACAATTAAATAAAGCTATCCTCTCCCTCTGATTGCTAGTATGACGGAGTCATTACACGGGGCGCGATTCTTCACGAAACTGGATCTCAGGAGCGCTTACAACCTGGTGCGCATTAGGGAAGGAGATGAGTGGAAGACAGCATTCAGTACCACCTCGGGTCACTATGAGTACCTCGTCATGCCATACGGCTTAATGAATGCTCCTTCAGTCTTCCAATCATTTGTGGACGAGATTTTCCGGGATTTGCATGGACAGGGTGTAGTGGTGTATATTGATGACATTCTAATATACTCCGCTACATGAACCGAGCATGTGTCCCTGGTACGTTGGGTGCTGGGTAGACTGTTGGAGCATGACCTGTATGTGAAGGCGGAGAAATGTCTGTTTTTCCAGGAGTCCATCTCCTTCCTGGGACATCGGTTGTCCGCGTCAGGGGTGGAGATGGAGATTGACCGCGTTTCAGCCGTGCGTAATTGGCAGACTCCCACTACGGTGAAGGAGGTGCAGCGGTTTTTGGGTTTTGCCAATTACTACCGGAGGTTTATCCGGGGTTTTGGACAGGTAGCAGCTCTCATCACCTCCCTGCTAAAGGGGGGCCCGGTGCGTTTGCAGTGGTCGGCTGAGGCGGACAGGGCGTTTAGACATCTGAAGGACCTGTTCACCTCGGTTCCGGTGCTGGCACATCCGGATCCCTCTTTGGCGTTCCAAGTTGAGGTGGATGCGTCCGAGGCGGGGATCGGTGCTATACTGTCTCAGCGCTCGGGCACGCCTCCAAAACTCTGCCCCTGTTCTTTCTATTCTAAGAAGCTCAGTCCGGCGGAACGCAATTATGACGTGGGGGAGAGGGAGCTGCTAGCGGTGGTTCAAGCCCTGAAGGTGTGGAGACATTGGCTTGAGGGGGCTAAACACCCTTTTCTCATTCTGACTGACCATCGTAACCTGGAGTACATCCGAGCAGCGAGGAGACTGAACCCTCGTCAGGCTAGGTGGGCCATGTTTCTTGCCTGGTTTGTATTCAAGCTCACTTATATACCAGGGTCACAGAACGCTAAGGCAGACGCCCTGTCCCGACGATATGACACAGAGGAGAGGTCCATTGAGCCCACTCCCATACTTCCGGAGTCTTGTCTAGTGGCACCGGTGGTGTGGGAGGTCGATGCGGAAATCGAGTGGGCGTTACGTGCCGACCCTACTCCCCCAGAGTGTCCAGAGGTACGTGCCACTCGAGGTCCGTGATCGACTGATATATTGGGCTCACACGTCACCCTCCTCTGGTCATCCTGGTATTGGTCGGACGGTGCACTGCCTTAGCGGGAAGTACTGGTGGCCCACCTTAGCTAGGGACGTGAGGGTTTACGTTTCTTCCTGCTCGGTGTGCGCCCAGAATAAGGCGCCTAGACACCTGCCCAGAGGGAAGTTACAACCTCTACCCGTTCCACAACGGCCGTGGTCTCACCTATCGGTGGATTTCGTCACGGACCTTCCCCCCTCCTAGGGGAATACCACGATCTTGGTCATTGTGGATCGGTTTTCTAAGGCCTGCCGTCTCATTCCAATGCCAGGTCTTCCTACAGCCCTACAAACGGCCGACGCCCTGTTTACTCACGTTTTCCGGCACTACGGGGTGCCTGAGGATATAGTGTCTGATCGGGGTCCCCAGTTCACCTCTAGAGTTTGGAGGGCGTTTATGGAACGTTTGGGGGTCTCGATTAGCCTTACCTCGGGTTTTCACCCTGAGAGTAATGGGCAGGTGGAGAGAGTAAACCAGGATGTGGGTAGGTTTCTGAGGTCCTATTGTCAGGACCGGCAGG
This sequence comes from Coregonus lavaretus, assembly GCF_964263955.1. Lineage (NCBI taxonomy): Eukaryota > Metazoa > Chordata > Actinopteri > Salmoniformes > Salmonidae > Coregonus > Coregonus lavaretus. The sequence goes on from NC_140023.1 coordinate 19,945,292, forward strand.
AGGAGTGGTCGGGGTATATCCCCTGGGCAGAGATAGCCCAAAACTCACTCCGCCACTCCTCTACTTATCTTACGCCTTTTCAGTGTGTGTTAGGTTATCAGCCGGTCCTGGCACCCTGGCATCAGAGCCAGATCGAAGCTCCTGCGGTGGATGAGTGGTTTCGGCGCTCGGAGGAAACATGGAACACTGCGCATGTCCATCTGCAGCGGGCTATCAGACGGCAAAAGGCGAGCGCCGATCGCCACCGCAGTGAGGGTCCGGTTTATGCACCGGGAGATCGGGTCTGGCTCTCGACGCGAAACCTGCCCCTTCGCCTGCCCTGCCGGAAGCTGGGTCGGCGGTTTGTGGGGCCATTTAAAGTCCTGAGGAGATTGAACGAGGTATGTTATAGGTTACAACTGCCCATTAATTACCGCATGAACCCCTCGTTCCATGTGTCTCTCCTCAGGCCGATGGTAGCTGGTCCACTCCAGGAGAATGAGATACGAGAGGCTCCTCCGCCCCCACTAGACATCGAGGGGGCTCCGGCGTACTCAGTCCGTTCCATCGTGGATTCGAGGCGTCGGATGGGGGGTCTGCAGTATCTCGTGGAGTGGGAGGGGTACGGTCCGGAGGAAAGGTGCTGGGTCCCTAGGAGGGACATCCTAGATCCCTTCCTGTTGAGGGATTTCCACCGGAGTCATCCGACTCGCCCTGCTCCGCGTCCTCCTGGCCGTCCCCGAGGCCGGGGTCGGTGCACGGCTGGAGCCGCGCGTCAAGGGGGGGGTACTGTCACTGCTCCTCCTCCTTGCTCGGGCAGGCTTCGGCGTTTGTCGTCCTAGCTGCTGCCGATCGATGTTTCGGTGTTTGTCTAGTTTAGTCTTTATTGTTTACACCTGTTCCCCATTATGTTTGATTGTATTCCCTATATTTACCCCTGTCTCTCATTTGGAATTTGTGTATTATTGTTTATTGTTACGTGTGTCGTTGGTGAGCGGGTTAGTTCCTCCCTGTGTGGAGGTATTCTGTGTTGTGTTCTTTACTTCGTTTAATAAAGTACGTTTCTTAGAGTTCTGTGTCCTGCGCCTGACTTCTTCCACATTCGTGACAATTTCAGTCTTTGCAGAGTTCATTTAATTATTTTTGAGTAAAATAATAGTAACTCTGCTGTAATGACTCTCCATTATTTTTGTGTATGCATTGGTCTGTGTGTATGTGTGTGCGTGTGTGAGTGTGTGAGTTTGTGTGTGTGTGCGTGTGTGTGTGTGTGTGTAGACCCCAGACCGTGAGACTCAGCCTCTTCCCAGCCCCAGTATCTGGTTCACCTGTCCCTATGGATCAGAGCTGTGGGTCAGGCCAGGGTCCAGGCAGAATGGGGGGTAATAGCAGGGTGTGAGGATGCCTCTCCTGAGGCCTGTACTATTCATCCGGGGCGTAACTGGGATCAAAGAGCCACTAACACCCCTGGCTCCCTGGGGCCGTATACCCCTGTACCCCTTCCTCCCCTCCTCAGCCCTCCCGCCCCCTCTTCTTCCAGCAACATTGCAAGCAGCCATCGATTGTGGCAGGAAGACAGGTGGGGATCCTGGACTGCAGTACTGGGGGATTCACCAGTCTCTCATCACTGCATCTGGACCAGTCAGTTAGTTGTAGCTATCTGACTGCCCACAATAAAAATGAAGAGAGACTTCCTCTTTTCCATCATCTGATTTCCCTACATACTGTTTAACCCCCTAATTCACTCAACAGACAATACACAAGACCCCCTCCCTTTTTCCCCACACACACACAGACACTCCCACAGCCAGTCTCCAGCATCAGTTAACAGGTGGGGTTTGTGTACGATTCCCATATACAAGGAGAGCAGAGGTTTCATCAGACTTGAAAGGCTCTATAACCATTCCCTGCCTTGACATTGGCAATAGAACAAGCTATCTCCCTTAACCTGGTTTCTATAGCATGTGTTCAATAATCGTCAAAAACATAATTCCGTACGTACACATCTGGATATGCTTCAGGGTTCATGGTGACCTTCACTGGTTCATCTACCGAACATAGGAGGTTGGCTGGGGGGTTAACAGGAAGTGAGGTCATAGTGGAGGTACCATTTGTTGTGAAGCTCTCAGGCAGTTAATCCTTTGGAGTTGACACAAAGTGCATTGTGTCTTTTGGAGGTGAGGGCCTGAGAGGAAAGGCCTATCTAAAGTCTAATGAAGGCATAGTAATCACTCACTAAACAACCCAAAGAAGCTGGGGAAAAGAAGATAGCAATGAGAAGAAAATAAATGTATGCAGTTATACTATCTTTATTCCTCACAGCATTCCTTCCTCCTCATCCTGCATGACTCTGTTACCTTCACTCCCACTGGGAAATTACAGCCTGCAGGCTCACCAATCACGAAGCATGTCCTCACAAACCCACCAATCACAGGTCTCATGGGCTGTCACCGTGCAGGGTGGTTGGCTCAAGGTGGTCATTTTCTCCTGCAGCCTGTACTTACAGTAGGGCCCTGGGAACAGGAGGTCAGCCATCATGGCGCCCAACGTAACGTACCCTCTCAGAGCCAGAGACGCTAGGTTTCCAGATGTTAACAGTCAATTCTATATGTACCATATGTATCTCAATTCCACACTCACTTTCTTACTAACCATAACCCATTTCTGTAGTAGCAATCTGAAGATGCATACAGTAATATACATGTTATATACTGTATATGAAAAGTTATTGAAAAGATATTCTGAGGTATGGAATTTATGGAGCATTTGTTCCAGAACTCTAACTGCAAGGTGCCAACTTTTACAGCGAGCAACTTAAAATAGGATTCCCAGACTGCTGAGTATGATGGTGCCACTATGAGTTAACAGAGTAGTTTTTCCAAGCAGTAGTGAGTATGACACATATCTTTAGGAATGAGAGGCTGCTGGGTGTTAGTAAATTGTTAATTTACTTGCATAATCTCTAAAGTACATTTTGACAGCATCGTTTGTCATCTGTTGCCTCAAAGAGCTGTTAGGTAGTTAAAGAGCCTTTAGAGTGAACCGTTATCATTTGAGAGCAGTCAGCTCCACAAATGTGTGTGTGTCAGTGTGTGTGTGTGTGTGTATGTGTGTGCGTGCTGTACGTGTGTGTGCGTACGATGTGTATGTG